>NC_050574.1:203457784-203765909 GCF_011100635.1 Trichosurus vulpecula | reverse complement strand
GCATGAGTGAACCCTACTCTCATCAGAATTGGCTCAAAGAGGGAATAACATACATATGGTGGGTATAGAAATCTATCTTACCCTGCAGAAAAGTAGGGGGGAAAGGGATAAGAGAAGGGGCGACGATAAAAGGAAGGGCAGAATGCGGGAGGGTATAGTGAAAAGGAAAACACTCTTGAGGAGAGACAGGGTGAAAGGAGAGAGAGAATAGATTATATGGGAAGGGGGAAATAGGATGGAGGGAAATATAGTTAGTCTTTCACAACATGGCTATTATGGAAGTGTTTTGTATGACTACACATGTAAAACCTATATCAAATTGCTTGCCTTCTCAATGGGGGGTAAGGAAGGAAGGGAGAGAATTTGGAACTCAATGTTTTAAAAATGAATGTTAAAATTGTTTTTATATGTAACTGAGGAAAAATAAAATATTAATTTTTTTTAAAAAGAAATGCATGATGTGCAAATTTAGAGACATCTGTACTCCAAATGCTCATGTAAATTATTTATACCCAACCTGTGGTAGAGCCTTCTATTCTTGTACTGGTCTGATCAGCCACAATTCGACACACTACACCGTGATTCTGACATAGTGAAGTCATTTTGGTCCTCTTCAAGAATGAAGGACAAAAATCAACCAACCAACCAGTTGTCAAAGGGAATGATTTTTGGACTGCAAAAGGCACAATAATAGTGACTAACACAAAGTTGAAACGAAAAGTAGAGGAGATAGTAAAAGATAATCTAGTTTCCCTTGATGAATTTAAGTCTAGATACTAGAGTCAGAAGCTACTAGAAACAACTGGCAAGTTATGATGGAGTTTTGTTCTGCTTTTTGCTAATGGGTAGAATTAAGAACAACAAGATGAAATCTAAAAAGGTAAATTTAGATTTCATATAGCCTAAACGTAAGGTAATTTTTAAATGAGCTATCAAAAAATGAAGTGGGAATATTTAGGCTGTTAAGGTTTAGAGAGGCAGAAGCAGTGCTTTAGAAATATTCAATCTGATTGATTTTTAGTTCTATCTATTAGAAAGGTAATTCTTACTTACGTATCAGTTGAAACAACTCTGAAGTCCCTTCAAACTGAATTTCTGCAATTGTGATGCTTGTGTCCATAATGGATCTGTAATATCAGTGTTGGTGCCCTCTGATAATAGGGTGTTATATGACTTTTCCATTGCTCCTTAACCTTTTTGACTCTTAGCCTTATCTTCTCATAAATCTCTGAAGGAGGTTTATTCAGTATGCTAATCTTACCTTAAGTCTCTTAACATTATTGAAGAGCATTAGCTATCCTTCTGTTATCTCTCATTTCTCATTACATGGGGGACCATGTGCTTTTCCTTCCATATATCTCTTTATCATAATTCTTAAAAATAATTGGTTGTTAGTAATATAATACATTATAAAAGTATACATTTTATTGATACCTTTTGGGTTTTTTTGTGTAGATTATGCCCTTTATTCCTCCTCCTCCCACTCCTAGAGAGCTATCATTTAAAATATTTTACTCCCCTTAACCTACCCTAAATTCCAGCCAAACTGAAATCTCTCCATTCCTTATTCTTCTCCTACCTTCTTCTATATTGGTGCCTTTGTTCATGTAATTGTCCATGCCAAGAACTGACTCTTCCAGCTCCCTCTCTAATTGCTGAAGTACTTCTCTGCTCAATTTAGTCTCTGCTTCCTGGAAATCTTCCCTGACTCTCTCAGGTGAAAGCAATCACTTTGCTCTGAAATCTCTCATGGTATTTTCTGTGAAATTTTAGTTTGCACTTATTATATTCTCCCTTGTCACTATATCATTTTTCCAAGAACTTGTGAATTTGTAAGCACAGGTGGGGACTCTTTTTTGTAATGCAGATTACAACTAGTTCTTAATTAATAGCTTAGAGAATTACCTTTGACATGGATAGTTTAAGTGACTTGCTCATGATTACATAGACAGTGTCAGAGCTCAGTTTGGAATCCAGGTCTCAAACACTCTTAATTATTTGGGGCACAATGCTAAAATTTTTGAATTATCTTCCTGACTTTAAGTCTAGCATGTTATTATGCCATGTAACCCTCAATCTTTCTTGAATCATAGTTACATATATATATATATATATGTATATATGGATGCATGTATACACACATATGTGTGGATGAGGTATATGAGAGTAAGTGCATATATTTCCTTCTCCCCATTAAATTGTTATATCCTTGAAAGAAAATTGACACAATCTATAAAAGGATACACATTCTACAATCTAAAAATGACATTAAGACTAGACTGTAAGTCAGGGGTCAGTTTTCAGTACTACTTGCCTATATGAATTACAAAACAGCAACAGATTCATGTTTGAAAAGCAAAATAATATAATATAAAACTGTAGTTAGTTATTAAAATGTAATAGAACTGATTAAGGTAATTCTTTAATTTTTCTTATTTTTTGAAAAAAATACTCATTATTTACTTATATTAGTTTAACACTTATGCATTATTCATCTTGAAAATGGGTACCCAAATTAATTACACTGATCATTCACAGCCACCACATGAGTAAAAAATAAAAACTTTATGCTGTCATGACATGATCCTATCCCCTCAAATGATATGAATTTACACAATTCCAAAAATGCATTTATTAGCTACCAAGCCATCTTCAGCAGCAAATCTCTTGATTAAATAAAAAAGCAGATTATTTTCAATGTGTTCTCAACTCATCAGAAGTTCTTAACCCCCACTTGCTGGTTGTTGTTTTTCTTTTTCATTTAAAAGGACTTCAGAATAATGTGGTACCATATGTTATTATTCTGGAATGTGTCTAATAATGGTGACATTTTATTATCTCAGTTTTCCTTCTGAAATAAAAGCACTGTGTGTGAGTGAGACAAGGAATGAAGCACCATGTTAATTCATACAGCAATAGCATAAAAGCAGTGGGGTCCCCACCCTCCACCTAGGAAACAGTGGAGTGCGTAAGAGACAAAGCAGAGACGAGGGATTATTAATGCCTGAGCATTGCCTTGTGATACAAGGAAGAACAGGAGGAGGGGTACTTTCTTCACTGGAGATATATTTATTTTGCAGTAAAAATGGGTAAAGAACCCTTGTATGAATCTGAACATATAATACTACACATAGAAAAATAACATCCTTATACAAATTTTAAAAATCAGAGCTCAATCATGTATTATATTGTGGGAAAGCTACCATGAATGGTAGAGAAATCTAAAATCTAAAAACCTATTTCTTCAAGGATCAATGATTTTGCACCATTGAAGCATAGCAAAATCCCCCTCTCACTTGGAGAGTGTATTTCACAAATTGTGGCCCCTAAAGATATAGGTACCTTCCAGCCAACTTGGTGATAAACTTTTCTGAACTTAGCTGTTCTGGCCATCAAACTGCAGGCACATCATCTTAACAAGTCCTTGCCAGTTTGGTGGAACCCACCAGAGTTTGTACTCTGCTTTCATACCATGTGACAGGCCAGGATCACTGCCATCATAGTATAAAGCACTAGGAGACAAAATTAGTGAGGTCTTCTTAACTTTACCCTACCTCTATCCTTTTACTAGAACTAACAACTAAGAAAACACTAGTTTGAATCACAGCCCTGTTTTTTGCAGCTGGTTTTGCAATTAAATAAAATGTAATGAAATAGTTTAAAAGGCAAATGATCTAAGATAGCCAGGAAAGAAAGATCCAGATCATCCATGAATTGAGTAATTGGACACTGAATAATTAAGAATAAGAGAAAATCAAATGAACTCTAAAGAATCTTAGAGATTTAAAATTGCATTATCATTGTTTTTCTTAAATTAATAAATAACCCTTGTCAGAAGAAACTGTGCTAAATGCTATTCCAGATTAATCAATGGAAAATATTATCATCTAAAGAGTCTATAATCCAATAATAGCACAGAATTAATGCAAGAGAAAAGTTTGGCAAAAAAGATGACAAATTCCCATTTACTATGTTGAAAAGTGATGGGATAGGGACAAATTATCATTCCCCTGTGCTCATAATTATAGGTTAATAATTAGGTAAGTTGAAGAAGATACAGTCCCAAAAATATAGCAAGGGTTCACAGAGCAAAGTAAAGCAAAGAAATCCTAGAAAAAGAGTAGTCCCAATAAAATAAAAAGGAGTGGAAAGAAACAAGTCTTAATATTAACTGTTGACTACATGACAGACATTGTGCTAAGCACTTTGCAAATATCTCATTTGCCTCACAACCACACTATGAAGTAAGTACTGTTTTCATCCTCTTATTCAAATTGCCCGTGTTTCTCTGGTTTTCACTCTTAAGCCAGTTAGCCTTGGGGAGAGCAAATATTTCTCAACATCTGATTACTGTCAATGCTTCCTAAAAAGCAGAGGATTTCCTTCTCACCTTGGGTATATTACCTACTATACGTATATTTCGTGATTCGCGCTGCTACTTTTGGTTTTCTTCCACAAGTGCACATTCCTACAGATTTCAGAGTCAGATTTAATGAGAGAGAGAAGGACACACAGAGACTGACAGAGAGAAATACAGACAGACAGAAACAGGGAGATAGAGAGAGTCAGAGAAGTTATATTCCCCCATCACTACCTACATCATGGCCCCATGACAGGTTTGTGATGTTTCCTTAAATACTCATTAATTTTTTTGATGTGATGATCCATATTAAACTCTGGTGGCAATGAAGCTTATGTTTCTATATGTGGTGATCTGCATCCAAGTGCTTTCCATCATGCTTCTCCTTCTAGTTCCTAGTATTAATATACCTTCTTAATATCTCATGTTCCTCCAACCTTTCATTGTACTTACTCTATTTATGGTGACATTATATTCAAGGCATGGAGTATATCTCAGCAAATCTCCATGGAATGCAGTAAGTCAAATTGCCTTGCATTAGGATATCTATTTCAACTTGCTGGATTATATATGAGTATACACATGTGTGTGTATATAAACACACATACATATTTGTATACACATATATACACACATACCGATGCGTATGCATACATACATATACCTACACGCACTCACACACACACATACACACACACACACACAGACACACACCCACGTGTGTATATATAAATATATAAACTACCATCTTTCACATTAGTGTCTCCTGGAAGTTTTTTAAAAGTGGTATTTATGCCATTATACAATTCATTTATCTAAAAAACACTCATATTTATGTATACCTGTGTTTCTTTATATTTATTCACCTATGCAAATTAATGTCATAGGCTCATTCCTTGAAAACTGAAAGGGATCTTAGAGTTCATCTAGTCAATTTCTTTTACTTTCTAGATGAGGAAAGTGAGGTCTTGATATATGAACAGATTTGCTAAAGTTCACACACACATAATAAACTGCACATAGCTAATTTTCCCACATTTCTGTTCAGCTTAAAACCTTTTAAATTGGATATAGAAGACCCTTAGAAAATATGTCTTTACTAGACCTTTTTAGTGAGCCCCATTCCTGACCAACAGACTTGCAGGCTAAGTCATGGTCCAGGAAAGAAATATTTTTTTTCTGTGTATATAGGTTAGTGATAGAGTTGTTGAGTTGGGGAGGCTAGAGAACAGATGTCAGTATTTCACCTAGATTAAATGGAAGGTTTGGGGTAGATCTTTGACAGGCCAAAAAGGAAAAGTGAACTGTATATAGAAAATGTTGGCACAAAAAATGAAAAAATGGGTGTAGATTAGGTAAGTAATAATTGATAACAAGAATTAAGAACTGTTCTATTTGCAGGAAAGATGAAAGGACATTTTTATCCCCAGCAATAGCAAAATTGAGGTTGTGGAAAGTTTTCTTAAGAAAAAAGCAGAACCACTTAAGGATCAGCATTAGAACTTTCCTTACTAGAGTAATCTTTTCTAAAGGAAAAGTTTACAAAAATTTCTATCCACCATAACAAAAGCCTTTTCATTGTCTTTTTGGGTGATACTATACAGATAACTTGATTATTAATTATTCTGAATAGGATTTCTGAAAAGAGACAAATTCATAGCCTGAAAACTCCCTTAAGTCTCCTCCTTGATCTATTCAATCTCAGACATATTATATGTTCATTAGTATTAATTTCAATATTTCTGACATTTTAATGATTTCTCCTCAGAGATTTCACCAGCAGAAAATTAGAATATGTAACATAATTACATTTCCTTCAAACACTTCTCACAACAGACAGAATTTTAGGATGTTCAGTTTGGAGAAAACAATATTTGCAGATCATGACAGTAATCTTGCCATCTGTTCACAGACTGAATGGTCACTGTAGAAACATAGGATGTTTTTCTCTTTTGTAATCAAGAAACGAAAACCTTTCACAGTCAAATGAGGATTTTAGAGTTCATTTGTCTCTCACATTCCTGTACCTGATATTGTAATTCTGTAGTAATCAAGAGTCATCATTATCCCTAAAAACTGAAGGATTATAATTAACCTGAGAATAAACAACGGAGGCAGAGGAACTCCAGCTAAGCTCATTCTCATGCACACACTTCAAATTTAAAACAAGAAAAGAAAAAAATAACATAGACAAAATGATCTCTAAATGCTTGTCCATGTTATCTCTAAGCAATCAGCAAGAAATAGTGCTTGCCTTCTTATACACAACCATGAACACCAAGTAAATTGGATATTTCAACCTGGATGCAAGTAGAATAACTGAAGTCAAAATCAATTAGATCTTGACTGAGAGAATTAGAATCACTTTGCAAATTCAGGGCAGAGCTACACACTCTGCAAGGGAAAAAAAACAGCATTGTAATGATAAACCTTATGTGTCTTTATGAAAATGAGAGTTCATTGCCGTATTTGCCATAAAATAACCACCATAATGGCAGCAAAGACATACACCAGCCAATTAGATAATCATGTAGTCACAACACACAACTTGCCTTGCTGAAGAAAAATCTCTCCTCAAAGCTTTTAACATAGTTTTAAAAAACATATACAACTTTACAAAGTTTAACATTATGTCAATGTCATTTTGTTCCAATTCTAATATAAAACTAAACTAAAATGTTAACAGTGTTGAAAAGCCCAACCTAAAGATGTTCTGAGATGTTATTTTTCTTTCCTATAAGACAACAAGGCTACCTCTCCCCCTCTCTCCCAACTCTCAACCTGATTCATTACCAGTCCAGCAAACTCACATGGGAAAAAAAAGAAAACTGAGGTAATTCTCTGAGTAATTCATTTGTGCTAAGGTCTCTGTATATTTCTGAAAAAAGTGAGTTGGGGATGGATTGAACTACACAGTTAACAATCACAATTCACAAAATGATTTCTATATAGAGAACCAGGATGAATATGAGGTTCCTTCTATTTTATCAGATATCTTCTCATATGACTCAGTGGCTGCTCACTTGGGAGCCTCTGATACTGATAATGTTGCCTGGCAACACAAACAGCAGAATTCTCCCTTGCACATGTGGAGGTTCTGTTTTTTTGGATTGCAGGCAGGCAATTCGGGGGAAATTTTTAAGAGATTTTCACATAGCTAAAATGTTTTATTTCTATAGACACCTGATGATATTTTGGTGAAATTCATTACTAAATTATTTAGTAACGTTTGGAGGCTTTTCTTTATCATCTCCACAGTAAATACTATCAGAGATTTTTTGCAGTCAAACTTTCTTTTCAATTTCTTCCACCCTATTTTAGATGTCTGTGGCCAGATGGTAAATGCTTCAAAACATTTCGATTAAATAAACATTTAATATCTATGTGTGTATACACATGAACTCTATAGAAAAATATCTGCATTTGTATATGTTTACAAATGTGATTACGTGTATGAATGTATATACATCTATAACACGCTTTGGATATGGCTGGTTATATATCTAGTTAGAAAGTTGTTTAGCTTTAAGGAGATGCTCTCCATCCTTTTCCATGTAACACCATCTCTTACAGAGCATCGATGGTTTTACTACAGAGTTTAATCAGTTTGATGATATATACCACTTTGCCATATGGTACCCCAGCATTTACTAATACTTCTATTTATAGAGGGAATCATACCTGCCAATCCATGCTAGTAAACTCAAGAGGACAAACAGGTCTAACATCTACACACTGAAAGAAAAAAACATTCCTGTGTGTTTTATTTCACAGTGCTAGAAGCAAAAGGGTGTAGACATAGTAAAACAAGGGAAATGGAGGTTTATCTTAATGAAACATTTTATACTGAGTTGAAGGCAAATAATGTTGTTTCCTTGAAAACCTGTCAGCAAATCTCTCATATTTTGAATGTTATCCACTCTATTGGGAATCAAGATGCTCTCAGCACTTATTCAGCCAAGTGCCCTTGAAGAGTTTGGCCTCTGTTTCCTTGATTAAATTAGGAGTCCTTGATGACCTCCTTGCCTCAAGGGAAAGTCTAGCATACATGGGTTTGAGTGACATATTTGTGACATCAGAGGCTTTTAGACCACGTGGGTTTAAGTCACATTTTTGTGATGATTTTAGGTCACGTGGGTGAGTCGCATGTGTGACTCACCTTTGACCCTGAACAAGGTATATAAACCCAGGATTTGGCTTTCTCTTTTGGAGCTCTGAGCCACAGCAGGAGTGGTGCATGACTCTAGGCAAGCCGTTGTTATGAGCTCCCTGGCTTTGAAGAAAACCCAGATGTTGATGCTTCTTTGGTAACTGTACATTGTGATTTTGTTAGACAGAAATCTATCTGTTGATTTGTTTTTATTTGATCTGTTTGTATTTGCTCTGAAGCTCTGGGTGATGGCTTTTCTCCCTGAGCTGAGTGAACAATATTTGTATGTTGGATTAAAGTAAGATTGTTAACCACTTAACATTGCTTTCCTTAGTAAAGCAGATCAAAAAACCTGGGCTTGCAGTGTTCTTGTTGGGCTCGTGTTGGTTTTTCACCCCCACAACCGCTGCTGGCTGAATTGTTAAAACATCCAAAACATGAAAAGGAAAAAAAACTTAATCTAAACACAGTCATAGAGATCTAACAGTTTTTCTTTAAATACATTTTGTTCCTGGATCTCTGGACTAGAAGAGAGAGGTGCATCTGACCCCATGGCTGTTGCAGTTCAGAATTGTCAGCCTCACTACATCAGAGACATTTCATTTACAAATTATTCTCTGATGTGCTAAAAAAAATAGCCATATGTAATTTATTTAGTTATATATAGAAAATGATAGCATTTTGAGTTGTAAGTGGCCATACAGGTCATCTAATAAAACCCTTACTTAAAATGGAAATCAATTATATATCATTCCCTCATCAGATATGCCTCTGTTTGAAGACTTCCAGTAATAATGAACTCACTGTCTGCTAAAGCAAACCATTCCATTTGAGGCAACTCTGATCATTAAGAAATGCTCCTAAATACTGAAATTGGCCTTCCTTCCTGTAAATTCTACACTTTGGTTTTAATTTTCCCCTCTCAGGAAAAGCAAAATAACCCCTTGTCTCCACATGACACTATTCCAATATTTGAAGACAATAATGAAGACCTCCATAAGGTTTTTATTTTTCTAATATAAACATCTCCAAATAGTTATAAAAGACTTTGAGTGGCCCTCCTGGTTAGCCTTCTCTGACATGCACCAATTTATCAATACTCCTCTCAAAACATGACACTCAGAAGTGAACATAATTCCAGATATAGTCTGACTAGAGCAAACTAAGGTCCTGTTATTGGCAGCCAGGCGGCACAGTGGATAGAGTAACAGGAGTCAGGAAGACTCATCTTTCTAAGTTTAAATCTAGCCTCACATATTTACTAGCTCTATGACTCCGGGCAAGTCACTTAACCCTGTTTCCCTCAGTTTGCTCCTCTATAAAATGATCTGGAGAAGAAAATGGCAAACTACTCCAGTATCTTTGCCAAAAAACAAAAAAACAAATGGAGTCACAAAGAGTCAGACATGACTGAAAAATTACTGAATACCAAGATGCTATTAAGAGTTTTGTTTTGAATTTTTCCTTTATGGGGAAAAGGATGGTAACAATATCAAATTACTTATTCATAATTAATTTGCAGGAGACTGAAATTCTTGGGTTTTTTTTTTAACAGAAAGTGCTATCTAACTATATGCCTTCTATTCTTGCACTGTTATTTTTTATTTTAGTACTGGACTTTATGTTTATTTCCATTGTGGTAAATTTGTTAGACTTTGACCATCATTCCAGCTTATCTGGATTTTGAATATGTCACCCCCTGTCTTAGCAATTTATCTAAACTTCACATCATCCAGAAATTTGATAAGGAAGACACTTTTTTATTCATTCAAGACAATGATCAAGATTTTACACAGCCAAGAACAGATTCTTAAAGCAGTCCACTATAATAATACATTTCATTTTGCATTGATCCATTAGCCTACTTTCTTTGGGAATACTTTTCAACTAGGAATTTATCTAATTATACTATGATCCAATCCATTTCTCCTTGCCCTGTACAGGAGAATATGTAGAGAGCCTATGTCAAATATCTTGCTGAATTCCAAGAATATCATTTCTTTAGCATGGCCATAATTCATCAATGTAATAAGGTAATTTTAAAAAGAAATGGTTTTATTCTGGCATGATTTTTTTCTGAGTGAAACCCTGTTTGGTTGCCAAGAACCCAACTCCAGCACAGATGAAGAGGGCAGACAGAAGTATCTACAGGTGAGGGCTGCTTTTGCGCATAAAAGCCCACAAACCATTGAAAGCTGGCCTTGAAAATTAAGCCACTGGTAGAGCTGGCCTATGTCCTACTGATCTCTGCTGTGATTGACTCATCTATCTTTCAAAGCATTAGCTGTAGTTTCTATTCTCATTCTCTCATGCTGTCTTATCAGAAACTCTAACTAGATCCATTGTTTATTTTCACAACTGCTCAGTAAAGGCAACATGACCCCCAAAAAGACAATGATTTTAATTTATCATCCAACACCTTCTAAACCACTATTGGCTGCCCTGTGGTATAACCACAATTCCACTTAAGTGAGTCTATTATCTAAACTACACCTGTGCTGGGACATTTGTCAATGAACAGTGTAAGAGTCCTTCAAGAATCACTGCAGCAAATAAATACAGAATTCCACTCATGAACTTCACTCTTGAACTATTTTTTTCTGGTTGGTACATGATCATCTCCTAACAGCATGTACCAGGATCTAGTCTTGGTCAGAGGCTATCCAAGAATGAGGGAAAACCCTGGCTCTAGTTACAGTTGGAACATCCTCTCCAGCCCCACTTTACCAGTTTTGGCCATCAGTAAAGTTTCCTTTTGCAGAAGAGGAGCTAGCTGGGTTTGTTCTCTAGAGCAAATTTTATTTGTAGCTCTAACCTCAGGCATTATGAAGCCAAGGTTTTCTTGTACTTTTTTTAAATTATGCAGACAAGCCAATACTGGATGACAATATTGTTAACATAAGAAAATTATGTGCTAGATAATTGAGAATATCATCTCAGAATTCAAAGTTCTAGGCATATAGACATGAACAGGGATAAGTCATAGAATACCCAAATGTTTTCTGGACAGTGGAACAGTGTTTAACTTAAAATGAAGTAGCTATAGCAGAAGAGTTTGCCAAGAGGTTTATGGATTAGCTTAAGGATGAACTCAACAAATAGTGACTAGCTTCATTCCTGGCTGTCTTGATTGACCAGACATTCCACATTGAAGGCTGGCTTCAGAATCACCTCAACAGGTATCAGGATTAGGAGTTCCATACTCCCTGATCCCATGGTTATTCCACAGGAACTTATCACCAGACAGTTGCTGGTATCAATTTATCTTGGCAGTTAGCCTATCCAAAACTCACTAAGGGGCAGAAGAGACCTTATGAAGGATTCATAATACAGTGTTCAAAGAAATTACATTCTGTCCCTTCCTTCTAGGGTCGGGATCCTCTCTCATCCTTCTTTGCCATGAGACATTAAGCTCACTGATAAACAAATATTCCTAGCACATGCATTAATCCCGTAGTTATTAAGACCTGAACTTGACTCAATACGAAAAGAACTTCAGCCAACTCCAATATACCACTCAGTTGTCAACTGATTCTTCTAAAATGCATGTGTCACCAGTCATCTACCTAATCAGTAAACTCCAATGGAGCCTAATTATCTTCAAGATCAAATATAATCCCATTTTAAGGGACATTTAATGCCCTTCCTAACTAGGCCTCCTTTTTAGTCTTTGTGTATTTTACCTCCTTCTACAAATGCTATAGTCCAGATACAGTAGCCTACTCGTTGGTTGGTCATCAAACATGACATTCCATCTCTTGTGATGGTGACCTTCTAATTTCTGTCCTTCATATCAAAATATTCTCTCATCTCTACTCTAGCTTCCTTAAAGACTTAGGTCAATTACAACTTTTGATGAAAGGTCTTTACAATCCCATTCTCTCTTCTCCCCCTCCTCAGCTGCTAGTGCTTTCTGGGTTAATATTACCTTTCTACTTCTTCTCTGTGTATATTTTGTATGGTCTGACCTATTCATACATTTCTCCCCTATTAAAATTAAGCTCCATGAGGGTGGGGACTATATATATCTTTCTTAGCATAATGCCTCCCATATATTATGCACTGAATAAATTTTTCTTGAATGACTGAAATTGGTACAACTAAAATTCTTTAATTATCCCAGATAACAATAGAGATACTGAGAATCCTTTCTTCAATTCTGAACATGTTAAAAGAATTTAAAGTGTTTTTCCTTTACAAATCTTGGCTCTTAGTTTTAAATTCTTAGTATCATAAATAAATGATTGATTTATTCCTATGCTTTTGAATTTTGACATAAGCAAATACGGTTTCTGTTTCAATTGACATAATTACATAATTTTATATTATTAATGATTGTTTTAATCTGTGTACTGTTGAATCTCTTATTTTCAAGATATAAATATAACCTAGTAATACTGAATATTTTGACTATATTGTTGTAGTCCCTATTAATACTTTATTGAATATTTTTACATCATTAGTAGTGCTGGATGATGATTTCTTCCTGTATTTGCTCTCCCTGGTTTGGATATTCAGACTACATTTAGGTCATAGAAGGAATTTGGTAGAATGACTTCCTTCTCCACATTTGAACATAGTTTATATAACATGACATTTATTTTTTAAATATTTGATAGAATACACTTGCAAATTCATATAGTCTACTGTTTTCCCCTATCGTGGAAGTTCCTTTGTGTATTACTCAAGTTCTCCTCCTAAAATTTGCTTATTTAAATCCTCTATTTCTGGATCTGCTATATTGGATATTTTATGTCTTTCTAAATAATCAATTTTATTGAAATTTGTAATTTTGTTGGTATAGTTTTATATATATATATATATATATATATATATATATATAATTTCTGAAAATTTCATTTATTTCCTCACCATTCCTTGTGAATCATCCATTCATTCAAAAAATGATAATTGCATCTGTTTTTCTGTCTCATCAACATATCTAATGTTTATATTACTTTTTTTAAGCAACTGAGTTTTAGTCTAGATGCCCCAACATTTTTAGTCACAACCAGAGTTATTGCATATACATGTTATTATTCCTTCTCTTCCATTAATTTTTTTTCCTCTCTTTTTTATTTTTAGTTTACAACCCTCACTTCTATATAATTTTGAGTTCCAGATTTTCTTACCTCCCTCCCCCACTCCCTCTCCAAGATGGGATGGAATATGATATATCTTCTACATATCACTTTGCATTGAATTTATTTACACACTAGTCATGTTGTGAAGACAAATTATGACCAATGGAATGAATCATGAGAAAGAAGAAACAACCAAAAAAAAAAAAAAACCCAGAAACAAAAGAGAAAAAAAAGGGAAAAAAGGTGAGCATAAAGTGTGCCTCAATCTGCATTCATACTTCATAGTTCTTTCTCTGGATGTAGATAGCATTCTCCATCATGACTCCTTTGGCATTGTCTTTGCACTTAGTATTGCTAAGAAGAGCAAAGTCTAGCAAGGTTAGTCATCACAGAATCCATATATCTGTGGTTGTGTATAATGTTCTCCTGGTTCTGCTCTGCTTAATCAGCATTATATTGTGTAGGTTTTTCCAGGTTGTTATGAAGTCTGTATCATCCTCATTTCTTATAGCACAATAGTATTCCATTACCTTCATAGACCACAACTTGTTCAGCCACTCCCCAATTGATGGACATCCCCTTGATTTCCAATTCTCAGCTACTACAAAAAGAGCCGCTATAAATATTTTTGTACATATGGGTCCTTTTCCAACTTGTGTGATCTCTTTGGGATACAACCCTACAAGTTGTATTGCTGGGTCAAAGGATATGAACATTTTTATAGCCCTTTAGGTATAGTTCCAACTTGCTCTCCAGGATGGCTGGATCAATTCACAACTCCACCAGCAATGTAACAATGTTCCAATTTTCCCACATCCTTTCCAGCATTTATCATTTTCCTGTTTTGTCTTGTTAGCCAATCTGACAGGAGAGATGTGGTATCTAAGAGTTGTTTTGATTTGCATTTCTCTAATCAGTAGTGATCCAGAGCATTTTTTCATATGCCTATAGATAGCTTTAATTTCTTCCTCTGAAAACTGCCTGTACATATCCTTTGACCATTTCTCAATTGGGAAATGACTTGTGTTCCCATATATTTGGCTCAGTTCCCTGTATATTTTAGAAATGAAGCCTTTATGCGAGACACTGGTTGTAAAGATTTTCTCCCAATTTTCTGCTTCCCTCCTAATCTTTGTTGCATTGGCATTTTTAATACAAAAACATTTCAATTAAATGTAGTCAAAATTATCCATTTTGCATTTTGTAATGGTCTCTATCTCTTGTTGTGTCATGAATTCTTTCTTTTCCATAAATCTAATAGGTAAACTATTCCTTGTTCTCCTAAATTGCTAATAGTATCAGCCTTTATTCCTAAATCATGAACCCGTTTTGACTTTATTTTGGTATATGGTGTAAGATATTGGTCTTTGTCCAGTTTCTGCCCTACCATTTTCCAATTTTCCCAGCAGTTTTTGTGAAACAGTGAATTCTTAGCCCAGAAACTGGATTTTTTGGGTTTATCAAATAGTATATTGCTATAGTTGTTGACTTCTCCATCTTGTGTACCTATTCTATTCCACTGATCCATGGCTCTGTTTCTTAGCCAATGCCAGGTAGTTCTGATGACTGCTGCTTTATAGTACAGTTTAATATCTGGTATGGCCAGGCCACCTTCCGTAGCATTCTTTTCATTAATATCCTAGATATTCTAGACCTCTTGTTCCTCCAGATGTATTTTGTTATTATTTTATCCAGCTCCATAAAATAATTTTTTGGTAGTTCGATTGGTATGGCACTGAATAGATAGATTAATTTAGGTAAAATTGTCATTTTTATTATATTACCTCAGCCTAACCATGAGGAACTGATATTTTCCCATTTATTTAGATCTGACTTTATTCACATGAAAACTGTTTCATAATTATGTTCAATGTTTCATAATTATGTTCATACAGTCAGTGGTTTTGTCTTGGCAGACAGACTCCCAAATATTTTATAGTGCCTACAGTAACTTTGAATGGAATTTCTCTTTCTATCTCTTGGTGTTAGGATTTGTTAGCAATGTATACAAATGCCAAGGATTTATGTGGGTTTACTTTGTATCCTGCAACTTTGCTAAAGTTGTTTATTATTTCAAGTGGTTTTTAATCGATTCTGTAGGACTCTTTAAGTAAATCATCATATCAACTGCAAAAAATGATAATTTAGCTTCTTCTTTGCCTATTCTAATTCCTTGAATTTCTTTTTCTTCTCTTATTGCTACAGCTAACATTTTTAGTACCAAATTGAATGGTAGGGGTGATAATGGACATCGTTGTTTCACCCCTGATATTATTGGGAATGCATCTAGCTTATCCCCATTACAAATAAGGCTTGTTGGGGGGGTGGAGCCAAGATGGCAGCGGGAAAGCAGGGACTAGCCTGAGCTCCGTGCTGAGTCCCTCCAAAAACGTATAAAAATGGCTTTGAACCAATTTTAGAACTGCAGAACCCACAAAACAGCAGAGGGAAGCAGGGCTCCAGTCCAGGACAGCCTGGATGGTCTCTGGGTGAGGTCTACCCCACACGGAGCTGGGAGCAGAGCAGAGTGGAACAGAGCACAGCATGAGGAGCATGGACCAACCAGACCAGGAGCCGGGCGGAGTGTGCCCTAGCACCCTGAATCAGTGAGCTGCGAGCTGCAGCAGTTACCAGACTTCTCAACCCACAAACACCAAAGACAGCAGAGGTTAGTGGGAAAAGGTGCGGGAGTGGAAGGAGTTCCCGGTTAAGCCACCGCCCCTGGGGCAGTGGAGGTGGGGCAGCTACAGAAGTACAGCTGCAGTTGCTTCCGGCCCCAGGCCCACCTGGTGGGAGGAATTAAGTGGTGGATCAGAGCAGGAGTGAAGAGCCTGCTGAAGATCTAAGTCCAGTCCGGGTTGGGGGTTATTGGGGAAGGAGGAGTGCTGGTGAGGCAGAGCGGGCTCATCTCCCCAGGCGTGGAACATAGTTCTCTAAACTCTACAAGCAGTGATACCCCACTGAAAAACTCAAGGATCAACTTAGTTGGCTGGGAATATGGCCAGGCCGCAAAAACACAACCAGATTCAGACTTTGGATTCTTTCCTGGGTGACAAAGAAGACCAAAAAATACAGACAGAAGAAGTCAACAAAGTTAAAGAGCCCACAACAAAACCCTCCAAGAAAAACATGAACTGGTCCCAGGCCATGGAAGAGCTCAAAAAGGATTTGGAAAAGCAAGTTAGAGAAGTTGAGGAAAAATTGGGAAGAGAAATTAGAAGGATGTGAGAAAACCATAAAAAGCAAATCAATGACTTGCTAAAGGAGACCCTAAAAAATACTGAAAAATACACTGAAGAAAACAACACCTTAAAAAATAGACTAACTCAAATGGCAAAAGAGCTCCAAAAAGCCAATGAGGAGAAGAATGCCTTGAAAGGCAGAATTAGCCAAATGGAAAAGGAGGTCCAAAAGACCACTGAAGAAAATACTACCTCAAAAATTAGATTGGAACAAGTGGAAGCTAGTGACTTTATAAGAAATCAAGATATTATAAAACAGAATGAAAGGAATGAAAAAATGGAAGACAATGTGAAATATCTCCTTGGAAAAACCACTGACCTGGAAAATAGATCCAGGAGAGATAATTTAAAAATAATTGGACTACCTGAAAGCCATGATCAAAAAAAGAGCCTAGATATCATCTTTCAAGAAATTATCAAGGAGAACTGCCCTGATATTCTAGAGCAACAGGGCAAAACAGAAATTGAAAGAATCCATCGATCGACTCCTCAAATAGTTTTCAAAAAGAAATCTCCTAGGAATATTGTTGCCAAATTCCAGAGCTCCCAGATCAAGGAGAAAATTCTGCAAGAAGCCAGAAAGAAACAATTTGAGTATTGTGGAAACACAATCAGAATAACACAAGATCTAGCAGCTTCTACATTAAGAGATCGAAGGGCTTGGAATATGATATTCTGGAGGTCAATGGGGAGAGGGCAGGTGAGGGGGGAATGAGTGAATCTTGCTTTCATCAGATTTGGCCTGAGGAGGGAATACCATACGTACTCAATTGGGTATCTTACCCCACAGGAAAGAAGAGGAAGAAGATAAAAATAAAGGGCGGATGATGGAGGGGAGGGCTGATGGGGGTGGAGGTAGTCAAAAACAAATACTTTCAAAAGGGGACAGAGTCAAGGGAGAAAATTCAATAAAGGGGGATGGGTTGGGAAGGAGCAAAATATAGTTAGTCTTTCACAACATGAGTATTGTGGAGGGTTATACATAATGATACACATGTGAACTATGTTGAATTGCTTGACTTCTTAGGGAGGGTGGGTAGGAAGGGAAGAGGGGAGAGAATTTGGAACTCTAAGTTTTAAAAACAGATGTTCAAAAAAAAGTTTTTGCATGCAACTAGAAAATAAGATACACAGGCAATGGGGTGTAGAAATTTATCTTGCCCTACAAGAAAGGAAGGGAAAAGGGGATGGGAGGGGAGTGGGGTGACAGAAGGGAGGGCTGACTGGGGAAAAGGGCAACCAGAATATACACCATCTTGGAGTGGCGGGAGGGTACAAATGGGGAGAAAATTTGTAATTCAAATTCTTGTGAAAATCAATGCTGAAAACTAAATATATTAAATAAATAAATAAATAAATAAATCATTTTTAAAAAAAAAATTTAAAAAACCAAATAAGGCTTGTTGATGGTTTTAGGAAGATGCTATTTATAATTTTAAGGAAGGCTCCACTGATTTCTATGCTTTCTAGTGTTTTTAATAGGAATGGGTGTTGTATTTTGCCGAAGGCTTTTTCAGCATCTATTGAAATAATCATATGGTTCCTGCTAGTTTTGTTGTTGATATGGTCAATTATGCTAATAGTTTTCCTAATATTGAACCAGCCTTGCATTCCTGGAATAAATCCTACCTGGTTATAGTGTGTTATTCTCATGATAAGTTGCTGCACTCTTTATGCTAATATTTTATTTAAATTTTTTGCATCAATATTCATTAGGGAAATTGGTCTATAATTTCTTTCTCTGTTTGGACTCTTTCTCATCTGGGTATTAGTACCATATTTCTGTCATAAGAAGAATTTGGTAGGACTGCTTCACTTCTTTTCCCATATAGTCTACAAAGTATAGGAATTAATTGTTCTTTAAATGTTTGATAAAATTCACATGTAAAACCATCCTGCCCTGGAGATTTTTTTCTAGGGAGTTCATTGATGGCATGCTCAATTTCTTTTTTCTGAGATGGGGTTATTTAGAAATTTTACTTCCTCTTCTGTTAACCTGGGCAATTTATGTTTTGGTAGATATTCATCCATATCCCTAAGGTTGTCAAATTTATGGGCATACAATTGGGCAAAATAATTCCTAATTATTGTTGTGATTTCCTCTTCATTAGAGGGGGATTAACCTTTTTCAGTTTTGGTACTGGTAATTCGATTTTCTTCTTTCCTTTTTTAATCAAATTGATAAAAGGTTTATCAATTTTATTAGTTTTTTCATAAAACCAGCTCTTTGTTTTATTTATTAATTCAATAGTTTCCTTGGTTTTAATTTTATTAATCTCTCCTTTGATTTTCAGTATTTCTAATTTGATATTTAATTGTGGATTTTCAATTTGCTCTTTTTCTAGCTTTTTCAGCTGTATGCCCAAATCACTGATCTCCTTTTTCCCTATTTTATTCATGTAAGCATTTAGAGATATAAAACTTCCCCTAAGAACAGGTTTTGCTGCATCCCATAAGTTTTGGTATGTTGTCTCATTATTGTCATTCTCTTGAATGAAGTTACTCATTGTTTCTCTGATTTCTTCTTTGGCCCACTCATTCTTTAGAATTAGATTATTTAGTTTCCAATTAATTTTTAGCTTATTTTTCCATGGTTCTTTATTACAAATAATTTTTATTGCATCATGATCTGAAGAGGATGCTTTGACTACATCTGCCTTTCTGCACTGAATTGTGAGGTTTTTATGCCCTAGTGCACGGTCAATTTTTGAGTATGTCCCATATACCACTGAGAAGAATGTATATTCCTTTTTATCCCCATTCAGTTTTCTCCAGAGGTTTATCATATCTTCCTTTTCTAAAATTTTGTTCACCTCCTTAACTTCTTTTTTATTTATTTTGAGGTCAGATTTACGAAGTTCAGAGAGGGAGAGGTTGAGGT
The DNA here is from genome assembly GCF_011100635.1 of Trichosurus vulpecula. Taxonomy (NCBI): domain Eukaryota; kingdom Metazoa; phylum Chordata; class Mammalia; order Diprotodontia; family Phalangeridae; genus Trichosurus; species Trichosurus vulpecula. The sequence continues at coordinate 203,746,192 of NC_050574.1, read as the reverse complement.
CTCACATTATTATAGTTTTGCTGTCTATTTCTTCCTGTAACTCCCTTAACCTCTCCTCTAAGAATTTGCATGCAATACCACTTGGTGCATATATGTTAAACAATGATATTGCTTCATTGTTTGTGGTGCCTTTTAGCAGGATGTAGTGTCCTTCCTTATTTCTTTTAATTAAATCTATCTTTCCTTTTGCTTTGTCTGAGATTAGGATTGCTACACCTGCGTTTTCACTTTAGCTGATGTGCAATATATTTTACTCCAGCCTTTTGCCTTTACCCTGTGTGTATCTCCCTGTTTCAAATGTGTGTCTTGTAAACAGCATATTGAAGGATTACGGTTTTTACTCCATTCTGCTCTCTGCTTCCATTTTATGGGAGAGTTCATCCCATTCACATTCATATTTATAATTTCTATCTGTGTCTATTTCTCCATCCTATTTCCCCCCATTTATGCTTTTATTTCTCCCTTTCCCCTTCCACTCCTCAACAAAGTTTTGTTTTGACTGCCCCCTTCCTCAGTTTACCCTCCCTCCTGATTCCCCTCCCTTATCTTACTGTTTTCCACTTGCTACTTCTTCTTTCCCTTCTGACCACTCCCCTCCCTTTTTTTCCCCTTTCCTCTCCTACTGCCTGTAGGACAAGTTAGACTTCTATAATTATCAGGGTATGTTATTACCTTCTTGAACCAGATCGAATGACAGTAAAGCTCAAATACTGCTCTTCTCCCTCCCTTTTCCCCTCCAATATAATGTGTTTTTGTGCCTCTTCATTTGATGTAATTTACCATTTTCTACTACCTCCTTACCTCTTCTCCCATAACACTCCCTTTACATCTGTTCATTATGTTTTTTTGTCCTTATATCAGTTATTTTATACAGATATTCACAGTCTATATGTATCCCTTTCAATTGTCATAATAGCTGTACTGTTCTCAAGATTGACGTATATGTATATATATACATACTTATACAACTTACATAAGGTGGTATAATCCTATATAAAGATGTAAATAATTTGCCCTTTTAATTAATAAAGATTGTGGGGGTTTTTTCCCTGTTTACCTTTTTATGTCTCTCTTGAGTTTTGTATTTGAAGATCAAATTTTCCATTGAGTTCTGGTCTTTTCATCAGGAAGGTCTGGAGTTCCCTTATTTCACTGAATACCCATCTCCTTGCCTGAAAAATTATGTTTACTTTAGCTGCATAGTTGATCCTTGGTTGTAGTCCCACCTCCTTTGGCCTTCAGAATATCATATTCCAATTTCTCCTGTCACTTAGTGTAGAAGCTGAGAGATCTTGCATGATCCTGACTGTAGTTCCATCATATTTGAACTGTTTCTTTTTGGCTGCTTGCAGTATTTTCTTCTTGACTTTTTAATTCTGAAATTTGGCTATAATCTTTATTGGTGTTTTCAATTTGGGATCTCTTTCAGGGGGTGATCCATGGATTCTTTCAATGACTATTTTACCCTCTGGTTCTAGGACCTATGGGCTGTTATCTTTGATAATTTCTTCAAAGATACTGTCAAGGCTCTTTTTTTCATTGTGGATTTCCAGTAGACCAATAATTTTTAAATTGTCTATCCTGGATCTATTTTCCAGGTCAGTTATTTTTCCAATCATATATTTCACATCTTTTTTTTCTATTTTTTTCATTCTTTACATTTTGTTTGACTACTTCTTGATACCTCATAGAGTCATTACCTTCCACTTGCTCAATTCTAATTTTTAATGAGCTTCTGTCTTCATTTTGCTTTTGAGTCTCCTTTTCCAGTTGGTTGATTTTACCTCTCAGGGTGTCATTTTCTCTATTTAGATTCTGAATCTCCATAGCCATTTTGCCAATCTTATTTTTTAAGGACTTGATTTCATCACTGTTTTTTTTTCATTTTTTCCATGTTTTCTTTTACCTCCCTAATTTGGTTTTTAAAATCCTCCTTTAGCTCTACCAGGAATGCTTTTTGTGCTTGAGACCAGTTCACATTCCTTTTTGAGGAACCAGATGTGGGTATCCTCTTCCAAATTGGTATTTTGATCATGCCTGTCTCCATAAAAACAATCAATGGTCTTCAGATTTTTTGTGTTCTTCTTCATGTTGGTTAGCCTTTTCCTGGGTTTACAATGAATTTCTGCTTTTGGGACTCAGGGTTCTCTGTCCCAAGTTTCTTATTTTGGGGACTGTGAATCTAGTTACTGGCTTTGTGAATTAGAGCATTCAGTTTCCTGAGGTGTGGGGGAGGGGTCTGGCTGCCTGAGGTCTCCTCTTCCCCTGGGACTGCTCTCCAACACTGCTGCTCTTCAGCAATGGTCTCAGCTGTTTGTTGTTTGTGCTGGTGTCTGCCTCTTCCCCTGGGTGTGCAAGGGTGTGACTGGGCTCCTGGTGTTGACCCCTGCTGGCTCTGCCCCTCTGGGACTCAGGAACTCCCACTGCTTGGCCACTGAAGCCTCATTTCTGTCTCCTCTATTCCAGCATTTTTTTCCTCAGCAATTCTCTAGATGGGGAGGGGAGGGAGGGATTAGAGCCATTTACCTGGCCATTATGTCTCCCGGAAGTTCAATAAGACTGTGTTTCATACCTTGGGGCTGCAAGCCTTAGGAGTTGATGTCTCACAGCCAGGGGCATTGCACTGCTGCCTCTCCTTGCTTCCACAGACTGCCATGCTGTGTTGGGAGGCCTGGGGATCTCCGCAAGTTTCGGGTGCCCAGCTTTCTCCCAGCCTGTCTTGCATGTTGATTTCCACAGCTGCTTCCACTTTTGTGCTGTCTGGAGCAGACCACACTCCAAGCACTCTCCCAGCCTACAGATTCCTCCCATTGGCCTTTTGGACTCTCCTGGCTTGGAAATTTGCCTCACTCAGACTGCTTGCGGTTTCCAATTCTCTCAAATCTGCTCAGATTCACTTTTTTATAGGAATCTGATAGAACTTGTGAAAGAGCTCCGTAAGATGCTGTTTTCATGCAGCCATCTTGGCTCTGCCCCCCCTTGCTTATATTTCTTAAATTTCATTTATCCACTCTATTTCAGAGACTGACTAAATTTGCCTCTCTCTAAAATAATATTCAAAGGAATTTCTGGGAGCCAAGATGACAAAGTAAGAAGTAAACCACTGTAACTCTCCCATACTCACCTCCAAACAACCATAAAATAGTGCCCCAAAACTATTCCTGGAACAGTAGAACCAGGAAAAATATGGGGGGAAACAATCTTTTAAGGTGTGAAAGTTGGAAGGTCAGCAAGAAAGTTCTATCTCACTTGGATAAAAGGAGAGAGCATTCCAGGAGATGAAGCATCCCAGCAAGCCAGCAACAAGTCCAATTTCAGCAAACCAGAGATCCCAAGCTCTAGTGTGGTGGAGTAGCAGGCACCAGCACCAGGACCCCCAACTTGCCTTAGCATACCCAAGGAAACCAGTACACTCCAACTCAGAGAAGCAGAGCAGCCCCAGGCAAAGAGGCATCCTCCAGGGGCCAGACCTCTAGGTGTTTCAGCACAGCTCTAGGGAAACAAGTATACTCCAGCAGTCAGACATCAATGTGCTTCAGTGTAGCCCTAAGCAAATGCAAAAACACTCTACCAGGCCTCAGCACATGACAGGCACTACCACTAGGACCCCAGCTCAATGCCAGGTAAGCTTCCAGATTCCTACGCCCTCCAGCAATGCCAGCCACAGCTCCCCCAGCCTAGTATCAGACATGAAGATGCCCCAGGCCTCAGAGCAACAACAGCACAGCATCAAGTAAACAGCCATGGTGTGCAGCCAATGACACAAGAAGCCTAAAACACTGCCCCTTTGACCTTGGGAGCAAAGCTCAAATTTATAGAAAGGAAAAAAAAACAAAAAAAAAGATGAGCAAAAAACAACAACAAAGAATCTGACCATAAAAAGTTATTGTGGGGACAGGGAAGATCAAGACACAAACTTAGAAGAGAACATGATGTCAAAATACCTAAGGACAAAACCCTAAAGAAAAATGGGAAGTGGTTTCAAGCCCAGAAAGAACTCATGGAAGAGCTCAAAAAAGAGCTTAAAAATAACATAATAGAAGTAGAAAAAATGGGAAAAGAAATGAGAGTGGAGCAAAAGAATTATGAAGAACAGTCAACAGCTCAGAAAACTGCTTAAAAAGTAGAAATGGCTAAATGGAATAGGAGATACAAAAATCCAAAAAGGAAAACAAATTAAAGAGTACACTTGGCCAAATGGAAAAGAAAGTACAGCAGCTAATTGAGGGAAGCAACACCTTAAAAGTTAGAATGGGGCAAGTGGAAGCTAATGACTCTATGAGACATCAAGAATCAATCAAATAAATTCAAAAGAATGAAAATAATGGAAGATAATGTAAAATACCTCGTGGGACTATCAGCTGTCCTGGAAAATAGATCTAGGAGAGACAATATCAGTAAGAACCATTGGGCTCCCTGAAAGCCAAAGTCAAAAGGAGGACCTGGACAGCATCTTTCAAGAAATTATCAAGGAAAACTTTCCTGATGTCCTGGACCCAGAGGGCAAAATAGGCCCTGAAAGGATCAACTGATCACCTCAGGAAAGAGATACCAAAATAAACACCCCAAGAAATGTCATAGCCAAATTTAAAAGCTATCAGGTCAAGGAAAAAGTACTGAAAGTATCACACAGGACTTGGTACCTGCAACATTAAAGGATCAGAGGTCATGGAACATGATGTTCTGTAAGGCAAAGGAGATAAGTCTACAACCAAAAATCACTTTCCCAACAAAATTAAGTGTACTAAGTCAAGGGGAAAAATTGGCATACAATGAAATAGAAGGATTTCAAGCTTTCATAAGGAAAAGACCAGAACTAAACCAAAAATCTGACCTACAATATCAAGACCTAAGAAAAGCATAAACAGGTAAAAAGGGAAAAGAAAACATAAGGGATTCAACATAGCTAAACTATTTACACCTCTATATGGGAAGATGATATTTGTAATTCTTAAAAATTCCATCACTAATAATACAACTAGAAGGAATATGCATAAACAGAGGGTATGGGTATAAGTGGAATTGGAAGAAATGACATAAAATACTTAAGTGATGAAAAAGCAGAGTACACTGGGTGCAGAAGGAAGGGAGAGGTAGAATGGAATAAATTATTTCACATGAAAAGGCATGGAAGACCTATTACCATGGAGGGGATGATGAGAGGGTGGGTAATGAGCATCACTTGGACCTTACTCTCATCAGTATTGGCTCAAAGAGGGGATCATATACACAAACAGTTGAATATAGAAATCTATCTTACACAACAGAGAAGTAGGAATGGAAGAAATTAAGTAAAGGTGTGTGGGGGGGAGAGTAAGGACTGACAGAAAGGAGGGCAGATCAGGAGAGGTGGTAAACAGAAGCAAAACACTGGTGAGGAGGGAAATAATGAAAGGAAAGAGAGGACAAACAGGAAGAAGAATAGGATGGAGTGAAATATAAAGGTAGTAATCATAATTGTGAATGTGATGAACTATCACATAAAATGGAAGAATATAGCAAAGTGGATTAAAAACCAGAATCCTATAATATGTTGTTTAAAAGAAACATACTAGAAGCAGAGAGACACACACAGAGCAAAGATAAAGGGCTGGAGCAGAATCTATTATACCTCAGCTAAAATAAATAAAGTAAGGGTAGGAATTAGATGTCAGACAAAGTAAAAGCAAAAATAAATGTAATTAAAAGAGATAAGGAAGGAAACTACATGTTGCTAAAAGGCACCATAGACAGTGAAGTAATATCAATACTAAACATATAGGCAACAAGTAGCAAGCACCCAAATTCTTAGAGGCGATGTTAAGTGCATTACAGGAAGAAATAGGGAGCAAAACTATACTAGTGGGGGACTTAAACTCTCAGAATTTGATAAATACCGCTAAAAATAAACAACAAACTAAGGAGGTAAATAGCAAATATATAGAGAACTGATTCAAATTTATAAGAATACAAGCCATTTCCCTACTCATAAATGGTCAAAGGATATGAACAGGCAGTTTTTACATGAAGAAATCAAAGCTATCTATAGGCACATGAAAAGTACTCTAAATCTCTTTTGATTAGAGAAATATAAATTATAATAACTCTGAGGTACCACATCACATATATCAGATTAGCTAATATGACCAAAAAGGAAAATTATAAAAATTGGAGAGAATATGGGAAAATTGGGACACCAATGCACCGTTGGCAGAGTTTTGAAGTGATTCAGCCATTCTGGAGAGCAATTTGGAACTATGACCAAAGGGCAACCAAACTACACCTTTGACCCAACAATGTCACTACCAGGTCTTTATCCAAAAGAGATCATAAAAAAGGAAAAGGATCTACATGTGCAAAAATATTTATAGCAACCCTTTATGTGGTGGCAAAATATTGGAAATTGAGGGGATCCATATCAAATGGAATGGCTGAACAAGCTGTGGTATATGAATGCAATGGAATACTATTGTGCAATAAGAAGATGAACAGGCATATTTCAGAAAAAACTTGGAAAGACTTGCATGAATTGATGAAAAGTGAAATGTACAGAACCAGGAAAACATTGTACATACTATCAGCAACAATGTGTGATGATCAACTATGAATGGCTCAGCTCTTCTCATCCAATGATCCAAGACAAATACAAAGGTCTCCCAAAGGAAGAAAGTTGTCTATATCCAGATAAAGAACTGAAGCAATATGAATGCAGATGGAAGCATATTTTTCACTTACTTTACTCTTTCTCATTTTTTTTCCTTTTGATCTGTTTCTTTTTTCACAACTGTGATTAATATAGAAATATTTTTATAGGATAACATATGTATAAACTATATCAAACTACCTACCATGTTCAGAAGAGGGGAGGTGAGGGAGATAAATTTGGAACTCAAAATCTTGTAAAATTAAATGCTAAAAATTTTTTGACATATAACTAGGGAAAATATGTTATAAAAATAAAATAATACTCAGAAGTCATAACATCTTGAATATTCATCTACTTATTTAAAACTTTGCATTTATAGAATATTATTTTGGGGTGTATTCCACCATCCTTTATGTTAGAGTATAACTTTACTAATAATTTACTAATAGTTTTAAGATTTTCTCCTTAATACCATAATTACCATAATTAATATATAATACTATTACATAATATTGTGCAATCATATCTCTATTTTCTTAGTGTAAATATATCTACTCTTGCCTCCTTAAAATATTTACTTTTATTTAGGATGGGAATGCAAGAGTGTATAAAACACAAAGTAGTGTTTGTTAAACCCAGGTTCCCCTTCTGCTGTGTCCTATTGTGTATTTTGCCTTCTAGTTCCATATTACAAGAACTATTTTCATGATTTTTCTCTAAAACAGGTTAATCAAAGGTTTCTTTATCATGTTATATGGGAAGTTCATAATTCTTATATCATTGTTCTGAACCGAATTTTCGAGGTCAATCATACATGATAATAGTTACCCTTTTTCAGATATTGCTGCTACTTTTTAATAATAATAATATATATATATATATATATATATATATATATTTGTTTAATTACTAAAGATTTTAGTTTTCCTTACTCTGTTTTTCAAGGTATCTATTGAATTGTTAAGTTTTCCTATCTTCTCTTTCAAATGTTGAATTTTCCTTTTGAATTTTTAATGAAGAGCTCAAATTTTGCAACTTCACTTCAATTATTTTCTTGAATTTTCTAAAGACTCTAAGACATCTTATAATTATTTTTTATTTTATTTCTTTTAAAATCTAAATCTATTTATTTAACATATTTGGTTTTCAGCATTGATTTTCACAACAGTTTGAATTACAAATTTTCTCCCCATTTCTACCCTCCCCCCCACTCCAAGATGGCTTATATTCTGGTTGCCCTGTTCCCCAGTCATCCCTCCCCTCTATCACCCCCCTCCCCTCTCATCCCCTTTTCCCTTCCTTTCTTGTAGGGCAAGATAAATTTCTACGCCCCATTGCCTGTGTATCTTATTTTTTAGTTGCATGCAAAAACTTTTTTTGTTTTTGAACATCTGATTTTAAAACTTTGAGTTCCAAATTCTCTCCCCTCTTCCCTTCCCACCCACCCTCCCTAAGAAGTTGAGCAATTCAACCTAGGCCACACATGTATCATTATGTATAACCCTTCCACAATACTCATGTTGTGAAAGGCTAACTACATTTTGCTCCTTCTCAACCCATCCCGCTTTATTGAATTTTCTCCCTTGACCCTTTCCCCTTTCCAAAGTGTTTGTTTTGATTACCTCCACCCCCATCTGCCCTCCGCTCCATCATCCCCACCCCCTTTTATTTTATTTTATTTTTTTTTATCTTCCTCCCTCTTCTCTCCTGTGGGGTAAGATACCCAACTGAGTATGTATGGTATTCCTCCTCAGGCCAAATCTGATGAGAGCAAGGTTCACCCATTCCCCCCTCACCTGCCCTCTCCCCTTCTCCCACAGAACTGCTTCCTCTTGCCACCTTTATGCGAGATAATCCACCCGATTCTATCTCTCCCTATCTCCCTCTCTCAGTATGTTGCTCTCTCATCCCTTAATTTCATTTTATTTCTTTTAGATATCTTCCCTTCATCTTCAACTCACCGTGTGTCTGCTCTCTCTCTTTTACAAATATAAATATATATGTGTATATATATACACGTATACATATACATATATAAAAACACACACACATATATATAAAACATATATATACACACATAGACACATATACATATAGATATATACATACATACACATTCACTTATATATATATACATAAACATATATATATATATATATATATATATATATATATATATATACACACATATATACATGCATATTCCCTTCAACTACCCAAATACTGAGGTCTCATGAATCATACACATCATCTTTCCATGTAGGAATGTAAACAAAACAGTTCAACTTTAGTAAGTCCCTTGCGATTTCCGCTTCCTGATTACCTTTTCATGCTTCTCTTGATTCTTGTGTTTGAAAGTCAAATTTTCTATTCAGTTCTGGTCTTTTCACTGAGAAAGCTTGAAAGTCCTCTATTTTATTGAAAATCCATATTTTGCCTTGGAACATGATACTCAGTTTTGCTGGGTAAGTGATTCTAGGTTTTAATCCTAGCTCCATTGACCTCCGGAATATCGCATTCCAAGCCCTTCGATCTCTTAATGTAGAAGCTGCCAGATCTTGGGTTATTCTGATTGGGTTTCCACAATATTCAAATTGTTTCTTTCTGGCTGCTTGCAATATTTTCTCCTTGATCTGGGAGCTCTGGAATTTGGTGACAATATTCCTAGGAGATTTCTTTTTGGTATCTATTTGAGGAGTTGATCCATGGATTCTTTCAATTTCTGTTTTGCCCTGTTGCTCTAGAATATCAGGGCAGTTCTCCTTGATTATTTCTTGAAAGATGGTATCTAGGCTCTTTTTTTGATCATGGCTTTCAGGTAGTCCAATAATTTTTAAATTATCTCTCCTGGATCTATTTTCCAGGTCAGTGGTTTTTCCAAGGAGATATTTCATATTGCCTTCCATTTTTTCATTCCTTTGGTTCTGTTTTATATCCTGATTTCTCATCAAGTCACTAGCTTCCACTTGCTCCAATCTAATTTTTAAAGTAGTATTTTCTTCAGTGGTCTTTTGGACCTCCTTTTCCACTTGGCTAATTCTGCCTTTCAAGGCATTCTTCTCCTCATTGGCTTTTTGGAGCTCTTTTGCCATTTGAGTTAGTCTGTTTTTTAAGGTGTTGTTTTCTTCAGTGTATTTTTCAGTATTTTTTTGGGTCTCCTTTAGCAAGTCATTGACTTGTTTTTCATGGTTTTCTCGCATCCTTCTCATTTCTCTTCCCAATTTTTCCTCTACTTCTCTAACTTGCTTTTCCAAATCCTTTTTGAGTTCTTCTATGGCCTGGGGCCAGTTCATGTTTTTCTTGGAGGCTTTTGTTGTAGGCTCTATGACTTTGTTGTCTTCTTTAGGCTGTATGTTTTGGTCTTCTTTGTCACCAAAGAAAGAATCCAAAGTCTGAGACTGAATCTGGGCGCGTTTTCGCTGCCTGGCCATATTCCCAACCAACTAACTTGACCCTTGAGTTTTTCAGTGGGATATGACTGCTTGTAGACTAACGAGTTCTATGTTCCATGTTTGGGGGGGAGGTGCCAGCTCTGTCAGACCCGCCCTACTCCTTCCCCAAGAATGCCCAGTCCAGACTGGGCTTAGATCTTCAGCAGGCTGTTGCACTCCTGCTCTGGTCCACCACTTAATTCCTCCCACCAGGTGGGCCTGGAGCCGGAAGTAACAACAGCTGTAGCTGCCCCACCTCTGCTGCCTGTGGGGCTGGAAGCTGAACCGCGAACTCCTTCCACTCCCGCCCCTTTTCCCACTAACCTTCTCTGCAGTCTTTGGTGTTTGTGGGTCGAGGGGTCTGGTAACTGCTGCAGCTCACTGAATCAGGGCGCTAGGGCCCCCTCCGCCTGGCTTCTGGTCTGGATGGTCCATGCCGCTCAGGCTGGGCTCTGCTACACTCCGTTCCCAGCTCCCAGCTCCCAGCTCCATGTGGAATAGACCTCACCCAGAGACCATCCAGGCTGTCCTGGGCTGGAGCCCTGCTTCCCTCTGCTGTTCTGTGGGTTCTGCTGTTCTAGAATTGGTTTAGAGCCATTTTTTTATAGGTTTTTGGAGGGATTCGGGTACGGAGCTCACTCTAGTACCTGCTTACCAGCCACCATCTTGGCTCGTCCCCCCCAAGACATCTTATAATTATTATTCTCTAATAATAGAGTACAATATAGTTTTTTAGAGTATTACACCAGGATCCTCTTATTTATTCCATAATATTTCTTCATTATAGTAAAATTTTTCTTTCCTTGTTCATTTTCTGTCTCTTTGCTGCTTTTTCTCCCCATATAGTTACTTGCTTATGTGTATTTATTCCTCTGGAAATATGTCCACAGTTCTACTCACACAAGTCCAGAAAACTGGCTATAAAGTGATCATTATTTCTTTTACTAAATGCTTACATCCAACATACATTCATACATTCTAGAATTTTCATTGAAATCAATTTCAGCTCCATATAGTTTGCAAAATCTATCTATCCTCAATCTCTTTTTAGAAAAATCAAGATGTTTTTTCATCTTCAGTCTTACAAGACTTCTTTATTTCTCCAAGTGTTCTCACAAATCACTTTCTCCTGTTCCACGATCAAATCTGCATATTCTTTCCACATCCTGAGATGTAATTCATCTGAGCCAAGACAAATTCATTTAGGACAGTTATATATTGTCTTTAATAGCTTGTCTTGAGTTTCAATATCCCTTTAATAATTTTTGTTTTATCATTTCCAGTCATAAGATTATCCCCTCTGATAAAGAAAACTGAAGAAAAGTGGAATCTCTACTTTTTATCTGAGTCATATTCTACTAACCACACTCAGGAGCATACCTGTTCTTTTTTGTTGTTGTTTTCTCTTAACTCTCTTCATATAACTTAAGAAAACTCCCCAACTCCCATTTACCAGTCACTACAAACATCAAATCATGCTCAGCTTGACCTTCCTGACACTATTCTTATAGGACATAACCATACTTTTGTATTCATAGTGGCTTACATAACCTTTCTCCCACCATTTTGTCAATCTGAGCTCATTAGATATAACTTCACTGAGATATTTACTTTTTCAGAATAGTGAAAAACTGAAGTATGTATATTTCTCTGATTTTTTAATTCCTCTTTCCTAAAGTCTAGATTATACTTCAGGCCTTGTATAATATTCGCTTCTGGAATTTCATGTATTCTAAGATCATATCTTCACTTTTTCTAAGAGTTCTTTCACCAATATAGCAATTATATTTATCACCTGCTGTATTTTCTGAGAAACGGAATTATTTGCAAATCAAATAAAAAATCTACCCAATTTTCTGCTTTACCAAAGTGATATCTCTAGCATATGTTCCAATCTTCAAAGTCATCCATCACCAATACATCTTATCCCCATGATCTAGAGGAGGGGTGGGGAACCTGTGGCCTTGAGACCACATGTGGCCTTCTATGTCCTTCAGTGCGGCCTTTTGACTGAATCCAAGTTTTACAGAACAAATCCTTTTATTAAGGGGATTTGTTCTGGAAAGTTTGGATCCAGTCAAAGGGCCTTACTTGAGGACCTAGAGGGCCATATGCGGCCTCAAGGCCACAGGTTCCCCACCAGTGATTCTAGAAAACTAATCACTCCTTTCCTCCCTCTAACTGTGTGGTCTCTAGTATATTCTTGCAATCATATCACTTCTACTTCTTCCTTCTTTTACTTCAACCAAAACACTTTCCACCATGTTTTCCTCTTCAGGCTAATTAAATTCTGCATAGATCTATATTATAATATAAATATAAATGAACCATTCCAATGAAACTCCTCCCAAGATAGGTCTTTCAATTTTCTTTTTACCTTTACATCCCATCCCATTGCAGTAATACCAAGAGAATGCATTTGCCATTTTGACTTAAAATTTCCAAGTTTACTTGATTACTCATCCTTCACACTTTGTTACATTAGAAGTCAGTAGTATCATTTCTGGCTCTCTTCCAAGTAATTGTTTTTTTTTTTCCTGGTGAATTTTCAATTACCTCCATTGCTACTTTTCTTTCTGTATTCTACATGTTTTTTATGATATGTCATTTCATATGTGCACTCTTTCTCCAATTCCTCTATTTTAGGTTATAAATTCACCTTAGCAAATTTTTGTTCCTGAACTCCTATTAGATTAAATCTCTCCATTTCCCAAAATCTATTCAATTTTTACTCTGACATCTTCATAGATAGATATTACCTTTCCCCAGCCAACAATCCTTCAAGTCCCAACATTTAGTTTCTGTTCCAGAACTTCAGCATCTCAAGAAAATCTTTCCATATTTCTTCCAGGATACCATTAATTTCCACATGACTCACTAAAAGAGAATTTGAGTTCCTGGATATCTCTATATTACATCTCAGAAGTCAAAACTAGGAAGACAGAAAACTTCTTGATTGGGTCTATTACATTAATATAAAATCACCACTGTCCTGACCAGCAGTACCCATTTTTTTCTGAGGTACCAGATTTCCTCTGGGCATTGTGTCCGTCGATAAGGAAACATTTATTAAACATGTATATTCAAGGCACTGTGCTTAGTACTACTGATACAGATATGAAAAAGAAAGGCAGTGCACAAAAGGAAGCTGAAGAGTTGGGCATAGGACAGCATTTGGAAAAGAAAGTACCAGTTGCATTTGGACATGGTGGAATACAATACAAGGATTGCAAGCTGGTAAGAAATAAGTTGATGTTTGCCTGGGAGTCTTCTTTAAATGGAGGCTTTTAGAAGAGTTCTTTACTCTCACACCATGCAATCAGAGGGTTCTGATTATGGAGAAATGTATCCTTATCATAAGTAGAAAATTGGTAAGCTGATTCTCTTGGAAGATCTGTGTCTTCCTTTAATGGGAAGAACTTAATACCTATGCTATAAATTCAATGATTCAGTTTCTTCTTTCTTTCCTCCTTTGCTTCATGTTATTAAACTCATCAACTTCTTATCACATATTGAGATTCTCCTCTTCCTCTTCTTAGGATTTCTTTTCTTCTTGCTTGTATTTTAAGGGAGAGAGTATGTGTTCCTTTCACATATACCTGTATCCCCACCTCCTACTCCCTGGCTGTTAATGCCTTTACATCCAATGTAACTGGCCAGTTGAGCAATACAGCTTCCTTCTTTCCTTCCTTTCTTTCTTCTTTCTTTCCTTCCTTCCTTCCATCCTTCCTTTGTTCCTTCCTTCCTTCCTTTCTTCCTTCCTTCATTCTATCCATCCAGCCATCCATCCACCTATGCATCCATGCATCCATCCATCTATCCATCCTTCCACATATGGTATCATACACTTACCTGCAAGTTCTCTTCCCAAAGGAATGCAAATTCTGACCAGGGATCTTTTTTCTTAAGGACCACTCCTTAAATCCAAATCACTCTGGCTCTCACTCATTGGCCAACAATAGGACCCAGGCCAAGTCTCACTATCCTTGTTACTCAACGTTGGTCAAGGTATTTATGCGTGTGTCTGTTGTTGTTTTTCAATCATTTTAGTCATGTTTGACACTTCATGACCCAATTTGTTTTTTTCTTGGCAAAGATACTGGAGTGATTTATCATTTTCTTCTCCAGCTTATTTTACAGATGAGGAAATTGAAGCAAACAGGGTTAAGTGACTTGCCCAGGATCACAAAGCTAATAAGTATCTCAAGCCAGATTTGAATTCAGGTCTTCTTGACTCCAGGCTCAGTGCTCTATCCACTATGCCACCTAGCTGCCCATATACATGAATACACATATATGCCCAACACATACATATACACACTATATAATACATATATTACATTGTATGTTTAATGTGTGCATATGTAATGTATACACATTTGTACATATCTACAATAAACACGAATATTATAAACACATATGTATACCAATAAATATCTATATGTATGAAAGTTGACATATATAGTTTGTGCACTATGATTTTTTGGACACAGTTCAGGTTTATGTATGTAAGTAGGTAGGTACACGTTTGCTTATGCACAAGACAATATATACACATATATTCAATGTAACCTTGGATAAAAAATAAAAACACTAGAAGTTGGGAGGGGATCAGCTTACTATTAGGTCTGGAAGGGACCTAATAAATTATCTAGTGTAACCCTACATTTGACAAATGCAGAAACTGATGCTTTTTCTAGACTCCCAAGGACTGCCTGTCTATAACTGGGTCAAGACCAAAATGGATCATAAAGAAGAAGTGAACTTGTCTCACTTTGGGGCTAAATTGCTACATGTTACAAGGCTTAGTCAAAAATTGCACAGTTCATTAGTAGCTAGAACTAGAATACAGATCTCCTGAATCCCAGGTGACTATTTATGTCAACATGAGTAGGATCACTAAGTCAAATTTCAAAATCTAAGTCTCCCGATAAAACTGATAACTGATTGGGCACAAATTAGAAATCATATTTTGTGTTAAAAAATAAAAGAAATCACACTTTGCTTTCTCAAATGTTCAATTCTTCTTCTGCGAAAAAATCCATATATCAACACTATTAAATAACATGGTTAGATGGCACCCTCCCCTTACAGCAAGAAATTATTTTGCCATTTCAAGAATCATACAGTAACAAGCACAGAGATTTACAATCTCTGCCTGCTCACAAACCCCTTTTGTCTCAATTTCCTACAGATTGGAGGCAATATCAACTCAAAGAGTTATTGTAAGGAATAATAAGAACTGGAAATGATTCATTTTACAATAATAACTGATAGATAAAAATGATGGTGCATGCCACAAAGTTGGAAAAGCGATATCTTCTTTTTTTCCTTGCCAGTCATTTAGAAGGCATGTAAAGCAAAGAAAAAGTTTGGTTTTTCATGAATGCAAGAAATTAAATTTTTGAAGTGGGCACTCCATTCTTGTTTTGCATGAAGTTCTGCTGAGGAAGAAAACAGATCACACTAGATGACATATTTATTATTCTAATTTATAACAGAGTCCGATCATAAATAAAAATGCTCCTATTGCCCCAAGGCATCCAAATATTATGTGCACAACAGATCCATCACAAGCTATGAGAGGAAATTCTATTTAAAATAACTATGGGAAAACTTTGCTCTTCTCCTGTATCTTATAAAAAGGTTGGGATGTGATGACAGCACCTATTTTTGCAATGTACTATGTACATTTTTGCAATGTTCTACGGAGGTGCTACTATCATCTAATCAAAGTGACTTTGGAGTCACTTTCATTGTAAGAATATGGTACAGGAAAAAGAGTCTAGATTTTTGACTAAAAGTAAAGGTTCAAGTCCCAGTCTCAATACTGAATATTAGCTTTGTTATCATGGTGAAATATCCTAATCCCTCTAAACTTTATTTTCTTTAGCTACAAAATAAATATAATAATATTTATATCACATAGGGTTGCTATAGGAAAGTATTTAGTTATGAGTGAAGGGCTATATAAATGTGATTATATTATTATGGTGATGACTATTCCTTTTCTCTTCCTCTCCCAAATTCAATCCATTAACAAATACTATTAATTTTTATTTCATGCATTTATACATTCTTACAGCCACAATTAATAGAAGAGTAAATTGGTTTATTTTCCTCCCACTTTCCCTTAATTATTTTATTTCCTTTAAACATAAACTGGTCCCAAGGCCAATAATTTTCCAACCTAAATTTTCTTTAACTTCATTGAAACTAAACTGTGCTCACTGTTCACTGAAAGTGCCTTATCCCACCTCCTTGCCCTTGCTCATTCTATTCCTTTTGCTTCAGTCCCCTCTTTATATTTACCTGTCAATATTCAGCAAGGACTTATGCTAAATGCTATTGCCTCTAAAATTCTTTATTGGTCATCCAGCTAAAAACAATCTCTTCCTTTAAATTATTTTTAGCAATCTATTGACACTACTTATATGGCACTTACCTACATTGTTTGTATTATAACTATGTGACTGCTTTTTAATTTCCATCATTATATTTGCTGTTTCTGCAGGACAAGGACAAATATACTTTTATATCTTCCCATATTAGTGAGTACAGAAGTTAGTACATAGTTGACAACTAAGTTACTTTTAGTTGTACTGAAGAATGAATGGCAACAGCAAGGATAGTCCCCTGACTTCAGTCTCTGGAAATTCAAACATAGAAATTGGTAATGACTATTCTTGCAAATTTTCAGCTTAAACTAAATATAAAATTAGCATAGGAAGGGAAGTAGTACAGTTCTGCTGGTCAAAATGGCTGTCTGAACAGGTAGCATTATCACTCAGCTGCCATACGTACATACTGGATTTCACCGCCTAATTGTCACCATTGCTCAATGACTTCACCCTGTTTTTTTAGCCCAAAAATTTGTTTATAACCATTGCATGTTATAATTTGGTTGCTCAAACCATTTAAAAGGTAAACAGAGCAGCAACATATTCACAAGTGGCATATGGATACACATTTATCTCTTGTGCATTGCAAGCTGCAAGCCTAGGATTCTTGATGCATGCACATTGCCAGTATTCAATTTTAATGTATACTCATGAGAATTCCATGCATCCTAATGTTGCACCAAAGACAGCTTAGTAATAAATGATCTCTAAGTAATATTGGGAAATTTTTAAAGGTTCACATAATGTTGGTACCCCACTTTTTTGAAAAAAATTTGACATAAAACCTGTGACAATTACGCGGTGAAATATGGTACTCCAGTGTAACCCCAAAGTTCACCCTTGATCAAATGATGATCAAGAAAATTAATGAGAAACTACAATGTTGCCTTCTACCCCAGAACTTCACAAGATGACAGTTAGAAACTGAGAAAAAAAGAAAAGGACAACACTAGCCAAGCCAGGTACAGCACAGCATGCTATCTGGAATGAAAGATGGGTCAGGGAAACCTGTAGCCTTCAAGTTTCTGTGAATGTATGATTCCCAAGTAGAAGACTTCCAGAAGAAAGCCATCAGTTGGTTATATAGCTCCATAACAAGGACCTTGGAAGTCTGGGAGAATTGTAGCAGAGGGTCTCAACCAGCATGGTGGTATTCCAGAACTCCAACCAGGAAAACATAGGTCCAGGAGCTCTGAGTAATCAGGGGCAACTACCCCGCTCAAGAGTTAAGTAAAGGGCAGAGCCTGGCCTTGGCACAAAGCCCCAATTATGTAAGAAAAAAAATGAAGAGAAAAGTAAACAGAAGAAAATACTAAACAGAATAAAACTATGGCAAATATAGAGCTCTCCTCAAAGAGGAGCAAATAACTCTGCAAAAACTTCAAGCAGAGACTCAAAGAAAAAAACAAATGTATTTTTAAAAAGAAGTATAATATCCAAACAAATCAAGCAAGATTTTTAATGAAATAAAATAGCAAAGTTAAAATATGAAGAATAGAAAGTAGTTGATACAGCCTGGTTCCCATGGTAGGGCTACCTACAACCAAGACATATAAGTAATGCAGAGCAAGATTTCTCATGTTAGTGCTTGAAAAGTGGTCATCATCATCAAAAAATACTTCTAGTTCAGAATCTTATAGTGCTAGGAGTGGGGAGAAAAGAGACTAACAGAACTTCATCAAAGTAGGTAACTCAAGCTGCAATATGAAAGTGTCCCTGAATTTACTATTGTGTCTTCAGAAATGTTCTGGATTCTCTATGTATTACTAGGGGTAAGAGGTAAATGGGGCATTTTGCACACTGCCAAAAATGTAAACTTTTGGTCAAGAGAACCTAAAAGGGATTTTTCCTTCAAAGAATCTATGTCAAAAGATCATTGAGAATTATATTCCTGATAGCTTCTGAATTATTCGCTCTTCCTAGAAGACATTTATGCCAGAGGTCCCACACAGATAGTGTGAAAGCAAACTTGTAATGGAAGAGCTCTTAGTCTAGGGATTAAATTACCTAGATTAACAGATCAGGAAATAGAATGCCTAAATAACCCTACCTTAGAAAAAGAAATTAAATAAACCATTAATGAACTCCCCAGGTAAAAGCCCCCAGGGCCAGATAGGTTCACAAGTGAATTCTACCAAATATTTAAGGAACAATTAATTCCACTACTATATAAACTATTTGGAAAAAAATTTGAAGAAGGAATGCAACCACACTCCTTTTATGACACAAATATGGTGCTTATACCTAAACCAGGAGGAGACAAAGCAGAAAGAAAATTATAGACCTATTTCCCTAATGAATATTGATGCAAATATTTTGAATAAAACACTAGGAAGGTGGTTACAGCAATATATCATAAGGATTATATACTATGAACAGATGGGATTTATGCCAGCAATTCAGGGTTGGTTCAATATTAGGAAAACTATCAACATAATTGACTAATTTAATTACAAAACCAATAGATATCATATGATTATCTTGATAGATACTGAAAAAGTTTTTGACAAAATACAGCACCCATTCCTATTAAAAATACTAGAGAGCATAGGAATAAAGGAAGCATTCCTTAAAAAGATAAGCAGTTTCTATCTAAAACCACAGCAGGAATTTTATGTAATGTAGGTAATCTATAAACCTTCCCAATATGGTCAGTGGTGAAACAAGGATGCCCATTATCACCACTACTATTCAATATAGTACTATAAATGTTAGCTATAGCAGTGAGAGAAGAAAAGGAAATCAAAGAAATTAGAATGGGCAGTGAGAGAACAAAACTATCACTCTATGCAGATGATATAATAGTATACTTAGAGAATCCACTAAAAAAAATACTTGAAATAATTAACAACTTTAGCAAAGTTGTAGTATATAAAAAACCCACAAAAATCATCAGCATTTCTTTACATAACCAACAAAGCCCAGCAGCAAGAGATACAAAGAGAAATTCCTTTTAAAATAACTGTAGGCAAAATAAAATATTTTGGAGTATACCTGTCAAGACAAACCCAGTAATTATAGAACAAATTATAAAATACTTTGAACACAAATAAAGTCAGACCTATCCAATTGGAAAAATAGCAATTGTTCATGGGTTGGCCAAGTCAATACAATAAAGATGACAATTCTACCTAAGTTACTTTTAGTGCCAACTGAATCAAATTACCAAAAAAATTATAGAGCTAGAAAAAATGACAACAAAATTCATCTGGAAGAACAAAAAGTCAAGAATATCAAGGGAATTAATGGGAAAAGTGCAAAGGAAGGTGGCCTAGCAATACTAGATCTCAAACTATACTATAAAGCAGTAATCATCAAAACCATCTGGTACTAGCTAAAAAAATAGAGTGGTAGATCAATGTAATAGATTTGGTTCAGAAGACACAATAGTCAATGACCATAGTAACATATTGTTTGATAAACACAAAGATCCTACCTTTTGGCATAAGAACTCATTATTGAGCAAAAAACTCCTGGGAAAACTGGAAAACAGTAAGGCATATACTAGGTATAAACCAATTACTCAAACCATATACCAAGACAAGATCAAATTGTGTACATGATTTTGACGTAAAAGATTATACTACAAGCAAATTAGAGGAACAAGGAATAGTCTACCTGTCAGATCTATGGATAAGGGAAGAAGTCAAATGAGAGATAGAGAGCATTACAAAATGTAAAATAGATAAGCTTGATTATATTAAGTGAAAAAACTTTTGCACAAACAAAACCAATGCAACCATGATCAGAAGGAAAGCAGAAAGCTGGGAAACAATCTTCATAGCAAGTGTCTCTGATAAAGGCTTCATTTCTCAAATAATTAGAGAACTTAGTCAAATTTGTAAGAATGCAAGCCATTGCACAATTGATGAATGTTGAAAGGATATAAAAAGGTAGTTTTCAGATGAAAAAATCAAAGCTATCTACATGCATATGAATAAAGGCTCTAACTAACTTTTGATTAAAGAACTATAAATTAAAACAACTCTGAGGTGCCACCTAACACCTAGCAGACTGGCTAATATGACAAAAAAGGAAAATGATAAATGTCAGAGAAGATCTGGGAAAATTGGGACATTAATGCACTGTTGGTACAGTTGTGAACTGATCCAACTCTTCTGGAGAGCAATTTGGAACTCTGCTCAAAGGGCAGACACTTTGAAAACCAAAAATACTACCAGTAGGTCTGTACCCCAAAGAGATCATAAAAAATGGAAAAGGACCTACATGTGCAAAAATATTTACAGCAGCCCTTTACATGGTGGAAAAATATCGGAAACTCATGGGATGCCCATCAGTTGGGAGTAGCTGAACAAGCTGTGGTA
This sequence comes from Trichosurus vulpecula, assembly GCF_011100635.1. Lineage (NCBI taxonomy): Eukaryota > Metazoa > Chordata > Mammalia > Diprotodontia > Phalangeridae > Trichosurus > Trichosurus vulpecula. The sequence continues at coordinate 203,725,410 of NC_050574.1, read as the reverse complement.
TATGAATGTAATGGAATGTTATTATGCAGTAAGAAATGTTGAACAGGTAGATTTCCAGAAAAAAAAAAGCCCTGGAAGGACTTATAGGAACTAATGGAAAGGGAAATGAACAGAACCAGGAAAAATTGTACATGGTATCAGCAACATTGTTTGATGATAATCTATGTATGACTCAGCTCTTCTCAGCAACACAATGATCCAAGGAAAGCACAAAGGACTCACAAAGTAAAATGCTATCAATGTCCAGATAAAGAATTGGTGGACTCTAGATGTAGACTGAAGCATACTTTTTTCACGTTAGTCTTTTTCATGTTTTTCTTTTCCTTTTGATCTGTTTCTTCTTCTTTTACATAATAGCACATGTATAACCCCTATCCTATTGCCTATTTTTTTAGGAAGAGGGGAGGGCAGAGAGGGTGGGAGAAAAATTTGGAACTCAAAATCTTGTAAAAATGAATGCTAAAAATTGTTTTGACATGTAATTGGGAAAAAAATGAAATAATATTTGGAAAAAAGAGATTATCTTGTGAAGAGGCTCATAGGCTTTACCAGGCTACCAAAAGCATAGAAATCATTAAGAATCACTATTAAAAACCTTTGCCTAAAGCACATAAAAATATTCTTTTGAATATTGGACACTTGTCTATTGTTTAGTCCTAGTTAGACTACAAATATTCTCAATCTAAAATCACTACTTGGTGTTGAAGGCTTATTGTAAGTCTTAAAAGATGAAGTTTGGGTCATAGGAGGAAAATAGGTAGCTATTTCTTTAGCAAGTATTTATTTTAAGCCTACTATCAACTCTGTCATTGAGTATAACATGAGGTACACATGAATTTAAGACATAGTCATGCATCCTCAATAACTTGTTTATTTTTATTTAACCCAAGAAGAAATTACAATTAAACAAACAAAAAAGAGTTGATGCTATTAACATTCCAAATGGCATAAAGTGATAGTATGATTTTTCTTCAATTCAAGCCAAAGTCCAAACCTCAGAATTGAAATGGATTCCAGTAGTCCCCATAACAATTTAATTGATACAAAAGATCTACTAAAGCAGTGATTTTTTAAACATTTTTTGTGTCATGGACTTTTTAGAATTTTGGTTAAGCTTGTGGACAACTTTTCAGGATTTTTTTTAATTCATAAAATAAAATGCATGGGATTACATAGGAAACTGATTTTGTTTTAATACATATATAATTTTCCTCATCCAAGTTCACACATACCCTGAAATTTATCCATGGGGAATAATAGATGGACCCCAAAATCTCTGCTCTATAATATCTGTAACATGTGATTACCTACCTTCTACTTGAGCATTTTAAGTAAATGGAAATGATCTAACTAAAAAGGAAGCTAATTTTGAGAGATGCAAGCCTTTCCTTTTATTGAACTGAAATCTGTCTCTCTGCAGCTTCCAAATACTGTTTAATAGTGTTCTCTCTGTGATCAAAAAGTCTAATCACTCTCCCAATATGGCATAACTTTCAATACCTGAAAAGAGTATTAATGTTCTATCCTAAGTTAAACATGCCCAGATCTTTCCATTTGTCCTTACATACCATGGTTTTCACCATGGTTTAAAACTTTTCTATAATATGGCACATAGAACTGAAAATGGTATATTCAATAATGGTCTGGCCAGGTCCTTTTTCAAATAAAGTAAAATATTAGATACTTAACTGTATTGTACTTCACATTAGTTCTGCCTGACATTTCTAATGTGAATAAATCTAATTATTTTGGATTCTGTCATTCAAAATGTTAATTAACTCTATTGGCTTGGTGTTATACACAAATTTGATAAACAAGGATTTAAGATTTTGTTCAATTTGCTGTTAAAAATGTGAAACAGAATAAGTATAGTCCACTAAAGAACTCATATTGGTTGACATTAATACAATTATCACTACACTTTGGTTCCCAAATTCCAGAACAGTGACTTGGTCCTTGTTATAAAATATTAGTTTAATAAAGAATTATACAAAATTAGGAGACTTTAGGAATAGTCAATAATAGCCCCATCAAATTTTTGAAAAACTTCCCTAAATATCCAGTTTATTGAAAATGTATATTAGTTGATTGTTTTCTTTCATAGTTTTACATTTCCCATTTTTCATGAGAAGCTGAATCTAGCATCAGAAGGTACCAAAGTAAATTTAAGAGAATAAGAGAAAAAAATCTACAAATATTTCAGGTTAATTCTTAGACAGAAATAAAATTCAAAAGACAACCATATGTATTGAACTCTGAGAGGTCTGAGATCTCAAATCAAAGATATACAGATAGATAATATATATGTATGTGTGCATGTGTGTGTCTATAGATATAATATATATATATAGATATGTAGATATATCTACATGTAGATGTATACCTATATATGTCTATAGACATTATATATATATATATATACATATATATACACACACACATATATATACCTATATGTTTAATTTTCAATTGTGAGTACAATTAGTTCAGCCCTTACTCTCCCTTTCTCTCTCTCTCTCACTCACTCATTCCTTCTACTTCTCTCACTCTCTATTTCCCACTGCCACTCCTGCCTTCATGAATAAGAAAAAAAGACTAAGGAAAACAGAATAAAGAAAACAAGTATTGAATATAATACAAGAAATGTCTCTGAGAAAACAGGAGACTACCTGATTAGAGACCTTTAATGTGACTGCTGCTCTGCTCAAACTTTTAAACCCCTCATAATTTTTTTAATCTCTTTTCCTGTACATTGTTCTCATGGCACGGGAATCCTGAGAAAAATCTGTAACTAGAAATGTGTGCTTGTCTTAGTGTCTGCCAAATTCTTTCAAGTGTGGCTACAATCCAGTGATAGAAAAAAAATACATATTACTTACTGAATATGGCACTTAGCAACTTCAAAATGCTTTGCAAACAGTCATATGCACAATACTCCTACAGTATGCATTTGTGAAACAGAAAAAGAACAATCAAGAGTATTTTGTCTAATGTCACAGAAAGGAAGATTTCCAATTTTTGATTAGCATGTATTCTACCTCCCAGACCCTATTTTAATGAATTAAGTGAGGCTGCAGAAAATGTGGAGTAGCCACAAAACATATTTATGTAAACAGGACAGTGGTGACATAAAATTCTAACAAAAGATCTCTATCAAAGATGATTCAAAATTTTCATTTTGAAGATCCATTAGGGAAGGGTTAATAGATCCAAAAGTCATTTTAAAAGTACCTGTAGATGCTTTCAGAAAAACATGGGAAGACTTATATGAACTCACACAATGCGAAGTGAGTAGAACCAGGAGAATATCGTACACAGTAACAGCAATATTTTAATGAAGATCAACTGTGAAAGACTTAGCTACTCTGATCAAGACAATGGTCCAAGACAAATCCAAAGAATCAATTATGAAAACTATTACCCACCTCCAGAAAAAGAACTGATGAGCTCTGAATGCAACACTGAAGTATACTTTTTTTTTAATTTTTTATTTTTCTTGAGCTAGTTTTTTGTCCATATTTTCTTTTGCAACAGCTAATATGGAAATATGTTTTGCATGACTTCACATGTGTCATCAATATTAATTTACTTGCCTTCTCCACAAGGAAGAGCAAGGAGAATTTAGAACTCATTTTTTTTAAAAAAATGAATTTAAAAATGTTGTACAGCCATTTGGGAAATATTTAATGAAATAAATTAAACTATATTGAAAGTTTGCCACAAAAAACACTGAATTTGGAGACAGAATCAACTGAGTTTAAATCTTTATTCTGACACTAATCACCTATGTAATCTATGGTTGGTCACTTCATCTCTCTGAGTACCATGTTTCTCATCTATAAAATGGAAATGACAGTTGCATTAATTATTTCACAAGGTTGTTACGAGGATCAAATGAGATAACACATTATCTGCACATTTTAAAAAACAAAATGCTTTACAAATATAAGCCCTTAAAATAAAAAAAGAAATCAATTGTATAAGCAAGGCACTAGGGGCGGAGCCAAGATGGCAGCTGGTAAGCAGGGAATAGTGTGAGCTCCGTACAGAGACCCTCCAAAAACTTATAAAAAATGGCTCTGAACCAATTGTAGAATGGCAGAACCCACAAAACAGCAGAGGGAAGCAGGGCTCCAGCCCAGGACAGCCTGGATGGTCTCTGGGCGAGGTCTATCCCACACAGAGCTGGGAGCTGGGAGCTGGGAATGGAGTGGAGCAGAGCCCAGCCTGAGCGGCGTGGACCATCCAGACCAGAAGCCAGGCGGAGGGGGCCCTAGCGCCCTGATTCAGTGAGCTGCGGCAGTTACGAGACTTCTCAACCCACAAATACCAAAGACTTCAGAGAAGGTTAGTGGGAAAAGCTGCAGGATTAGAAGGAGTTCGCGGTTCGGCTTCCAGCCCCAGGGGCAGCGGAGGTGGGGCAGCTACAGCTGTTGTTACTTCCGGCTCCAGGCCCACCTGGTGGGAGGAATTAAGTGGCAGATCAGAGCAGAGGTGCACAGCCTGCCAAAGATCTAAGCCCAGTTTTGGTTGGGGGTTCTTGGGGAAGGAGCAGTGCTGGTGTGGCAGAGCTGGCACCTCCCCCCCAAACGTGGAACATAGAACTCTGTAATCTACAAGCAGTCATACCCCACTGAAAAACTCAAGGGTCAAGTTAGTTGGCTGGGAATATGGCCAGGCAGCGAAAACGCACCCAGATTCAGTCTCAGACTTTGCATTCTTTCTTTGCTGACAAAGAAGACCAAAACATACAGACAGAAGAAGTCAATAAAGTGCAAGAGCCTACAACAGAAACCTCCAAGAAAAACAGGAACTGCTCCCAGGCCATGGAAGAGCTCAAAAAGTAGTTGGAAAAGCAAGTTAGAGAAGTAGAGGAAAAATTGGGAAGAGAAATGAGAAGGATGCGAGAAAACCATGAAAAACAAGTCAATGACTTGCTAAAGGAGACCCAAAAAAATACTGAAAAATACACTGAAGAAAACAACACCTTAAAAAACAGACTAACTCAAATGGCAAAAGAGCTCCAAAAAGCCAATGAGGAGAAGAATGCCTTGAAAGGCAGAATTAGCCAAATGGAAAAGGAGGTCCAAAAGACCACTGAAGAAAATACTACTTTAAAAATTAGATTGGAGCAAGTGGAAGCTAGTGACTTGATGAGAAATCAGGATATAAAACAGAACCAAAGGAATGAAAAAATGGAAGACAATGTGAAATATCTCCTTGGAAAAACCACTGACCTGGAAAATAGATCCAGGAGAGATAATTTAAAAATTATTGGACTACCTGAAAGCCATGTTCAAAAGAAGAGCCTAGATACCATCTTTCAAGAAATTATCAAGGAGAACTGCCCTGATATTCTAGAGCCACAGGGCAAAATAGAAATTGAAAGAATCCATCGATCACCTCCTCAAATAGATCCCAAAATCTCTTAACAATATTGTCACCAAATTCCAGAGCTCCCAGATCAAGGAGAAAATATTGCAAGCAGCCAGAAAGAAACAATTTGAGTATTGTGGAAACCCAATCAGAATAACCCAAGATCTGGCAGCTTCTACATTAAGAGATCGAAGGGCTTGGAATGCGATATTCCGGAGGTCAATGGAGCTGGGATTAAAACCTAGAATCACCTACCCAGCAAAACTGAGTATCATGTTCCAAGGCAAAATATGGATTTTCAATAAAATAGAGGACTTTCAAGCTTTCTCAGTGAAAAGACCAGAGCTGAATAGAAAGTTTGACTTTCAAACACAAGAATCAATAGAAGCATGAAAAGGTAATCAAGAAACAGAAATTGCAAGGGACTTACTAAAGTTGAACTGTTTTGTTTACATTCCTACATGGAAAGATGATGTGTATGATTCATGAGACCTCAGTATTAGGGTAGTTGAAGGGAATATGCATATATATATGTTTATGTATATATATATATATATATATATATATATATATATATATATAAGTGAATGTGTATGTATGTATCTATATGTATAGTATGCATGTGTATGTATGTATATATATATGCGTGTGTTTTTATATATATACATATATATATGTAAAAGAGAGAGAGCAGAGACAGGGTGAGTTGAAGATGAAGGGAAGATATCTAAAAGAAATAAAATGAAATTAAGGGATGAGAGAGCAACATACTGAGAGAGGGAGATAGGGAGAGATAGAATGGGGTGGATTATCTCACATAAAGGTGGCAAAAGGAAGCAGTTCTGTGGGAGGAGGGGAGAGGGCAGGTGAGGGGAGAATGAGTGAACCTTGCTCTCATCAGATTTGGCCTGAGGAGGGAATACCATACATACTCAGTTGGGTATCTTACCCCACAGGAAAGAAGAGGAAGGAAGATTAAAAAAAAATAAAAGGGGAGGATGATGGAGGGGAGGGCAGATAGGGGTGGAGGTAATCAAAACAAACACTTTGGAAGGGGGACAGGGTCAAGGGAGAAAATTCAATAAAGTGGGATGGGTTGGGAAGGAGCAAAATGTAGTTAGCCTTTCACAACATGAGTATTGTGGAAAGGTTATAGATAATGATACATGCGTGGCCTAGGTGGAAGTGCCTGACCTCTTAGGAAGGGTGGGTGGGAAGGGAAGAAGGGAAAGAATTTGGAACTCAAAGTTTTAAAAACAGATGTTCAAAAACAAACAAAAAAAAGTTTTTGCATGCAACTAAAAAATAAGATACACAGGCAATGGGGTGTAGAAATTTATCTTGCCTTACAAGAAAGGAAGGGAAAAGGGGATGAGAGGGGAGGGGGGTGATAGAGGGGAGAGCTGATTGGGGAACAGGGCAACCAGAATATATGCCATCTTGGAGTGGGGGGGAGGGTAGAAATGGGGAGAAAATTTGTAATTCAAACTGTTGTGAAAATCAATGCTGAAAACCAAATATGTTAAATAAATAAATTTAAATAAAATAAAAAAATAACAATTAAAAAAAAGAGAGAGAAAAAAAAAAGAAAAAAGGAGAATTCAAAACAATGAAAGACATAAAGGAAAAAAAAATACTGGTCTTATATTTCCCCAAATCAGAGGATGAGGCAGGACAGGAAGGAAAGATCCTCATTTGCCTATGGCATTATCTAATATTTCAGATACGCTGTTTGTACAGCAGAATTTGCAAAATGTGCCTTCCTTGTTGTTCAAGTAGCTACCAGTAGTATTCAAAACTCTACTCTCCACCCTTAAGAGGGTAATTTTGCTTGCAGACTTTGGTGTCATGTTGCCAGTTTCCCATTTCTCCCCTCCACCCCCCCCTTTTGAAACCTCTAAACTGTATTATCTCTCCCAGAAGAGTATGGTTTTACATTGAAAAAGAAACTTTAGATTCTCCCCTCCAGTGTTCCTGGGACCTGGTGACCCAGCCATCTTCAATAGCAAGTGCAGAAGTTAGATAGATGCAGCTGCAGTTGCTTGAGCCAAGCCCAAGATATTCAGTGTTATTGGCCCAGTAGTCAAGGACCTGAAGGAAAAACAGAAAAATAAGAGAATCCTCTGAAAAAGCAAAAGGGAACACCTTCCTGCTGCTGCGTGGGTTTACTTTGCTTCCATCTTTTAAGGGTCAAGTAAAAAAAAATCAAACAGGTCAATAGGACCAGTTCAGATGGAGTGTGAATGTCTAAATCCTTTCTCATCCAGTGTGTGGCGTTACATAACTTCAGAAATAAAAGCAAGGAAGTGTAAATACCAGAGTTTAGGATCCACCTCCCCACCAGAGCACACCCATCCTTTTAGGTCTAGTCACCAGCCTATAAAACTAGACTGTCTGGTGGGCAGGATCCATAATGTCCCCTGGCCCACTATTTCCTCTGGAGTCCCACTGCTTCTATGATTCACCCATCCTCCTGTTTAGGCTGGTTTGATGATCCCAATAGGTTACCTGGGCTGTAAATTAGCTATCCTAGGAAAGCTAAGTGGGGTCTTAGGCAGGGTAAATGTAAAAGATGATTGGTCCACTAACCAGACTATCAGGACATGGCCAGCAGGAATCAATGCATCCAAATTGGTATTATCTCTACTATGGTTGATGAGGCCTGCAGAGTGGATCATCTATTCTCCTGTTGTATATGTCTTGGATGGGAAAAAGAAGGGTGAGTCTGGTTGTGTAGTCACTGAATTATTCAACACTATTATAAACTAGTGGCACCCTTTCCTCCTCTGATAGTGGGTCAGCCAACATCTGAGATGGTAGAGATTCACTCTTGTGAGGTTTAGAGATACTATGATATATAGATGATAGATAGATGGATACACACACACACACACACACATATGTATATATATACAATGATATCATAGATAGACATATTATGGGGCATAGAAGACCCATCTAGTGCCCTAATTTGGGACCCATTGTTAAAAATGGAGTTCTATTATCACTAGAAATATAATCAGAATAGTCAAGATGAAGACATGTCCTTTTTAATGGCTGTAACAGTAGCCTTTACATCAGGGTGGGGAATAGTATGGCCATCCCATGCCCTATATACCCATCTATTGCTATTAAGATATAATATAAGCCACAGGTGTTGTGAAAGAGGTCATACATAATTTATTTGCCACGGTCTGGCTAAACATATCCCCTGAAAGATCTTCTCTAGGGGTCTACTTTCTACATGGAGAAACTAGTCTTTGTTTTCTTGATTTCTTGAGTGAAGTAGAGACCTATCTGGTGGGTCCAGCCCTATGTGGTATGTTCATATGCATGGGAAATTTGGGTATGGATCTGTTGTGCTACTGAGAGGATCTATCTCATTACATTTGATACCTTGGGAAAAGTTAAAAAAAATAAGCAAGGCACTAGAAATACAAAGGCTAAACAAAAACAAAAATACATGAAATAACAAAAAATACTCCTAAGAGTAGTTTCTAACCTCAAGGATCTTACATTCTCTCAAAATATATATTATGGAAGCAGATAACCAAATTCAAGACAATTACAGGAGGAGAATAGCACTAACCCTAAGTGGGGAATCCTAAGAAAAATTTTTGGAAGCAGCAACTGAGCTGAGGCTTGAAGGGAGATAAATATTTTAGAGTTATAACTTGCTTTAGAAGCCAGTTCCAAGAACTAGGGTTGCCTTAAGTAAAAGCACAGAGGCAAATGATAAGAGTGATAAGAGTAACAAAAATAAAATATATGCAACGAAAAGAATCCATCCACGATACTGACATCATGATAGTCTGAAAATAGACACAGTTTAAATTAATTTTGAAAAAATGATATCCCCACATCCACAAAAAGAAATAGAGAATTGAGTTGATTACCCAAAGAACTTGGATTTTTTTTTAAATCCACTTTTTCTTTAACTATCTAGAGCAATATTTTTTTTTATTCTTGTTTTTTTTTTTTTAATGCAATTTATTTATTTAACATATTTGGTTTTCAGCATTGATTTTCACAACAGTTTGGATTACAAATTTTCTCCCCATTTCTGCCCTCCCCCCCACTCCAAGATGGCGTATATTCTGGTTGTCCTGTTCCCCAGTCAGCCCTCCCCTCTATCACCCCCCTCCCCTCTCATCCCCTTTTCCCTTCCTTTCTTGTAGGGCAAGATAAATTTCTATGCCCCATTGCCTGTGTATCTTATTTTTTAGTTGCATACAAAAACTTTTTTTGTTTTTGAACATCTGATTTTAAAACTTTGAGTTCCAAATTCCCTTCCCTCTTCCCTTCCCACCCACCCTCCCTAAGAAGTTGAGCAATTCAACCTAGGCCACACATGTATTATTATGTATAACCCTTCCACAATATTCATGTTGTGAAAGGCTAACTACATTTTGCTCCTTCCCAACCCATCCCGCTTTATTGAATTTTCTTCCTTGACCCTGTCCCCTTTCCAAAGTGTTTGTTTTGATTACCTCCACCCCCATCTGCCCTCCACTCCATCATCCCCCTGCCTTTTATTTTTTTTTTTATCTTCCTCCCTCTTCTTTCCTGTGGGGTAATATACCCAACTGAGTATGTATGGTATTCCCCCTCAGGCCAAATCTGATGAGAGCAAGGTTCACTCATTCCCCCCTCACCTGCCCACTCCCCTCCTCTCCTAGAACTGCTTCCTCTTGCCACCTTTATGGGAGATAATCCACCCCATTCTATCTCTCCCTATCTCCCTCTCTCAGTAAGTTACTCTCTCATCCCTTAATTTCATTTTATTTCTTTTAGCTATCTTCCCTTCATCCTCAACTCACCCTGTGTCTGCTCTCTCTCTTTTACATATATATATAAACACATACATATATATATATATATACACATAGATACATGCATACATACACATTCACTTATATATATACATAAACATATATATATGCATATATATATATGCATATTCCCTTCAACTACCCTAATACTGAGGTCTCATGAATCATACTCATCATCTTTCCATGTAGGAATGTAAACAAAACAGTTCAACTTTAGTAAGTCCCTTGCAATTTCCGTTTCTTGATTACCTTTTCATGCTTCTCTTGATTCTTGTGTTTGAAAGTCAAATTTTCTATTCAGTTCTGGTCTTTTCACTGAGAAAGCTTGAAAGTCCTCCATTTTATTGAAAGTCCATATTTTGCCTTGGAACATGATACTCAGTTTTGCTGGGTAGGTGATTCTAGGTTTTAATCCTAGCTCCATTGACCTCCGGAATATCGCATTCCAAGCCCTTCGATCTCTTAATGTAGAAGCTGCCAGATCTTGGGTTATTCTGATTGGGTTTCCACAATATTCAAATTGTTTCTTTCTGGCTGCTTGCAGTATTTTCTCCTTGATCTGGGAGCTCTGGAATTTGGCAACAATATTCCTAGGAGATTTCTTTTTGGGATCTATTTGCGGAGGCGATCGATGGATTCTTTCAATTTCTATTTTGCCCTGTGGCTCTAGAATGTCAGGGCAGTTCTCCTTGATAATTTCCTGAAAGATGGTATCTAGGCTCTTTTTTTGATCATGGCTTTCAGGTAGTCCAATAATTTTTAAATTATCTCTCCTGGATCTATTTTCCAGGTCAGTGGTTTTTCCAAGGAGATATTTCACATTGTCTTCCATTTTTTCATTCCTCTGGTTCTGTTTTATAATATCCTGATTTCTCATCAAGTCACTAGCTTCCACTTGCTCCAATCTAATTTTTAAAGTAGTATTTTCTTCAGTGGTCTTTTGGACCTCCTTTTCCATTTGGCTAATTCTGCCTTTCAAGGAATTCTTCTCCTCATTGGCTTTTTGGAGCTCTTTTGCCATTTGAGTTAGTCTATTTTGTAAGGTGTTGTTTTCTTCAGTGTATTTTTCAGTATTTTTTTGGGTCTCCTTTAGCAAGTCATTGACTTGTTTTTCATGGTTTTCTCGCATCCTTCTTATTTCTCTTCCCAATTTTTCCTCTACTTCTCTAACTTGCTTTTCCAAATCCTTTTTGAGTTCTTCTATGGTCTGGGGCCAGTTCATGTTTTTCTTGGAGGCTTTGGTTGTAGGCTCTATGACTTTGCTGTCTTCTTTAGGCTGTATGTTTTGGTCTTCTTTGTCACCAAAGAAAGAATCCAAAGTCTGAGACTGGATCTGGGCGCGTTTTCGCGTCCTGGCCATATTCCCAACCAACTAACTTGACCCTTGAGTTTTTCAGTGGGGTATGACTGCTTGTAGATTACAGAGTTCTATGTTCTACGTTTGGGGGGGAGGTGCCAGCTAGAGCAATATTTTAAACTAGCTTTTTGCTTTGAAGAACCCAGATAACTATTTCAACAGACAACATTTATAGACATCTTCTAACCAAAAACCCAGCCCCTCCACAAAAGAAAAACTTAATTTATGTGTGTTGCTAAGAGAACTCACTTCAGCATATAAATAAATGCATGTATCAAAGAAATGTATTGAAAACTTGAGAAAAATGTTTTAGATATAAAGCAGAAAATGGAACTTTAGCTTAATCAGTAAGTCAAAGTGAATAGTAGGTAGAAAGTAATTGAATTGGTTCATAGAATGAGAGGAAAGAGAGAATATTTCATTTCACATGCAAAAGGATATCCATTTTTAGTCATATTTAAAAAACGAGCAAATTCTCTGGTAAAATATCAATTCAAAAGGAAAAGTTTCAACTGAATTAAAACTGACCACATTTTAGGCACAGTGTGGCATTCACACAAGGATGTCAGGTTAACAATGAGTAAAAACCCAAATTCTCCCATAGCATTTAATACATATGACACATTTTTAAAATGCTCAGTCTTCAATAGTATAATGTGTCTTGACATAAGCAAGTTTAGCCTTTAGTGAGCATCGAGTAGAACTCTTGCCTAAATGGAAATCACTTTTTCATCATCCTCAGGAGAAATAACATGATACAGATGAATAAAAACGTTCTTGTATACCTAGTGAGCATTGTACAAAAGCAATCACGTCAAGATTTTCTCTGTGCAGAGAGATGGGGACTACAGTATGAAAAGCCTAATTTACCTTCCTCAGATTTGTGAAACACCCCAAGAACTAAACTGAACTCCAACTGGCACAATTGTTCTAAGATGCATGATTTTATTGACACTATAATATGAAGTCCAGATCCTAATGAGTTAGATTCGCACAATCTTTGTATGAATAAGTGGTCAATGAAATAGAGACACAGAAAATGAAATGGTAGACTACATTGTGGGGTTGTAATTAGAGTTTATAAAAATAAACATATGGTTGAGATTTTATATTTACTCACTATGCATAAAATTGAAGATTTAGGCTCTAATTAAAATAAGGCCTAATGTGGTCTATGTATTTAATATTAATTTAAAATAATATTTGTATATTAGGTATACTATAGAGTGATAAAAATATATTTAGTTGTAGAATATAATTATTCTGAACAGTAATTCCTCCAATCCCATCCATTGGTTTATCATATCATTCATTCACTAAAACATTTAATAGCCCACTGAGAGCTCCTTCCATATTTCCCACCATTTAAGGAAGGTGCTGAGACAATTCTCATCATCCCTGCCCCTAGCTAGTTTCCCATACTTCATGATCTTCAGAAATTCATCATTCTATAAGATAAAATCAACTTTGAAATTCATGCCTCTTCAGCAGCCTCTGCCCCCAGAGTCCCTTCTTCCTTCTGGAGAGGGTGGACATTGACGAATTTTCAGATTTTTCACCATTTAAGGAGGGTACTCAGAGAATTCTCATTATTTCTCACAAGGCTACTTTCCTATACTTCATCATCTCCAGAAACTCATCATTTTGAAAGAAGAATCAACTCTGAAACTTGCACCTCCTCAGATCATTTCCCATGTTGGCTGCATTTTTTCATGTTGCACAGCCATATAACCCCCCACCCCCCAACTTTTTGGCTTCTTTTAATGTGTTGTCTTCCCCAATCAGATAGTAAAGTCCTTGAGAATAGGGATTGTTATATGCATTTCTTTGTTTCCCCAGTGTTTAATAAAGTGACTAGCACATGATAGGCACTTAAGTGTTTACTGACTCCATTGTATCTGGACTGCATGCAATTTACTAATTCATACCATCTATGGTAACTCCTCCTTTTCCTGAGGCACTTATATAAAGACAGAATTCATTAGAAACATGAATTCATAACAGCTGATTATTTTGAAACAGCATGCATTATAGTAGAAAGCATTTGTGATCCACAGAAGAAGAAACAGAAGCAACATTATTGTGGGCACAGACTGCCTAGCTAGAAGGAAATCATGGATACATAGCAAGTTTTATAATTAGATTATAAAACTAGAACAACCACCAGTAATCCTAACATAATGAATGGGGATTTCACCTGTTTAGATATCTACTAATAATTTCACGATACTAAAATTAGAGATAGATTCTTGACTTGCTTTGACAATTTAATTCTTTGAAAGATAGATTACTATTGACTAGGTTCTGACCAATAAGAAAAAGTAGAAATTATGATAATCTTAGAGGAGGTGACAATGTCAAATTAGAGAAAGAAATAAAGAAAAGAATACCAGATACAGCTTTATATATACCCTATGTTCAGAAATAACACAATATCAAAGAGCTCATAGAGAGGATACGTCAGACTCCAGTGCAAAAATCACTGACCCTGAAGTCAGAGGACGTGGGTTCAAATTCCCCTTCTGATAACTAATATCTATGACCTTGGGAAAGTAGATTACCCTATATGACACTCAGTTCCTTCATCTGTAAAAGGAGTGACTTATATAAAATGGCTATTTCTACCTTCAGCCCAGCAACTTCTTTGTCTTGGAAGAAGTTTCTGCCCCTTTCTTCAATGGTCAAGTTCCTCTGTAAAACTTCAATTTGAATGGGTCCATACTCACTCTTCTGTGACTTCTCTATCTTCTCCACCACCACCACCCACTCCACTGCTTTTTAGCTTCTTTTTATGTGTCCGCTTCCCCTATTAGAATGTATGCTTCTTGAGGGCAGGGACTGTCTACTTTTCACTTGGATTAGTATTCTCTCTGCTTAGCACGGTGCCTGGCACTTAAGTAAGAAGTTAATAGAAGTTTTATTAATCTATTTCTGAAATGTCTTCTAACCGTAAATCTATAAATCCAAGAACCTACGAGGAGGGGAGAGGAAGCTGAAGAAAAATAAAATGTTCATGAACAATATTCTGATAACACAAATAATAAATAATCCAATGAGGAAAATGAGACTGTATAAAGGACTGATATGGCTAGTGAGGGATTTTTTAATGATACAGGCAGTTTGCCATTGATAGTAATCACACAATTAGTTTAACTCTTTTCATTATAAAAAGTACTTTTGGAAGATGGATAGTAGTTTTTTTTTCTTTGGGGGGGTAGGGAAGTGTTTATTATACCAAAACATAATCTATTAATACAATGTATTAAAGTTAGAAAACAAAAAAGTGTACAGGAAGCACTGTATCTGAGGATGAATCAAAAGATTGTTATTAGGAGCTTATAAATCTCAAAGTTTAGAATAAGCTGAGGCTTGCAATGAATACTAAGAAAAATAAAAACAAGATTTTTATCAATATTCATAGTGATTAACATAAAGATCACATGACAAAGCTGGACAACTGGAACAGATAAAATAATAGTAGATAAGAGGGAAAAGTTGGATCTTTGCAGTTTTAATTTCTTTCTTTTTTCTTCCAAAGAGAATGAAATCCACACTAAGAAGCCTAGATACTGAAGCGGGAATTGAACACAAGGTAAGGGACAAGATGATAAGAAAGTAATTTCAATGACTATAAGTTTATAGACATAAACAAAGTACATTTCATGGTACTGAAACAACTTCTGGGGTGACTGCTTAGTTGTTATCAATGATCCTTGAAAAAACCACAAGGTCTTGTGCATAGAGCTATGTATATACATACGTATACATACACACACACACACACACACACACACACACACACACATATATATATATACATATATATATATACACATATATACACAATGCATGTGTGTGTGTGTGTGTGTATATGTTTGTGGCACTGATGTCCTGACGTAGATTTAATAGGTGTCCTACTTGATCTATGTACTGAATAATAAAAACTGAGATCAGATGAGTTCTCTGAGGGAGAAAGAACAGCAAGAAGAAGACAGAAATCTGAAGAATGAACCATGGGAAAGGTCCTCCAGAGTTAAAGATGATAAGACTCTTGCCAAGAGTCAAACAGATATTTCTTACCAAAGAAAGCATAGAAGGAAGAGGTAGAGAGGCAAAAAAGTAATTATAATCAGGGAAACACTACAACCTGGAAGTCACATAAGTAGAAATAAATAGGGTATGATAAATACTGTAAAATGATCCATTTATAAAGAACACATGTGAAATGAGGTTTGAAAAATAATCAGTAGTGCAGTGAACAGAGCCCTGCATTTGTGTTTTGAGGCATGTTGGTTCAAATTCCACATTTTTATTCATCTTTCTGAACTTACTCAAGTTGCTTTACCTCTATCTCAGTAAAATGAAATAAAAAAGAATTTATTTAGTTCCTACTATGTTCCAGGCACTGTGCTAAATGCCTTCAAGATATCATCTCATTCCATCCTCACATCAACCCTCAGACATACCTACAAATATTATTGTAATTTTGCAGTTGAGGCAACTGAGGAATAGAGAGTTTAAATGACTTTCCAAGAACCACACAGCTAATAAACACCTGAGGTTGAATTTGAACTCAGGTCTTCTTGAATCCTAGGACACTGCTCTAGCCACTGCACCACATAGAAGCCTCAAAAATGAAAGTATCAGATTTCTATGGTTTGGTATATCTTTAAATCCTGTTAGCTTATGAATTTCCACTTAGGATGTCACTAGAAAAATATAAGAATGCAGTTTCATTAAAGCCACTAGTGTAGGAAGCTAGAACAGGAAACTAGAAAAGAGAAGAAGGTGAGTATAGAACCCAAGGTTGAGGATTTTGGTAGAGAATGGGAGTGAAACTAATAGCTAAGGGTACAACAGGATGAAACAAAGCCTTTTTTAACTCAAGGAAGAACTTAAATTCAAATAAGAGTAGAAATATCTAATGGAATAGAAGAATGAGTAAATGAATTTTTAGAAATGTATTAAGCATTAACTATATGTTAGCCTCTATGCTTTAGCACTGAGTGCACAAATCCAAGAAATTAGCCTCATGCAACTTATATTTTAATAGGGAGAAATATAGCGTATATGAAAGTAGGGGCTATTGAAGAATGCTTTGGACAGAGAAGTCTGAAGGATGATGATTGCAATCATAGGGCAAATTATTGGCACATCCTTTCCAGAAATGCTTGCATTGATTCAAGTAATGTTCTCAGAGCTAGAATTACAAAGCATGGAGGAAAGGAGCAGGGAGGAATGCTGGTAAAGGTGCCATTAAGATAGTCAGAAAGTAATATGGCAAGTCTGGGTCCAAGCAACATAAGGTGAATGTTCACCTATCAGATTCACAGGGTCTTGGGGTGGGAGTTTGAATTCTGGGTTGAATTTAGAGACTGTGGGATGGGGGGCAGGGGTTGGGATGGGGTATGGAGAAAAAGAAGGGAAGAACTTTAATATAGTGCCTACTACAACCCAGTCACTATGCTAAGCACTTCACAAATATCTCATTTGATTGCACAGAAACATGGCAGCTTGAAAATAACAAGAAAGGAAACTGATGACTTGTAGAGGAGGGGGGAGAAAATAAATTTATTGGGAATGCAAAATTCCAAAGTCTTAGGAGTAAAGAGAATTAAGACCACAGATTAAGTTTTTAATTTCACAAAATAAGTTGAAATTATTATTGAATTTTTCTTTGAAACAGGAGGGAAGGAAAAGAGTGAGAGGAAAGATAATCAAATATTCTGAATTAGAGGGAAGGAATGATAGAATTTGAGACATCTGGCCTAAATTCCTCCAATGAAATAAACAGCTAGGTTATTTGTTAAGAGCATAAAATGTGGGTAGAAGTAGCTAGCACTGGCAAATATTTGGAACAGCTATTTGGGAAAGTGTGCTAAGTAATCCATAGGAAATGAATGAATAAATGTTGAAATTCAAAGAAAACCTAGTTGAAATTCAGTAGCAAGTATTTATAGCAGGTCATGTCTGTTCAATTCTATGCATTTTTTACAGCAGTAGCAGTTCATGAGGAAAACTGGAGAAAGAAGAGATTTGGGGTGATAGTAGATTTGAGATTGGCATAGCAGACAGTGTAGAAGGTCAAGGTAACCTAGAATTAGGAGGGGGAGGAGGAAATAATTTAACTATGTAATAAAACCCAGGCGGGAGTCAAGTGTAAATATAAAGAGGTTAATGGATTAGGTGGAGTTTACATTTAAAATCTGCAATTACTCAAAGCAGCAGAGCTGATGACACATACTCCAAACCCTAACATTATTAAGACAGAATCTTTAATAGGTGTTGCTTATAATAGAATACAGCCATGTAAAGTACTTTGGAAACACAAAAGGACAAATGGACAAGGTTGTTTTATTTGGGGGGTGGTCACAGTGATAATACTAGAAACTATGTGCTATATGGCTTTCCTTTGTACCTAAGAAAATAAGAGAAATAAATTAAATTTTTATTTTAAGGTACCTTGAAGAGCTGAGAGAATGGGTTTGTTACCTATTTGACTTCAGGTCAAAATAATTTCTTTATATGAAATAGTGACAGAAACTGTACCTGCAGGGTGGCAAGGAGATGACAGTAATATATCTCAACTTCAATAAGGTTTTTCTTCTCTTCTCTATGATATTCTCATTAGCCCACAAAGAAGATACAATCTGAACTATATCAGATGCCTTAGGTAGCCAGACAGCTAGTTACCAGTTATTCAATCAGTTGACTTTTCTTTAATGGGGCAAAACAAATAGTGTTTCAGAGGGCCAGATGACAGAATAAGAAATAGATTCATGAAGGTTGTGGATGAGATAAGTTTGAGATGGGGATCTGGAATTTTGTAGGATTTGCTAAAATTCAGAAGCAATTCAGTATGTAAAATATAAGGTTGGAAAAAATATTTTAGAATTCACTGGGCACAAATAGAATAAAGTGCATTTAGGGAAGTACAAACTTCCAAACTATAGGATGAAGAACGGTGAGAGACTTAAATATAACATTAAAAAGCCTGGGAATTGTAGTAGACAAAAGCTGAGCTTGTTAGCCATTGTATATTGTTATTAAAAAGTTAACATGAATTCTAAATGCTACATGTAAGACTGAGAAAACATTTTCCTCCACAGCATTTACAGATTAGATCTTCATTAGTGTACAGAATGACACCAAATTGCAGGGTGAACATTTACTAGGAATCCTGGAAAATCTGAATGGGTCCATAGAGCAATGATAACAATGATAGAAAAGTTTAGGGAATGGGGTGTGTATCTAAAGAATATCTAACAGGATTGAAATCATCTGTCATCTGTTGAAGAGATGACAGTAGATTAAACTTTATTTTCTTCTATGAAGGCTTTTTAAGAAGAAGTCTAAGCAACTCTTAATTAGAAAAGAAAAAGTAATGGAATGGGCTTTAACAACAATACTAGATATTTAGTTTAGACTAAAAACTAACTTCCTCTGAAATATTACTCATTAGATATTTGTTAATAAAATAATTCAGGGATTTTATTAAGAGAATTAGGAAGAACTACATTTCCTAAATGTAGGTGAGACAATAAGATCAATCTTTAATTACACCTAGAGATTTGAAAAGAAAAGAAGCTTGAGGCAAGCACCTACAAATGGCATACCTGGTTTGGAAATAAATTACTCTAGGAAATTCAGTGCAGCAAACACTGAATATCTAGCACATACAAGACATTGTGCTAGGCACTGCTAGGAACAGACAAATTACCAATGGTGTATTGGTGGATGTCTAACAACTGTCTATGGGGCGGGCACAGTGGGGAGGAGTACACATGACACACTTTTTAGTTTATTCTGCATTTTTAATATTTTCTCCAAAACTTCTTCAGTCCATACAATCAACAAAAATAAATAAATTTCTAATTTGTCACACTTGCTGATTTCCATGACATACATGCTCACACTGACAATTTACCAATTGGCTCTCAGGAGATAGTTTAAGCTAGCTCCAGCAGCCCAGTGAAGACAAATGTCCCTATACTCATAGGATCATAGATTTTGAGCTAGAAGGTTTCTCAAAGGTAACCTAATACAACTTCCTCCACTCAATAAAGGAGAAAACTCAGGCCCAGAAAAAATAACTCACCAAACATTACATAGTTACTAAATGGCAGGGTTTGGGTTACAATCTATTAGAATATCATTAAGCCATCACTACCTCAAGCACCCAATAACACTCACAAGAAGTAATAATGTAGATGGTCTGTGATTAGGAGGCAAAGAATTCAAGAAAGCCTTCAAGTACTTCTCTAGTAATTCTGCATAAAAATGATCTCCTGTGCCTAGAATGATTTCCAAAGTTCCCTATGTTGTCAGAAAGATAGGGGTCATGTTTTACATACATATGAATGAATTTCAAATATGTATGTTTTTATATATGTATATACATATACACATGTGTATACACACAAATATATGTGTGTGTATTTAAATTGAATGTGGCATTGTGCTAGGCAGTGTTCAGGAAGAATTATGTTGAAAGGTATCTTTAGAGTTCATAATTTAAGACAGACACACTGACATTTGACATGCATATCCAAGATATATGACACCTAAAACTTCATTACCATGAATAAATAAGATAGATCTTCAGCTCTATTCAAAGAGGAAAATTTAGAAGGAGCTGGTATATAACAGTAGGAGGAGGCTGAAGAAACCACAGTTGAAGGTAAATCAGCCTCCTTAAGTAACCTGATAAAGATCCCAAGACAGAAAGAAATAGAAATAAAAGTTTCAACCTTATTATTCAGATTCTGAATAGTAGAATTAAGAGACATTGGAGCAACCTCCTACTAGCACTTTTTACCTATAGTTTAAAAGCAAAAAGAAACAGCCCAACCATTAGAAGAAATAATCCCAGGAATGCAGATTGATTTTTACTTCTTTGTGAACATTACTGAATCTGACTCAGGCAGATAATAGGTGTTAGTAAGAGCAGAAATGTAACTAACAATTTTGCTAATGAGAAGTAGGCATGAAAATGGATTATCAATGTACCAAAAAAAAAGATGATTCCTTTTAAGTAGAGGTTGTCTGTAATTTTACCTCTAAGGTCAGATGTGGCATTGGTTGAGAGAAGGAATTTCCATGATCATTGTATGATTTGTTTTGTTGCAATGAGCCACATGTAGTTTCAAGACAGAATAATAAATATTAGAGAGCCTAATCATGGTCTCCAAGACCCTGAACAGTTGTAAATGAACAAAAGAAAGCAAAAAAATAGCAAAATAAACACAGCAGTAAAGGAAATTGTGGGGAACACATTTATTGACATGCATACACTAGAGAACCTGAGAATTCTTTGAAGTTAGTTTTCAAGTGCTATATATTGAATCAGTGTTCTAATTATAAATTTATATTAATTTAGAATATATAGAATTACTGCATAGACCACACAATTATTTATGACAAAGCAGATTAACTCCAATCCATTTTTCAAAAATTTAACTCCTTGCCCCTAAAAGATTCAGTCACTTCTACTACCTTACCCCGCAGTTTGGCATTGCAAAAATGTCTTGCCCTACTTTGAAAAGTCAGTTCAACCTTGAATGAGGAAGTGAGGCACTAAAGGAATGACAAAATCACTCCCATAATGGCGCATTAGTAAAGCAGCCCCTGATCAGAAAGCAGGCAGAAGTACAGGCATATTTTTTTTTCAGTTTGTTTTGCACTCCCACTGGGAATTGAGACTTGGAACAGCAATAGGTAATTCTGTGCCTTGACCATGATCCCATAGCTTAAAATCCATTTGTAAGGAGTTGGCAGTTAATGAAATTTGGGGAATGCCTGATCTTGCATTTACATAGTGCCTTTCAGCTAAGTGGATCCCCAAATCGCTGACCAACTTTTAAAACTGATTATGCATACTGCTTATGCTGGAATCATTTCATGCATCAATGAAGTGTGGCTATTTCTGGGTCTGAATGTGGCAACCATTCAATAGTACAAAAAGAATGCTTAATATCAGTTAAGTGTGAGAAGTGACTGATATTGTAGCCAACTCAGGCTTACTGAGAATTTAGAGTAGGATAATGAAATTCCGGTTTTACGTAGTATACCTTCCACAAATAATAAAATAAAGGTAATCTTGTAGCAAGTGTTATCATGGTTGTTGTTATTTACAGAACAAAGACAAGGAAAAACACAGAGATAGAGAACCTCAAGGTCAGTAACACATTGCATGTGCAACAAATAGATAATAACATTTTTGCTTATGAACATAAATATGTTTTGCAATTTATGGGAAGGAGGGCAGATGAAAGGACTCAAGACAACTGAGAAATCATGTTTGAGGGAACCGGCTTGGTAAGGGAAACAGGTTTGGGGAATAAGAAATGAAAAGATATGTGATAGTAGAACTTAGTTCTGATAAATATAAGCAAAAGAAAATTATCCATTACTGAGTGTGCGCAACATAAAATATTCAAATTTCTATAAAGAATTACTAAGTCCTTGATAAGTTTCTGGAAATATACTTTCAAATTTCAGTAATGAGTTAGACAAAAGGATACTCTGTGATAATGATCAGAATCCATAGTCTTTCTGGATTTTGGTTTGTCCTATCTGTAAAAAGATGTAAACTGCATTTTCCCCCAAGTTGCTGGTGGGAGACAATGGTCAATAAAATGTAATTTTACAAGGTTAATCACCAAGGTATAATTTATATAATGAAATTATAATGTTGCATTACATAGAATTAGGCATGTAAATAAAAATGTAGCACAACTATGATTATTATTATTTCGATGTCTATTATATTAAATGTCTGCAGTATAACTTTAATGTTTAGAAATTGCTTTCCTCATAATAACCATAAGGAATGGGGGTGGGAGAGTTAATAATTTGTAGAAATAGGCACTTTAATGTACTGTTGGTAAAACTTTTAATTGATACAGCCTTCTAGAAAACAATTAGAACTAGGCCAAAGCAGGTAACTAAAGTGTGCATACCCTTTGATCCACTGACAGGACT
Source organism: Trichosurus vulpecula (assembly GCF_011100635.1). NCBI lineage: Eukaryota > Metazoa > Chordata > Mammalia > Diprotodontia > Phalangeridae > Trichosurus > Trichosurus vulpecula. Next base: position 203,702,862 of record NC_050574.1, on the reverse strand, counting down.
ACTAGACCTATGCTCTCTGAAGATATCATAGAAACAAAAGGTCCCACATGTACAAAATATTATAACAGCGATTGTTGTTGGTATTAGTAGTAGTAATAGTAGGAGTAGTAGTAGTAGGAGTAGGAGTAGGAGTAGTAGGAGTAGCAGCAGCAGTAGTAGTGCCACCAAGAACTGGAAGCTATGAGTATACAACTAAGGAATAAATACAGAAATTATGGAATATTACTACAACAGAATCTTGTTGCATCATAAGAAATGAGGAAAGGGATATTTAAGAAAAATCTGAGAAGGAATATGAACTGCCACAGAGACAAGTGTGCATTTCTGCACACTTATATAAGAATGCTTCATATTGAAACAAACTTGAATGACATGAACTCTGATGTATATAACAACCAAGATTGTAAGAGACTGATGATGCAGCATGTTATCCACCTCTTTATGGAGAGGTGATAGACTCAAGATGCAGAATAAGGCATTCATTTTTCAAATACTGCCAAAGAGGGAATTGGTTTTGCTGAACTATGCATATTTGTTACAATAGCTTTGTTTCTCTTTTCTTTTTACAACAGAGGATTAGGTGGAAGAGAAAGATAAGGATAGAAAAAAAGACAAAGGAAGGAAGAAAGGAAAGAAGGAAGGAAGGAAGGAAGGGAGGGAGGAAGGAAGGAAGGGAGGAAGGGAGGGAGGGAGGAAGAAAGAGAGAGAGAGGATAGGGAAAGAGGGAGGAAGGAATGGTCACGGAAAGATCTTTCTAAAAATGAACAGAAGAAAACAAGAGGAAAGTCAGAAAGAACAACAGACAAGCAGGACAACTTTGAAAATTACTCATTGAATTTCTTATATATTCAAAAAGCAAGGCAACCTATATATAATAGACTTCTGCAGTTTCATGCCCAATCCTATTTTTGTTCCACTGTGTATATGCATATGCCAATTTTATTTCTTTTTAAGATCAGAAATTTTTAAGAAGCAATTTTTTTATAAACTCCTCCCAATTCACATATTAGAGTAGGTCCATAGATTAGACCCAGAAAGAATAAATCACTTTCCTATGTTGACATAGCTGATAAGGTTTGGGGCTAGTATTCAAACCCAGGTGTCCAGATTGCAAATCCAGAACTCTTCTCACTACACAATATTGCCTTGAATAAACTGTTAATTGCTTATGATTAGGTAGCCACTTAATTTCAAATGACTACTTTCCCTATATTTGAAGGATTGGTACAAAATAAATGGTATAATTCTTCTTGTAAATTAAAAAAAAGTTTCTCCATTGCAAAACCTTATCCCATGTTGAAAAAAGTTTCAAAAGATCCTGTTCCTTTCATGGTGTGCAAAATTTCATGAAGTAATTCGGAAAAACATGAGGGTTTTAATGCTAGGCTTTAAAATCTGAAATTTATCTAATACTCGATAAATTAAAAAAGCTTTGAGTAGAGGGTTGACGTGACCAAATCTATTATTTCTTTCTATTATTTGTTCCAGTTTTTATGTCTAAAAAATATTAGTCTAGCAGATGTGTGAAGCAAAGGAAACAGAGAAGAGGTCAAAAGAGTAAAATGGAAATTGCTGCATTAAATCAAATGGGTAGTACAATGAAGGCCCATACTAGGCTAGTGACTATGAGAATTAAATGGAGAAAAGAGATGTTAGAGATCTTGTGGATACAGAATAGGCCATACTTAGGACTATTTAGATGAGTGAGATTAATGAAAAGGGAAAATTAATGTTAGGGTCTATGCTTTGAAAACTGAATAAGGGATAAATGGAGATGCCATCAGCACAAGTAGTGCAATGAGGAGTAGGTTTGTGAGTGAAGTATATGATCTTGGATTGAAACATGCTAAGTTTGAGGTACCAACAAAACATCCACGTAAATATATGCCATAAACATTAGAAATACTGGTTAAGGTCTTTGAAGAAAAGTTACACCTAGAGATGTACATCTTGTAGTCATTAACTATGGTCAAGCTATCACTGCAAGTGGCAGTTGATTCTATTGAAGTGAAGGGGATTGAGGAGAGAGGAATATAGGGAATATGGGAAGAGTGTCAAGGAAAGACTCTTAGGGGAACATCCACTTTAAAAGGTTAGAAAAAGTAAAAGAAGCTAACAGTTTAAAACAAAAGAGTAAGAGAGGCTTTGCATCTCTGAAGCCAAAGGAGAAGATAGTATACCAGGTTGAGGGTGAGGGAAGAAATATGGGGACAAAAGAGTCAAGCATATAAAGATATCAAGAGGATGATGACTGAGAAAATACCTGGATTTGGTGATTTAAAAGTCATTGTTAACAGTTGAGAAGGGTATTTTATATTGCTGTTATTTGCTTTTAAAAACATTTTGTTTTATTTTTAAGTCACAATTTTTCTCCCTCTCCTTTCCCTGCCCCGTCCATTGAGATGGTAAAAGATAGAAACTTCATTACAAATCTGAACATTCAAAACAAATTTTTGCATTAAAATGTCCTGAAACTGAGCAAGAACAGAGAAAAAATATGCTTCAATCTGCCCTCTAAGTCCATGAATTATATCTTTGGAAGTGCATAGCATTTTTCTTCATAAGAATTTGGAACTGAAAGTTTTAAAAACAGATGTTCAAAAACAAAAAAAAATTTTGCATGCAACTAGAAAATAAGATACACAGGCAATGGGGCATAGAAATTTATCTTGCCCTACAAGAAAGGAAGGGAAAAGGGGATGAGAGGGGAGGGGAGTGATAGAGGGGAGGGCTGACTGGGGAACAGGGCAACCAGAATATATGCCATCTTGGAGTAGGGGGAGGGTAGAAATGGGGAGAAAATTTGTAATTCAAACTCTTGTGAAAATCAATGCTGAAAACTAAATATGTTAAATAAATAAATTTAAATCTAAAAACAAGAATCACATAACCAGCAAAACTGAGTATAATCCTTCAGGGGAAAAATGATATTTAATAAAGTAGAGGACTTTCAGCATTCCTAATCAAAAGAGCAGAGCTGAATATAAAATTTGATGTTCAAACAGAACACGCAATAGAACCATAAAAAGGTAAATATAAAATAATAATCATAAGAGATTCAATAGTTAAACAGTTTCTATTCCTATATGTAAAGATGATACATGAAACTACTAAAAATTTTATAATTATTAGGGCAATCAAAAGGAGTTTACATAGGCAGAGAACATGAGTGTGAGTTAATTATGTTTGAATGATGTCCAAAAAATGAAGGGGTGAGAAAAAGGGATACAATGGGAAAAGGGAAAAGGAAGAAGTAGAATGGGAAATTTTCTGACAGAAAAAAGGCTCGGGAAATTTTTCTGACATAAAAGAGGCTTACAATAGAGGGGAAATGGGCAGGGCATTCTAGGCAATGTTTGAACTTCATTCTCATCAGAATTGGTCTGGAGAGGTAAATTTCATATATAGATAGATATAGATACACACACACACACACACACACACACACACACACACTTAGTTGTATATAGAAATGTAATTTAGCCAATAGGAAAATAAGAGACGTAAGGGATCAGGGAAATGGGGGGATGATAAAGGGGAGGACAAATTAAGGGAGGCAGTGGTTAGAAGCAAAATTTTGAGGAGAGACAGGATGAGAGAGAGAGAGAGAGAGAGAGAGAGAGAGAGAGAGAGAGAGAGAGAGGGAGAGGGAGAGGGAGAGAGAGAGGATAATGGGAGAGAGGGAAATGCACAGTTAATATTCATTAACAGTGAATGTGAATGGAATGAGCTCACCCTTAAAATGGAAGCAGACAGCAAAATAAATTAGAAGCAAGAAACCAACAATATGTTGTTTATGTGATACACCTGAAACAGAAGCACACACACAAAGTTAAAATAATGGGCTAGAGCAGAAGACAATGTTTCAGCTGAGTAAAACAGGCAGAGGTAGCAAATGAGATATCAAGTAAAGCAAAAACAAAAATAGACAAAAGAGAAAATCAGGGAAACTACATTTTGCTAACAGGTACCATAGACTATGAAATCATTTTAAAAAAATGTAAAGTAAGGTTCTCTGATAAAGACTTCATTTCTCAAATATATACTGAGTAGAGAACTGAATGAAATTCATAAAAATAAGAGCCATTCCCCAATTGATCAATGGTCAAATGCTGTGAACAGGCAATTTTCATAAGAAATAGAAACTATCTATAGTCAAATAAAAATGCTCTAAATCACTATTGATTAGAGAAAGGCAAATTAAAACAACTCTTAAGTACCACCTCACACCTATCAGAAATGACAAATGCTGGAGATGATGAGGGAAAAAATAGGTACATGAATGAACTGCTGGTGGAGTCATGAACTGATCCAACTATTCTGGAAATTAATTTTGGACTCTGCCCAAAGGGCTATGAAACTCTGCCTACCTGTTAACCTAGCTACACAATTTCAAGGTCTGTATTGCAGAGAGAGTTCAAGGATAATAGCGAAAGTTATTTATATTAGTATACACACATATTTACACAAAAATATTTATAGCAGCTCTATTTGTGGTAGCAAAAAACTGGAAATCAAGAGGATGCTCATCAATTGGGGAATGGCCAAACAAGTTGTGGCAAATGATTGTGATGGAGTTCTTTTGTGACATAAGAGATGATGAGAAAGGTGATTCTAGGGGAAAAAACATGCCAAGGCCTATATGTGGATTATATAGAGAAGAACAAGGAGATCATTGTGCACATTAAAAGCAATGCTCTAATGATGCTCAACTGTGAAAGACTTGGCTACTTGATCAATACAATGATACAAGATAATTACAAAGAACTCATGATGACAAAATGCTAACCACCTTCAGAGAGAGAACTGAAGAACTCCAAGTTCTTCCAAGTTTGTTAAAGTATAATTTTCTCATTTTTAAATTTTTCTTGCTTTTTTGAAATATGGAAATATGTTTTGCATGATTTTGCATTTACACTGATATTATATTGCTTGCCTTCTCAGTGGGTCACAGAGGGGTTGTAATGAAGGAGAGAATTTGGAATTCAAACCCAAAAAATATTTTAAATAAATAATTTTTAAAAAGAATAGGAAGAGTTGGGTATTTTTGCAGGTCTATGGTAAAAGAATTTAAGATAAGAAGGCAAAGTTGAAAATGGATAATTAGATTTGAGTGTTAGGATTTTAATATCAATGTCCCTCAGTAGGTGGGAAGGAATGGAGTCAAAGGCATGTGAGAGTAGGGATATTTCTTCCTCTGGGACAAAGGGTAAAAAGAAGAAAAAGAGTGACAATAGAGAAAAGTTTAGAAGTTAGAAGGAAGAAAATTGAGAGAGCTACTTCTGTATAGGACTTAATCTTCTCATTGCATTTAGATCCTGGGATACCTGCCGTAACTGTTGGAAATGATCAAAGTATCATAGAATCACATAGCTTTAGTTGTAAGTGACCTTAGCCACCATTTAGTCTGACCTCCTTCATTTTATAAATCAAGAAACTGAAGCCACCGATGTGAATTGATTAGATTACATGAGGTATGCAAAGCAGAATTTAAACCCATATCCCCTAATTCCAGAGCTAGATTCCTTCTACTCTTTCAAAAGATTCTTTCTACTCTTTGCCTCCCTAATGGGTAACATAGTTGGGGACCTGTGAGTAGATCAAATGACTGGGACCAGTCGATGTGCAAAAGCAATCAATGAACCTTCAAGAAATTTTTTACGTACATACCATGTGTCAATCACAGTGGTAGGCATTATGAATACAAAGACAAAAATACCATAGGCTGCCCACATAGATCTTATATCATACTGAAGAAAAAGGACATGCACACATATAATTAAATATAACATATATACAAAGCAAATACAGAACAATTTTGGATGACAAGAACAGTGGGGTTTGGGTTTTACTTATGCCACAGGTGAGATTAGACCTGACCTCTGAAAGGAGTGAAGGATTAATGTAAAATGCAGAAGAGATAAGTTAGTGCTTTCTTTTTTTCCTGTATATATTTTATTTAATATTTTAGTTTTGAACGTTGATTTCTACAACATTTTGAGTTACAAATTTTCTCCCCATTTCTACCTTCCCCCACATTCCAAGATGGCACATATTACGATTGCCTCATTCCCCAGTCAGCCCTCCCCACTTTCACCCAATTCCCCACCCCATCCCCTTTCCCATTACTGTCTTGTAGAGGAGGATAGATCTCTATGCCCGATTCCCTATATATCTTGTTTCCCAGCTGCATGCAAAAAATTTTTAAAAAAATTTTTTAAGCATCTGCTTTTAAAACTTTGAGTTCCAAATTCTCTCCCCTCTTCCCTTCTCACCCAGCCTCCCTATGAAGGTAAGCAATTCAATATAGATCACACATGCATCATTATGCAAAACACTTCCACAATGCTCATGCTGTGAAAGGCTAACTATATTTCTTTCCATCCTATCCTGTCCCCCTTTATTCAGTTTTCTTCCTTGACCCTGTCCCTTTTCAAAAGTGTTTGCTTTTGATTACCCCCCCCCCATTTGCCTTCTCTTCTATCATCCCCTCTTTTATTTTGTTCCCTTCCCCTTACTTTGCTGTGGAGTCAGATACCCAATTGAGTGTGTATGTTATTCCCTCCTCAAGTTGAATCTGATGACAGTAAGATTTGCTCATTCCCCCTCAGCTACCCCCTCTTCCCTTCCAACAGAACTGCTTTTTCTTGCCACTTTAAGGTGAGATAATTTACCCCATTCTATCTCTCCCTTTCTCCCTCTCTCAATATATTCCTCTTTCACCCCTTAGATGTATTTCATTTTTTAAGATTTCAACTCTTTCTGTTTTTCTCTGCAATTTCGTGGGTTCTGCAGCTCTGGAATTTGTTCGGAGCCATTTTTACAGGTGTTTGGAGGGATTGGGGTGGGGAGCTTAAGCAAGTCTCTGCTTTCCTGCCACCATCTTGGTTCTGCCCCTCAAGTGAGTGCTTTCAAGGTATAAATGACAGTTTCACAACAAATAGAGAATGCTGTGTATGGAAAAGAGTAATCCTGAGTAACTGGGTTGCAAAATATGTAAAAATGATCTGTTGTTGGACCATCTGGGTGGTGAAATAGATAGAACTTTGGGCCTAGAGCCAGGAAGACCAGAGATTAAATAAGGCCTCAGATACTTCCTTGCTGTATAAACCTGGGCAAGTCACTTAACCTGGTTTGTGGAAGAGATGACAGTGCTTTCCAGGTGTCAAACACAGCCTTACAAGTTACAGATAATGCTGTGGATGAGAATGAGTTAGTAATCCTGTGTGACTGGGCTGCAGAATGTTTGAAAGTGAGTAATTCCTAATGAGCCTACAGAGGTAATCTGATATATTGTAAGTCATATTGAAAAAGACTGAAAGGCAAACATAGGCATTGATGTTTGATACTAGAGGCAATAGGGAGCATTGGATCTTTTTGATTAGGGAAGTAAAATGGATAATCCATTGCTTCATAATGTTCTCTAGAAACTTGCAGAAGCCCAAGATAGTAAGTAGAAAAAAAACTGAATGGTAGAGATTGTCCACAGTTAAATATTTTCAGATCTAAAATTGTGAAAATCAATAAAGTTGTAGATTCCAGGATGGTGACTTATGGATACTTAAAGTGGCAAAGTATGGAGGAAATATGGAGGAAATATAGTCATAATACTCCAATGATACAAAAACTTATAATCAAATTGCAGTAACTATCCTCTCTATTATAACCCTCTCCCAAAACTTTAGTAGCTATTATTTAAGAATTGTTGTAGCCTAAACAAACAAGCAAACAAATCAATAAATGAGCTTCACTTCATAACCAGCCTCTGTGAATTAGATAACCTGAGCCTTGGGAAAAGTTACATAGTCTTTCAATAAACATTAAGAACATACTTTGTGTTAAGCTTTGTGGTAAGCACTGAGAATACAAAGAGATGCAATGAAAAGTCCCCGCCCTCAAGGAGTTCATAAGGAAGAAGTTAATCTCAGATCCATACTCAATCTTTCAACTGCTAGGCCTTCCACTCTTCTGGTAGAACCTTCAGGAATCCCTGGCCACCTCCACAACATGAAGAGCCATCAGAAAAGGATTTTGGTGGAGAGGAAAAATAGCTTACATTGATATAATGATTCATAAAATCAGCATCGTGGGTGATGCAATTCTTGTTACCTATAGTTTATAGAAACATGAGAGACTGCCTAGGAGAATAAATAGGTATCAGGGAACTGAAGACAGGATGAAAGTGAAGAGTGAGATTAAGAAGAGAAGTAGAGAATGAAGGAGAAGAAATTAGTCAGATAGTAGAATTCCTCTCAGTTCAAGATCCTAAAGAAGGTACAATTACACAAGGTGATGTGACCATACTGGTTTGTAGCAGAAATTGGATAGAGAAAGAGGCTGCTGGACTTGAGGAGGTGAAGTAATTATGTGCTATGGGGACAAGTGTGGTGAATGGCATTCCTGAAGGAGACAACAGTGGATAAGGGGAAGAGGAAAACTTAGAGACAACTGAGAAAGTTGTCAGAATAATCTGTAAATCAGTTGATGACAACAGTTTTGATGGAGAGAAGATGCCATAGTTGAATTGAATTGATTTCAAAAGAGGGAAAGTTATTGGATGGCGGCATGGGAGGAATAAATATGATATTCTGGGAGGAAAGTAATTGTCTTTCTCCTTCTGACTCTATGAATAGAGGGAAATAGAAAATAGAATCAGAATTTACCTTCCAATGAAAAATGTTGCAAGATTTGGATTTTCCTCAGGGGAAAGTCAGGCATCAGATAAAGCAAGATTCAAGCAATACTGGAGGAATACTTTGAAATGTTTGGCAGTTTTTGAATAACAGTTTCAAAAGTTGAAGTTGAACACAATAGGCGAGGCCAACCTGAAATATTACGTTCAGTTCTGATGACACGTCGTAGGTACAATTGTGGAAAAAATAGGATATATCTCCAAATAGGGAGGCCAGGAAAGTGAAAATACTGGGGAGCATGGCACTTGAAAATCAATGAAAGAAACTGGGAATGTTTAATGTGGAGAAGATTTTAAAAAGAAATAATAGCTATGTACAAATATTTCAAGGGTTATAATGTAAAAAACTAATAGGTCTTGTTCTCCTTGAACCCAGAGAACAGAATCATGAGCAATGGGCAAAAGTTACAAAGTCAGATTTGAGCTCAATGTTAGGGGGAAAAAACTTCTCTATAATCTAAGCCAAAAGAAGACTGGGGTGGCGTGGGCTCAATTAAAGTCCACATTAAAGAAAGATCTTCAAGGGGCTCTAGGACCACCTTCCAGGAACATTGCAGTGGGAGATTCTTATGCAGATACAGGATGCACCTTGATGGATATTGGGGATCCTCTGAAATGAACTCTGTAATTCCAAGTAATGAACCTGGGAAACAGACAGTAAGGATGATTTGAACAGAGATATAGTTTGGAAACAAATAGCAGGGCATGTGATTTTTATCTAGAGTCATAAAATGAGATTAGAGAGGTTGAAGAACCAGTAAGCTGGATAAAACCCATTAGCAGTACAGAATACTGATTGATTGCTAAGAATAGAGAAATAGGCAATAGAAGCTCATGAGATATGAAACATTGGTATTTTGGAGGAGAGGTCTGAAGGAAATTTCACCATCTAGTATTTTTCAGCTCATTTATGACAGAAATCAATAATCAAGATCCACTAACAGTGCAACAACAACAAAAGTCAGTCCAACCTTGTCATAGCCAAGCCAAGTTGAGCCCTTTTAAATAGCAAAAGAGCCAGGGCCACGGGAATACCTTGGAGCTTTCAAAACATAGCTGCTCCAATGGAGTCACTGTCAACTTCTGTTAGTTCTAACTGTTCATATATTCTGGATATATCTCTTCAGGTTTATCCGGACTTGCTTATAAACTTCTGACCAAACTTCTTCCTTCTTCCTCCTTCCTTCTTCCTTCAGCTTTGGTACCTTCACAAAACTTTTTTACAACTTGTTTATCTGGTTCCCAAAAATGATTCTAATTCACAGTTTTTGTCTAGTTTGCCTCACCTAACACATGTTAATAAATTTCCTTTGTCACTGGGCAGGTTAAATTGGAGACACTTAATTTAATATTCCCTGAAACACCAGCCTGGATCATGAGCTGCTACAGTTCTTCTGTTGTTGGTCCCTAGTATCCTAGTTAATCTTTTGAATCCCAGACCCCCTGGGAACCTGAGAAACTGTCATTATGTCCTCTTCTGATAGATTGCAGGACTGGTAAATCTAAAAAGTAATGCAGACCTATATGTTATGATATGTTTGTTGACAAGGTTGAGAAATAGAGGTTGTATGATGGTACAATTAGTTCAGTGTGTAATTGGTTGGAACACCAGAAACAAATAATGTTGATTAATGAATTGAGGTCAAGCTAGAGAAAAGCCTTTACCCCATGACTCTTTCCTGGCTCTGTCCTCTTTTTGTTAATCAATAACTTAGAGGAAGACATAGCTGGCATGCTTATCAAATTTATAGATGCCACAAAGCTGAAAGGAATATATAATATGCTAGATGACATGATCAGAATCCAAAACAATTTCAGCAAACTGGAATGATGGGATGAAACTACATTTGTAGCTATTTAATTTTATCTCATTAAAAGCATTATTTAGGATCAAAAAAATCAACAGCACCACTACAGAATGAGGGAAATTTGGCTTAAAAGCAATTCATTTGAGAAGAAAAAAATATTTTAATTGATTGCAAACTCAAAAAGCATTGACACCTTCCTACTCCAAAATACAAACACATCGATAGAACTATGAAGTTCAGAAAAAAAGTTGTAATAGCATTACTTTACTATGGTTTGACTACATTTGGAATATTATTTTCATTACATTAGATATGCATAAACAAGCTAGAGAGAGATACCAGAAGACGATGATCGGGGGGGAAAGACCCAGAATCAAATCATTTAAGAAATAGTTAAAAGATCAGCCCAGAGGATCAGAGACTAAGCAGAGAAAGATCTTGAACAGTTTATGGAAATATGTTTCCATGTGAATGAGGATGAAGCATGATATCCACCTCTTTACATAGAGGAGACATCCTCAGGGTACAGATTAAGATATATATATATGGTACATGGCCATTGAAAGAACTTCAATCAGTTCATAAATAAACATTTATTAAATGCTTCCTATGTGCCAGGCACTGTGTTAAGGGACAGGGATGTAAAATGATACTCTATGCCCTCAGAATATAATGGGAGAAGACAATAAACAAATATGTACAAACAAGCTATATATAGGATAAATAGGAAATATTTAAGAGAGGGAAGGCAATAAAATTAAAAGGAGTTGGAAAATCATGTAGAAGGTAATATTTTCAATGGGATTTTAATGAATTTAGGGAAGCCAGTAGGTAGATATGAAGAAGGACAGCATTCCAGGCTTTTTGGACAATAAAAAACCTAAACACAAGAGATGGAGTGTCTTCCTCATGGAACAGTAAGAAGATGGGAGTCACTGGATCAAAGATTACCTGTCACAGAATAAGGTATAAAAAGACTGGAAAGTAAGAAGGTGCTATTTTATGAAGGGCTTTGACTGCCAAAAACAGAATTTTGTAATTACTCCTGAATCTGTTGACTAGGGTGGAAGGGGGGTTGTGACATGGTCAGACCCGTGCTTTAAGAAAATCACTTTGGAGACTGAATGGAGATGGGGTGGAGTGAGGAGAAACCTGAAGCAGGCAAACCCAGCAGCATGCTATTGCAGTAGGTGATGAGGTTGCACAAGAGTGGTGGTAGTGTTAGAGGAGTTAAGGCAGTGTACTCAAGAGATTCTCCAAAGATGATATCGACAAGTCTTTGCAACAAATTGGATATAGGGGTGAGAGATATAAGGTGGGGATGAGGAGTTGGAGATGACACCTATGTTGGAATTTTGAGAAACTGGAAGGATGGTGATGCCTTCTAGAGTAACAGGGAAATTAGGAGAAGGGGAAAATTTAGGGGCAAAGATTATCAGCAAATTTTGAACCTGTTAAGTTTATGATGTCTACCAGTACCCAGTTTGAGATATCGGAAAAGCAAATGGAAATGTGGGATTAAAGGAGAGCAAAAAGTTTGGAGCAGGCTAGGTAGATTTTGGAATATCTTTTGTTTGATTGTACACATATGTTAGGAGGGTTTTGCATTTCTTTCTTTTGCAATGGGGGGAGACTCTAGATGGAAGTGAATAAGATAGATTTTCATTCATTAAAATTATTTAATTTTATAAAGGAAATATGTAAAGAGTTGCTATGTGGAGGAGGGAAGCAATTATACATTGAATGGGTAAAAACCACAAAGCTCAATGTAAGAAAGATCTTTCTATCATCTTTCTATCAAATACAGTTGGCTGGGCAAATTTGAATAAGCTATCTTGTGAGGTATTTGAAAATGATCAAGAGAGTCATTCTTTAATAAAGATGTTAATGTTAAATAAAAGAAAAAAAATGACTCATCAGCCTGGATACTTTAAAAGGCTAATAATGCCAAGAGTCACTTAGGTGGAAGTGGAGAGGGGAAGGGGAGAGTTGGACTACATATTCTCGTAAAAGAAGAAAAAAAATCATTTTAGTTGATTGCAAGTTCAAAAAGCATCGACACTTTGGCTATCCCAAAATACAATAAAATAAAACAATGATAATAGTAAGTAAAAGCAAGAAAGTTTGGGATTATTTATAGTCTTCCTATTTGAAGATTTTATAAAAAGTTTCTATTAATTACATCATATTAAAGTCAATTCCCAAAAAAACCCTCATAAATAGCTTTTTGAACTATCTCTTTCATTTATTTGTTTTGTTTTTTTTTTTTTTTTTTTGGTTTTTTGGGGGGCGGGCAGGGCAATTGGGATTAAGTGACTTGCCCAAAGTCACACAGCTAGTACATGTGACAAGTGTCTGAGGCTGGATTTGAACTCAGGTCCTCCTGACTCCAGGGCCGGTGCTCTACTGACTGCTCCACCTAGCTGCCCCTCTCTTTCATTTATTTGAAAAAAAAGTCATAAAATAAGTTAACTTAATAAAGTTATTTAACAGTGGTGTTTTGAAAATGACTTTTTCTAGTGAAAACTGTTACTTTTTTGAAACTAAGAATTTTTAGGTTATGTTGAAAAATAAGTCTTGATATATTCCAACAGTCTCCAAATAACCCAGGAATAAATCAGAAACAGCATGAAGCATCATTAGATTCCCACCACAAGTTTATTAATTTAGGTAAAATTATCATCTGCACAAATTATTGTAAAGGAACTGAGAAACCATCAGTGTTCAGAACAACATTCCCCCCAACATAATAAAAAAATTAGAATTCAACTATTTCTAGATAAGAAATCAATGGCAGTTTGTTATTTGTAATTCATCTTCTTTTGTGAGAATAGACAATCTCCAACGTAGCACTGTTGTTGTTGTTGCAAACAACTCCACATCCTAAAATTATAATTGGACTTTATGGAATGGAAAATAGAGAAAAATATAAAGGGTCACCTCATCAATTCAAAGGAATTAAGGATAGGATAACCTTTAATGTTAAACTTTCCTTATTTGTTGCATTTATAAAAACATACTGATTATCTACAAGAATACAATTAAATCTAAGCCAGTGACCAACAAGAGAATGAGACCGAGGGTTACTCAACTAGCTGATGAATGTCTGATGTCAGCAGTAAACATATAATCTTTGGAATCTGTCAGAAAGGGAAGATTTCATATCTTTCCATATTTATGACATAAATACACTTTTGTCAATTTACATTTCAGCATTTAGCAGAGTTTCCATCATCTACTTGTATAATATTTATGGTAGGTAAAACTCCTGTGCCTTCACATTAGTGCAATTCATATTTGGAGAACAAAGCAAATAATGGGATTACCCAACATTATTTTAAAAAAAAAACACCTTTCTAGGTCCATATTTCCTTTTTTCTAAGACACTGGATTTATTTTACAAGGATACGTAGTCCAACTCTCCCCATCTCCCTCCCCCAATCTAAGCAATGCATGGCATTATTAGCCTTTTAAAGCATCCAGGTTGAGGAATCAATTTTTTTTCTAATCAGGTAGTCACAACATTTTTTTGGAAATGAATTATACTAACAGCTCTTTATGGGGGCCAAAGAGTTGGAAATTTAGGGGATGTCCTTCAGTTGGGGAATGACTGAATAAGTTGTGATATATAATTGAAATGAAGGGAGGAAGAGAATTTGGAACTCAAAATTAAAAAAAAAAACCAGTTCATTCTCTGGCACAGTTCATGTTTTCATGGAAACTAAATTTCTAATGATATCCTTCTCCAAAATTTAATTTGGATGATCTGGAAAGAAAAAACACAATTTGCAACACACTCAGCACCTCTTCTGTTTCATAGAACCTTTAAGAACTCAAGCTGCATGGCATAGCTCTGAAGAAATCAATATCATCTTTCTGCTATGATGAGGCACCATAACAGGGCTTAGGATCATGATGTGATAAAAGTGGAAAGGGCACTAATTAAGAACAGAGACTTGAATTTAGCCCTGCTATTTCCTACTTATGTGACATTAGTTAAATAACCTGTCTGGCCTCAGTTTCCTCATCTATAAAATGATTTATTAAGATTCCCTCAAAAGTCTCTTACACCTCTAAACCTATGATCCTATGATATTATTATACTTTTACAATTATCTTTTTCAAATTCATGTGTTATTGTAAATCTATAAATAGTAATCATTTTCAGAAATTAAAGAGTGTTACACAATATACGTGATCATTCCTCCATGTCCCAGAGGACACGCTATTTGTAATATATATTACTGATATAGATAACCACAGTTTCTTAAGCCACCCCATTGTTGCTCAGTATGACCATTCTCTCAGGCAGGAGAGGAACAGGGGTTATGTTATACTCTTCTGAGTCATTTCCTTGCTCAATCAATTGGTATGCCAGAACTTAGTCTTTCCATATACCCAGGGATCCTGCCATCTCCAGCTACTGCATTTTCTAAAAGGGAACACATCACTACTTTTAAAACAATTAGGGACAAGGTACAGATCTTTGAGCAAAGCTTTCAGACACAATAAAATTCTGAAAAACAGAGTCACAAACAGAATCAGGGAGATCCATACCTGTACCAACCTCAGAGCATATAAGATAAAACTAATGTTTTTACTACATACTGCTCAAGGATCCCAAGTCCTGCCCAGATTGGAAAAAAATAGACAGCTGATAAAGAATATAAATAGGGGAAAGGACATGAATTAATATTATTCAATTGAAAAGGGTATGCAGATTACCTCAGTAGTTAAATTTTTCATTTTGTTTTGTCCTTGTGACTTAATTGGTATAAAGAACTCCTAATGAGAAAACTTTCTTTACCAATGCAGATCAGAAACCAACAGAAACCACAACCACTTTCACCTTCTTACATGTTCTGTATGTAGTTGCTCTGGCTGAAGATTGGCCCAGTGGCCAACCTTTTGGCAAATAGGTACTTTGTGCTTTGCCAGTCTTGTTTGCTGATTACAGAGGTCCAAACTCAGTCTTCATACTTAGTAGAATCAAAAAGAGGTTTGGAGCTTGTCCCTTTGAAATTTTTCCCTTCTACTATGAGTTATCAGAGGAGGACTTAAATGGAAAATAAGATACCAGTGAAGAAATAAGAATAAATATGTTGAAAAAAATTATTTAGATATGAAGATCACTGATAATTTATTCTGGGGTTAATTCAAGACCAGTCTTTAGTTGTGGTGTGGTGTGGTGTGATGTGTGTGTGTGTGTGTATGTGTGTGTTTAATAGTCAATGTCTAATTTAAAGTTTTAAAAAAATTCATGGAAACTAGAATTTGCACTTCCTCAAAACACATAGCATTTCTAGTGAGACGGTTCTGCCAACTGCCAACTGACCACAGGGTCTAATACAGTATTCTAAAAGTAGAAAACATTAACTAGATACTGATTTAACATTCATGAACTCCTGCTAAATGACCCAAATACAAGAACTATGAAGTTTGTCTCCTATGGATTCAGAAATTCTGAAGGATGGAGCAGGAAAAATTATCTTCTCCAGAGTAGGGAATTGGCAGGGATCATGAATTTGGTTAGCTGATCCTATGGAAGTATTTCATGAGTTCTATAGAAAAGGGTGAAAATTTTAAAATATAGGAACATAATGAGGGTTTTGGTTTTTGTTATTTTGTTTTAAAGGTAGGCACATTGAATAAGAAGAAATTAAATCAGGAATAGGACCTATGGCATACTACAAAGGA
The DNA here is from genome assembly GCF_011100635.1 of Trichosurus vulpecula. NCBI lineage: Eukaryota > Metazoa > Chordata > Mammalia > Diprotodontia > Phalangeridae > Trichosurus > Trichosurus vulpecula. The sequence goes on along the minus strand of NC_050574.1, from coordinate 203,686,665 downwards.
GAAAAAATAGTTATGAAACTAAAAACTTGAGGATGTGAGAAAATCCCCAAAATTCCCTAGAGATGGATAGTTTTTGATATTTCTCAGGGCAAATGACAAATAACCCTACTTGAGAAGGAACTATCAACAAGATCAAAGAAATATAAGCCTGAGGGATTCAGATGGAGAAGGAAATGTTTAGAGTGAAGAGAAAAGATTGGACTAAACCATGAAATTGTTATATTTCTCAATCACCTTCCGACCCAACCCCACAATAAATATTTTGGTCTCTCTGAAAACTGAAAATAGCTATCTAGATGCCATCCATTTTATAAAGAATGCCTTCAAAGGACACTTTTTGCTATTCCAAACTAGTGAGTATGAAGTTACTAAATATTGGATATATCCAGTTTAAAAAACATAGAAATCTGATCAAGCATAAAAGTTAATCTTTAAATAAAATGTATACCAAAGCTAAAAGAACAATTTTTAAAATGTTTCCACAAATTAAACAAATTCATTAATAAATGATGATCTGTAGGATGCCAACTGAAAAGTCATGAGAGCAAGGCAAACCATAATTATGATGATCTTAAAAGAAAACACAAAGGAAATCATGCATGTTGCAATTATAACGCATATTATCAAAGATTAACATGATACCTCCATATGGATCCTCAGTGATTACAATTTATTATGTTCATGTTATCATGAATAATTTTTGAGAAATAGTTGGCTACACTATTTTTAGAGAAAAACTGAAATGATGTGACTACCTTACAAAAGACTCATCACTATTATAAATTAAATCAATGTAATTATAAAAATGAGATTTGTAAAAATAATCTTATACATTTAATATCTTTTTGCATAATTGGTTATGCATTAAGAATATATAATCCTAGTCTACAGTACAGAAAACTCCAAGCTTTTCTCAGGACTCCTATTTTCAATTTTGATTTTTTTCTCCCGTGCCAAGTTCTTAAAAACGAGTAGAATGAGTACAAAACATATCACTTCTCATCATGAGGGTCAGAAATCAGCCCATTACCCTTATTTCCTTCCCTTCAGAAACAGAAATGCAAACTATAAATCTCAGGTTTGTTAAAAAAAAAACTCAGACTATCTACAATGATCCATCCAACATTTTTGTTTTCCCTAAAGCTCTAAGTTCAAACAACAATATTTTCAAGGTACTTAGATAGAAAATAAAATCTTACAAAAATAAACAGATCATGCTATATGAACTTAAAATTAATTTTTAATATTTTTTCTTCATTTTACTTAGAGATTTCTGAAAATATTACTCTAGCTGAGAGGAACTACTACATTGTTCCTGTATTACATCATTTCATTTACAATCTACTTTCTGTCTTGATTAATCTGACAATCTGATTTCAAAGAGTAAAATTATAAAGCTCTATTTTGAAAATATGACTTGTTCTCTCTGGGTAGATTTCCACTTTCAAAAATATCTCTGAACTATTAAGTGATAATCCCTAGCCCTGTTTCTGGGAAAGTACGTTAAATACATTGGCTTCAATTTCCTCATTTGAAGTATTAGATTTCTTTGATCTATAAGGAACTTTTTCATTTCTAATAATCTATGAAGTGTCTTTTGATATTGGTAATTGCTTTGAAGAGAAAGATATAGGACCAAAATCCAGAAGCATCAACATGTGTCTGTACTGGTAGAAAAATAGAATTAAGTAGACATACTACTATTAAACATGCACTATTTAATCTCATATTTTATTCTTATTTCCCATTTTGAACTCGCACTCTCTAACATCCTTGACTACTCTACAATTCAATGATCCTAAAAATAATAAAAAAGTGTATTTTTCTTGGAGACCAGTTGATCTGATTAAGGAGGTTCTGGATTAAAATATGAGAAGGGAGAAAAGTACATAGAGAAAATTGCTGAACTAGTCAATGAGTTAACAGGCATTTATTAAATACCTACTGTGTGGCAGGCATTTTACTAAGTGTTATGAACACACATTAAAAAGGCAAAAAAAAAACATTTCCTACCCTCAAGGAGTTCACATTATAATGGAGGAAATAACATATACACAACTGTGTAAAAACATGATAGATGCAAGATAAATTGGTAGGCACTAGCACTTAGGGCAACAAGGAAAGGCTTCTTGAAGAAGGTAGGACTGTAGCTGAGAGTGGAAGCAAGATGGGAAGGCAGGAGGTAGAGCTTAAGAAGGAGAGAATTCCAGGCATGGGACATAAACAGTGAAAATTCAAAGAGTAAAGAGATGGAGTGATTTGCATGAGGAACAGCAAAGAGGCCAGTGTCAATGGATTATATTAAATGGAGGAGAGTAAGATGTAAGAATAGACAGGTAAGGAAGGACCAGGTTATAAAGGAAATTAAAAGACAGAGAACTGTACACTTGATCCTAAAGGTAAGAGGTAATTATTGAATTAGATATAAAAGAGATTAAGACATGACATAAGAAAAAAAGAGGGCAATAAAGGCCTCATTATTATATTTCTAAAACATTTATTCCTTGTTAACAATGTTAAAAATAATAAGGCTTTTGATTTTCCATTGATAATGTCACCTGGAAAAGGTACATGCTTGCCTTGCCCTGTGTGCTCATAGAATCAGGGATCTGACAGTCAGGAGGAATATAAGCTGGTTGAGTCCAACCCATACATGAAAGACTTCCCCTTTATAAAATGTCTCATAAGCAGTCATCTGTCTGAACATACCCATGGCCTACCACATGCCATTCCACTTTTAGACGGTTCTCATTTTGAGGAAGTTTATCCAGACTTCTAGCCAAAATTTTCATTTTTACAATTTCTACTCATAGTTAACTCCATATTAAAGATAACTGGTTGATTCACACTCCTGAGATACACCTTTGGATTTGACCTTTAAAAGGAGGGATAAAGCATAAGACACAGACATGCAGAGAAAACCAGAACTGACAAAGTCAAAGGGAAGTCTTTTGGATTTGAACATACACACACACACACACACACACACACACACACACACACACACACTCCAATTCCCTTGAAGAGAAGCCTGAGTGATCCCCACAGGCCCTCCAGAAAAGACTTGTCCCCCAGGAGAAGGGAACCACGTGGCCACAGGCAATACTGAAACATCAAAGGGCTCCTGAGTGAAGGCAGAATATGCAGAGATACAGGAGTGGATAGGCAGCAACAGAATAGCAGTGCCAGAGTAAAGACAGACTTCCCTATGCAATGGAGGAATTCCAAGACCAATTATTTTAAACATATAGGAGGTGTTCCTAGAAAACACCAAGTACTTGGATCAAGATCCCTATAAAAGAAGGGGAGGAGGTCCTGGATAAAGGTGAGTTCTTGGAATAGAAGTGTACCTAGACTGATCAGAGGAGTGCTGAGAACCAGCAGGAATAAGAGCTTTCCCCCCCCCCCTTTTCATTGGAGACCTATATATGAGCCCCAAAATGAGGTTCTTACAGTGCTAGGTGGGAGAATAAGACAAAGAGAATTATTTGAACCTGGTCTATACAAAACCAGAGCCTTTGGTTCTGGGTAATAGGATACAGGGAAACAAGAAGAAGAAAACTAAGCAATGGGTAGGAGATAATGACTAGAGGAACAATAATACAATGATCATGTGCTCAATTGTTTATATGCCAAGGTTAGAATTATTTCTCATCCAGTCTCAGATACTTACTAGCAGTGTATTCCTAGGCAAGTCATATGACCTATATCTGCCTTGGGTTCCTTATCTGTAAAAGAAGAACTTCCTTCCAGGGTTGTAGTGAGGCTAAAATGAGATATTTGTCAAGGGCTTTGAAAACCTTAAAGTATTATACAAATAATAAGCTATTATTAATGAGTAAAAGTAAATATGATGCCTTATGCATAATTAATATTTAGAGAGATATAGTATTACTGAAATATGGCAATGGAAAGATAAAACCTTTTCAAAAGGAATTGATTGGGTAAAATAGGAAGTGGGCTAGTTTTGAATATATCTTGATTCTGCCTGACATAGAGAGACAACTTCGGAGTCAGGAAGACCTGCATTCATGATCTATCTCTGACACATCCCATCTGAGGAACACTGTGGAAGGCACTTATCTTCCTAGGGAGACTTTTAGGATCACAAAAAAAGTATGCAACTTTCTAAACTAAATCTATACCCCTCTTGTTCAATTCTGGTTTTAGTTTTGTATTTGTAGTATCTGTCCAAGATGTATGTGTTGGTGGACCAGCTCTATGAGTTATCTTTGGAACTGCATATCATAAATTAGACAATACACATTCTTCCTCCACTTGGTTTTTCCTGTGAGGATAGTTGAGTTATACTTGTCTGAATGATTAAGAATCTTTGAAGATCTATTGTGTTGAAGATTAACTTGACTTATTCTGTTTGGCCATAGAAAAAAACCAGAAGCAATGGTCTGGAGTTCAAAAAGGTAAATTTAGGCTTGGTGTCAGAAAAAAAAAATCTAACAATTATAGTTGTCCCATTGTGGTATGAACTATCTTGAGAGGAGGTAGGATGTATTCCCTCTCATTGCATATGTTTAAGCAGAGGTTAAATGAATATTTCATGGATACATTATAAAGGGAATTATTTTGGGATATGGCTTGGACTAGATGGCCGCAAAGATCCATTTCAACGCTATTTATTATTCTTTTTTCAAGTAGATGACAACTAAAACCCACTATGAGTCCATAAAGGCAGACTAGGCCATGCTAATCTTATCTTTTTTTTAAAACATGGCTATTAAACTAGAAGAAAAGAGTTTATGTGAATTTTACTATGATGCTTGATAATCTTGTGGACAAGATAAAGAAAATAAAATTATGTATTAGTATAGTCATGTGGGCTATAAATCGGTTGACTGAACTAATTAATTGATTTCAACTGGAATGGACATGTCCAGCAGAATGTCAGGGGAATTTGGACTTGGATCTATTCCATTCAGCCTTCCTTACCAGTAGCTTGGATGAACACAATATAGTATGGTATAAGATTTCTGGATAAGATAGACATAAAGGGGATAGCTAACACATTAGATATGAGATTCAACATTCAAAGATATCTCAGCAGAATGGAAAGAAAGTACAAAAATTAACAATATGAAATTTTGACATAGCATTGAACATTACATGATGGGAACACTCTCTCCAATGACATATATTAGAGTCCATCCATAGCTTCCCATCTATGTGACACTTGTCCATATCTCTTCTGTAAATCCTCTATAGATTCCAACAAACATACATGGGACATTCCTCTAGATCTCTTAGCATTGTGTGGATACCAGTGAAGCAAAGGGGTCATACATGAGTTATTCTTTCCCCCTGATATATTACCAGCCCACCCCCTTCAATGGTTCATGCATTTCTTTTCCAATGCATTTACTCATTGGTAATATTCTGTGGCCCACTCATACCCACAATGCATCTCTCCATTAAATTTGTATGACTTGGAACTTGTTCTTTAATAGCATAGTATTCCTTGCCTCACAGACATAAAGCATCACTGGAAAAATTCCGGTATTAGAAAGATAGACTTTCCTTTCAGGAAAATGTCTTGAAGCATTAGAAGCAATGTGCAATTTTGAAAATATCATCGACACCACTCTGCTCCTATTCAAATGGGCAATGAACTAGAGAATGGATAAAGTCTTACATTTGAGCACAAAAAAGTCAACTACACAGGTAAATGATGGAGGTAAGGGAGAATATGGCTAAAAAGCAATTCATATGAAAAAGACAATGGAGTTCTAGGTATCTCAAAGCTCAACATGAATCAGGAGAAGCAAGTGATAGTCAAAAGATAATTCAATCATAGGCTACACTAATGGAATTACAGTGTCCCCCAGAAAAGGCCACTAACTCTGAGTGGACATCACATTTTGTTAGCGGTAAATAGTGTATATCAATGAGAAACCTATCAAGAAAACTAAGTCTTCCATACTAACAGGTGCCAATGAAGGAGTAAGCAGAAGATGCAGCAATTAGATGTTTTCATAACATGAAATTTGATTGAGAAGTGAACTCAGTATATAAACCCCACCTGTTATTCATTTTATAAACTACATCATATTCTCTCCTTGTCTTACTTTCCTAAAGATGATGACTGATGCACTGACTGCATAAAATAGACAGTTACTCTTTGTTAAAAGGTATTTTTTCCCTTCAGGATCACAGTAGAAACATAAAAGTATTCTTATATTCACATACTACCCAATGCAGCCTTGCCTCATGTTACCCTAAGAAGAGGGAGTGAGTGGGGGATAGAAAGACGAAATTACATAGGTAAATACTCTTCTATCCAGGGTGTGCTTGAGGCAGTGAAAACTGGATTATAGGAGCCTATTATGACCTTTTCAGTGTGAGCATTTACACCTCAGAAATTGGCAAACTCTATAAATCAGGACTTGATTTATTGTTTTGGTGATTGTCTAGACTGCAGAAAATTCTAACGATGCATATAACATAAAAGTGTTTGATACTTTCCAGAGATCCAGTTGTTAAACATTTACCAGCACAACCACGCTTTCAGCCTACATATCTACTCTTTCTTTTTAAATTTAATGCCAAAACCTCTTTAAGAGGTTTTGCATTCGTGATACCTTGTAAACTAACACAAGTAGCTAGACCACTCAGATGTAAGCTCCTTGTGAAGAGACAGGAAGTGATTTTCTTTACTTGTGCCCCCATGACATAGCACATGGAAGGCACGTAATAAAAATCCATTTGTATTGAATTTAATTAGACTGAATTGTCCAATCTGATAGTTTCAACTAATTCTTTCCTGATTTGTATTTAGACAGCTTATCCTTATGAGCATTCCATTTGAAATTTACTAATCTATTCACAGTGGATATTCCTTAAGAATGTTATGTTTCTTATAAAAAGTGTTATGTAACTAGATAAATAACCCAGAGTCTTATATGAAGTGCTTGCTGGGACTTGCTTCACATACAGACATACAGTATAAATAATGGCACAATATAATAACATTACAATGTCTCCAAATTAGCCCTCCATTACTTGTCATCAATATTCAATATCAAAGACAATTCTCATCTACCTTAACAATTGAGCACCTCTTAAACAATGCACTGACCTAATTTTTTATTTCATACTTGGTGAGATACTTAACGTTCTTACCCAACATTAGAGCCACAAATGACAATTTTGGCACCCAGGGAAAGCTTCATAAAATAGGTCTTCAGCAAGAAGTACTAAAAGTCACTGTCAATCAATGTTGGATTCAGTTGAAGGGAAGACACCCCAAGATATAAGGCTTTATAAGTAAAAAGAACCCAGAATACTGTCCTATGCATTGTGAGTGAAAGAAACAACAGCCCCTAGCACACTGACTTCTCTGATTAGAAACAGGAAGAAAATACTAGGATATTGATGCCGCCTGTGAAGGAGCAAGTAGGGCTAGGCAAGACCCAGAAAGGAATTCACCTGGAATAGCTCTGCTTCAAGTAGAGGGAAGGGAGCTTCTGTTCTAACTAATTATACTTGATAAATAGGTGTTCTACATTGCTGAAATACTGGAATATGTAGTAGGATCCCAGAGATTTCAGTACCTGGAATAAAGCAATCACCTTGCCATAAGCAGAGTTCTCCCTAATATGATCTCTTTCTTCTTGCCTCATATTTTACAGGAAAAAAAAATGAAGTGATTCACTGTGACCTCTCATCTCCTATCACTCAGGTGCCTTTTACTATTCTCACCTCCTATACTTCTATTTCACATGAGGAACTACTCTTACTCCTTACCAAGACTAATCATTCAGCTTATTCAAGATCCCATTCCATCCATCTCCTCCAATAAACGGACCCCTCTGTTATCTCCACTCTCATTTGTTTTCAATCTCTCCTTGTCTACAAACATGCCCTATGAATATGCCCATGCCTCACCTAACCTAAAAATCCCTCACTTGACCCCTGAATCCCTGCTAACTACTATCCTAGATCTCTTTTGCCTTTGTAGCTAAAATCCTTCAAAAAGCTATCTACTTTTAGATGTACCTCCACTTTCCTCTCATGTTCTTCTTAACTCCTTATAATCTGATTTTTGTTTACTTGTTTTCCTGGTAGGGCTATTGGGGTTAAGTGACTTGCCCAAGGTCACACAGCTAGTATATGTGTCAAGTGTCTGAGACCAAATTTAACTCAGGTTCTCCTGACTCCAGGGCAGGTGCTCTACTCACTGCACCACCTAGCTGCCCCATCTAATCTGGTTTTTTACCTTATCATACCACTGCTCTCCAAACTGTGGATCACTTTCTCTTCCTTGATACTCTCTTCTCTCTCTGTTTTTGGGACACCACCCTTTCCTGGTTTTGTTCCTATCTACCTAACCACTCGTTCTGTCTCCTTTGCTGGATCTGCCAACAGATTATGCCCTCTAACCATAAGTGTCCCTCAATATTCTGTCGTGGGCCTTTTCTTCTTCTATACTATTTGGTGATTTCATCACCTCCAATGGTTTTAATTACCATCTCTATGCTGATGACTCTCAAATCTCGCTTTCCTGCCCCAATCATTCTGCTGCCTCCAGTGTCACATATTGTTTCAACAATCCAGCTAGCAGCTGCTGTGGGGGTGTAAGATCCACCAACAGCCAGCACCCAGAAGGCTGCCAGCATGCTGCAAAAGCACAGGTTCTTTCGATCTGCTTTAATAAGGAAAGCAAGGTTAAAGGGGTTGACAAGCTTACTTTAATTCAGCATACAAATATCATTCACTTAGTTCAGGGGAAAAAGCCAGCACCCTGAACTTCAGAGCAAATTACAAATTACAAATATCAACAGACAGACCAAATACAGATTCATAGTTACCAACATCTAGGTTCAGCCCGGGAGCTCAGAACAAGGGCTGGCCCAGAGTCATGCACCACTGCTGTAGGTAAGAGCTCCAAAGAATGGAAAGCCAACCCCTGGTTTTATATCTTTTTCAGGGTCAGGGGTGAATCACACATGCGACTCACCTATGTGACCTGGAATCCTCACAAAGAAGTGACTTAAACCCAGGTGGTCTAAAAGCCTCTGCTGTCCCAGACCTGTAAACTAGGCGCTCCCTGGAGTTAGCCCCACCTTAGTTGCCGATCCACACCCACATAGTTTTTACACCTAATAGGGGTTTGGGCCTGGGTCTTAGCACTTAGTAAGACTCAATGAAATACACTGAATTACTCAAAGCAAAGAAAAGCCAAACTCTTCAAGGGCACTTGTTGAACTAAGTGCTAAGGAGCCCATTTTGCTTACCAAAACACATATCCAACTTCCTTTCAGATATCTTGAACTAGATGTCCAGTAGACATCTTAAACTCAATATGACTAAAACAAAACTAATTATCTCTCTCCCTAAACCCTTCCCCTTCCTATCTGCCCTATTACTGTAGAGACTAACAGCATCCTACGAGTCCCTCAGGCTCACAACATAGGAATTATCCTGGATTCTTCACTATTTCACACCCTCCATATCCAATGTCTTACCAAGGTCTGTATATTTTACCTTTGCAAAATCTCTCAGATATACTCCCTTCTCTCCTCTAATACCGATACCACTTTAGTGGAGGCCCTCATCACTTCATGCCTTGATTATTACTATGGCCTACTGATGGGTCGGACTGGCTCAAGTCTTTCCCCACTCTAGTCCATCCATCATTCAGTCAGTAAAGAGATTTTCCTAAAACACATGTCCAAGAGAGAGAGAAAGAGAGAGAGACAGACAGACAGACAGAGAGACAGACAGAGAGAGAAAGAGAGAGACAGAGACAGAGAAACAGAGACAGAGAGAGACAGAGATGTAGACAGAGAGATGAGACAGAGAGACAGAAAGACAGATGGAGACAGAGAGAGAAACTCCAGTACCTTCCTATTATCTCCAGGAACAAATCTAAAAAGCTCTGCTTGACATATCAAGCCCTACATAACCTAGCCCCCTCCAACTATTCTAGGCTTCTTGTTCCTTGCTCCTTAACCTATTCTTTGATCCAGTGACACTGGTTTCCTGGTAGTTCCATCTCTTGGTTTGAAGCATGGGTTCTGGCTATGCCTCACGTCTGGAATTCTCTCCCTCTTCCTCTCCAATCCCACCTTCTACAGGAAGCCTTCCCCAAACCTCTTAAGGTCTTTTCTCCATTAATAATTTCCTGTTTATCCTCTATATAGCCTGCTTTGTATGTATTTGTTTGCAGGGCACTTCCCCAATTAGTTGGAAGCTCCTTAAGGGTAAAGACTGTCTTTTGTCTCTTTTTGTGTCCCCAGTGCTTAGCATAGTACTATGCACATAATAGGTGCTTAATGTTTAGTGATTGAAGTGTCCCAAATGATTACAACCAAAAAATCAACTTGGATGTATACAAAACTTAACATGATATATAAATTCTATAGTAATAATAACAGTACATATTCCCTAAGATATTATATATCATTATTATATTGTGAACCTGGATGTTGGTTAAAGGAAACAACAGACTAGATAATAAAAAAATTGTATTATTTATATATATATTAATTCCCATAAGCACAGCCAACAGACATACATGTATGAGACTGAGCCAGAGAATGTCTGACTGACTTGTACAGAAACATGAACAGGTTTTATATTCTTTAGAACAATCACAATTCAGCATGTTACTTAAATTTATGATTCTCAGGTGTGTTTGACCATAAAGACAAGGATTTCCCTTAATTGAATAGAGTTGTAAATGATGTTGACAAAAGTCAGTTAAAACTACAACCGAGCGTCTCTGTGTCTCATTACATTCCATAACATAGTATATACCTGTAGAATATTAAGCAAGGTGATCTCTCTTGGGATTAGGGTCTCATTCTTAATGACTAACAAGGGTCAGCCTAGTCTGGCTTTGTTGACAGAAATAAGGGTATTCCCTGAGCAAACTTTTAGAGAGAACAAAGAAGCCCAGGTCCTGGATCTTCATCCAGTTACTCATTAATTCAGGCTCTGGGTCTACTTGAAATTAAAAATGATATAAAATAGTATAATATTTTCCACATTATATTATGTATATACAAGGATCATAGATTTAGAGTTGACCATAACCCATGGGACAAATAAACTAATTTCTATATAACATTTTTCTAGAGTAGCCTAGAAGAGTAAAAAGAGCATTAGATTTGAAATCTGTAAGACCTGGTTTATAATTCTACCTCAGAATAACTTACCTATTGTGTGACCCAGAGCAAGTCACTTAACTTATGTATGCATCAGTTTCCTCATCTGTAAAATGAGGAAATTGAACTTCATGCCTCTTTTTATCTCTTCCTGGCTCAAAATCTATGATCCTATGATTTTCAAAATATATCACAGAATCATTGTGAAGCTCAAATACAAAAATATAAAATGATACACAAATTTTGTGTATTTCAGTCATTATTAAGGTAAAAATCCTTGATTAAACAAATAATTCTTAGGGTTGAGTAATTGCACAACATATGGATTTGCTAAATAATTTCCCTAATAGGGACATTAGTCAGGTCTACATATTGAGCCATGACATACATTTACAAACATGAGTTAATACATTGATAATTCAGGTTACAAAAGGTCTTTAAACAGAAATTTATTTTGAGTCTATTCAGTTAAACAGATTTCTACTATTTAATGCATTTTTTAGGCAAACAGAGTTAAGTTACTTGTCCAGGGTCACACAGCTAAGTAGCTGATGTTGAATTTGAATTCAGGTTCTACCAGACTCCAGGGCTGGTGCTCTATCCACTATGCCACCTAGCTATCTCAACAGATTTCTACTCTTTAAATATATGCCATGGTTCTGTCTTAATGTTTTATGTGCATCTAATTTATAGACAGAGGAAAAGACAAGTTCATAGAAGTAAAATCCCAACTATCTAAAGATAAGCTTCCAACTACTGCTCTCATTAAACTATTCTTAATTTAAAGATGACTACATTTCCCTGACATTATAGGCAAACCCCCTAAGAAGATGTGTTTATTAAAAGCTACGTTCAGGTATGTATTATGTATTACAGCAGTGATTCAATACATTGTATCTTATAATGCAAGTGAGTTAGAGAAATAAATTTTACAAACTGTCCATTTTTGTAAAGCACAATGGCCACCCAGCAGTGACATGAGCCCTTATTATCTCCTGTGTTCATTGGATTTAATTCTATTCATGCCTTACACTCATTAATCATTTCTCTCTTACTATCCTCATTATTCAGAAACATCCAGCATTTTTTCATTCTTCAATAAAAGAGGAATAATAATAATAATAATTAATAGTATCAGCTGGTTCCTATTCTACTTTAATATGTTAATCACTTTTTCTAAAGTTTCAACATTTTTTGATACATTCTTTCTCTTCAAAGGTTATGTTTTCTCCTACCACTCCCACTTCCAAAAATCAAGTTCAAATCATGGTAGTATTTTTATACTCTATTACTTTCTCACAACTTCCCTATGCAAAGCACTTTGCTAAGAGGCAAGAAAAATGTAAAACGTGAATATAATATGCTAAAATATGTTTGTTTTCATTCTACTTCACTCCTACTATTTAAAAGACATTTATAATTCTACCATCATCTACACCTCCATTATCCCTTCTTTAATTTTTAGTACAATCAATTGTCATAATGAATAAGCAGGAATTCACTATTTAAAGTAATCTTTTAAAACACAGACTATGGTTTGCTTTTATGTATCCAAAATACTAATGACAAATTTCTAGCTATTGTTAGTAGGCAAGTATCACAGTCTCAGAAAAGCAAAACTGCAGATCCTGAGTCCTATAAACATCATGCAACAGGAGGTATTACATGTCCATGGGTTCACAGAGGGATATTCTCATATGCATGAACTATTACAGCTCTTTTTAAAAAATTTTATAGGACTGAGGAATCTGGTAAGATACTAGGGATGTGTGATCCAGTTAACAGATAATATGTATATCCCAAAATATATTTAATCTGACATACATGATTTTTCAAAGCACATTCCATTGCTAAGAGTTGCACCAAAGCATGTACTAAATGCTATGTGTTTACTTTCAGTTTAGAGTGCTAGGGGTCACCTCATCAGGTTCTCTATCATCATATCTTGTGTTCCAGTCAATACTGCCAATACAGAATTGACTACAAAAGGTCACTAGATAGTAATCAAGATTAACAGATAAGATTCCATTGCAGATAATAAGATAAATTAGAAAGTAGTGCCTACCATTATTCCATGTCCCTTTTTTGTCCTCAATTTTCATTCATCGAGGAAATATCCTAGTAACTGTAAAGTAGGTGGGAAATTACCAATGCAACCAAAAAAAGATACAGAACATGTCTACACTCTGAATTTCCAGTGTTTCTTAGAATGAGCAGATGTAGAATCCTTAGTGTTCTGCATATCAATCAATCAAGTTTTTATGGAGCATCTACTCTCCTTGCAACACTATGTTAAATACTCTATACCTGAACTGGTAATCTTCTCCCCGCACCCCCCCCCACCATGTCTCAGGATGCAGAAATCATCACATATATCAAGAAACAACATCAAGCAATTAAAAAACCTTCCAGTCTTCCCCAGACGTGATCAAAGGGACTCAGGCCATCAGCAGATAAGTATCAAAAGTACCAGTTATGCATCCAAAAAAGAGAGAAGTTCTTCAGAGGTAGTGCCTTTGACAAGCAAGCAAAGAAATGTTTAAAGAATGGAATGAAGGCTAATTAGAGAAGACCCTCACGAAGTTAGAATATGGTGAAATTCTTGCCTTTATAAAATTGTACCAAATAAAATGTACAAATAGCCTATATGCAAAGCCAGTCATTTGGATAGAACTTATCCAGATGTATCTATCTCTAAATGAATATGAAAAGGTTTTATACTAAGTATAACAAAAGCTTATATATTACAGAGGTATTAAAAGGGGGATAGTTGGAAGGAATAGGATGCCCAACAAAGATAGAATCAAGACAATGAGAAGAAAAGACAAAGTGAAAGAGAATCCAAAAACAATCACTGAATCTAATTTTTATGTTGCCAAATATCCCCAAATGAGTAGGTTGCTGTGATGCTAGAGGGCATACAAACACACATCTATAACATACATAAACACAATAAGCTTGGCAAGGACAGCGTTCACATAAAATTATTTTTGACAATATAGGGGGCACACATGAAAACTGAATTTATGGAGCGATGAAGTGGTCCCAGTCTTTTACAACCTATTCCTGCAAGATAGATTCTTAGGGCAAGTATCACTGAGTCCTCAAAAAGAAACCACTTATCTAAAGGATTCAGAGAATGGCAGATTCGCACTGGGAACACTTCATACGGCCCCAGGGCTAGTAAACCCGTCGCACCTTTTCCTTATAACGCAACTTGCATGGTTTCCACTACCTATTTAGGGGTCAGTGTTTCATTGAACCCCGATGCTTCTGTACATTTTTCCTTCTCTATCCTTGCTCCCATTTGGGCTGTCACTAAAGCCTGGAGAAGTGGAATCTATGCATGGAAACACTCCAGAAATGTAGGGGAAGGGGGCATGGGGAGCTATCATAGCAGATTTGACTTTCAAAACGGGAAACCTCAGTCCATGCCTGTTTCACAGAAAAGCAGTACATTTAGGATGGGTTAAGGGTAGAAATGCATCTCTACCCTTGCCACCCAACACACCAGCAACTAAGAAAAATAAAATAAAATAAATCTATTCTCAATCTTACCTTCCCCTAAAATAAAAACATCTCTGCACCTGTCCACGTCTAGCAGCAGGGCTCCGGAACCTACACCTTCCTTTACCCTCCTCCTCTCCTCAGTGGTAACAGAGATCAACGCTTGGGGGTGGAGGGAGTGAAAAAAAAAAGCAACAACATGATTTTGTCCCCTGTCCTTTTACTACACTCTCTCCTTCCCTCCTTCCACCCCAACTCCTACCACACACACACACACACACACACACACACACACACACACACGCACACGCACACAAGCATACAGAGTTCGCGGGTTTTGGCGGAGAAGAAAGCAGTGATACCCCAAGCTCCTTTCTGGCACAACAGAGTAACTCAGCACTGGGACCAAATACACTGGGGAAAGTTGATAGTAGAGATCCAAATGTAGAGGCAAAAAAAAAAAAAAAAGTAAGATTCCTGACTTCCCTTCAGGAATAGTGAATGATTTTATGCCTCCCTTGGGGGTCGTAGCACTACCACCCTATCCCTCCCCCAGTTCAATTAAGGGAGCAAAGGAGGCGAGCGGCTGTAGAAAGTTCAAGCGCATCCCGGGTTCTGCGGTTCGCCTCGCTGCACTTACACCTGCCGTCACCACCAGCACCGGGTGAAGACTGTTCCCCGGCCAGAGCCCTGTCACTAGTTCCACCTTCCACTTCTCTTTGACAGTTCAAGCCTCCGCCTGACTCCCAATGCAGCTCGGATGCTCCCCTTTCTTGTACCCCCGCTTTACTTGCAGGGGTCTTTACCTTGCGCCCACCCCCCTGCGCTTGGGCCGAAGGGGACTTGCCGAAACCTTGCACCCACTGGTCCGTCACCACCATCCTCATTCCCCGCGTGCCCTCCTCTCCCAAGAGAAGGAAAAAAAATAAAAAACAACCAAGCACAAGATCTGCTCGCCTTTGCCAATGATTCTGTGAAGGGTGAGTGAAGTGAATAAATGCCATACGAATATATAATAAATAAACCACAGTGGAGCGGAGGTGCCTGGAGAGCAGACCTCGGGGAGCTCACCTGGAAATATCCGGCTGCCCTCCCTTTGCTCCGCGGATCACTCCCCCTAGCTCCCCTTAAAGCCTCTTCACACTTCCCCGCGGGAAGAGCAAGCCAGCTCCGGCCTCTGCCCACCCCAGAGAGGCTTCTTCATATCGCAGCCCCAGGATGGCAGTGGCTCCTAGAGTGGCTGAAGAGCGGGGAATGAGCCAGAGGATGTGAAAAAGAAAGGGGAACGCTGTCACCTATGGATAAGCAGCAGCAGCAGCCGCTACCGCCGCCGCCGCCGCCGCCGCTGCTTGGTCACTTCGCCCCCGCCCCCCTCCCCTTCCCCCTCCCTCATCCCTCCCACTCTACCCCGCTCTCTTCTCCTCCTCCTCCTTCCACCCCTCCTCTTCCTATAGCACAAGCCTGGAGGCTTCTCGCTGGGCTGGTATCATTTACGTAACCAGTCTCCCCCATCCCTCATCCTCCCCACCCCCTTCCCCCCCAACCCCGGGCTTGGGCTCTGCGCGCCGAATAAGCTCCAGCTGCACTTAGAGCAACGACGGCAGCTCGAGAAATGTGCACAAGTCCCGCGATACTTGGCCATTGCATGGCCCCAGATTCCAGCCTTGGGGTCGGTCCCTTCTCCCCAGAAACTAGGCGCTGGAACCCTGGCTACTGGGAAGATTCCTGAATCAGGGGCGAGATAAGAATCCGGTACCCACAAACAGACGGGTACCATTTCCACCACACCAAAGAGTGGAATGCACTCTGGAGCGGGGGAGAAAGGTTACAGGGATGCAGTTGAGTCCTAAGAAAGATCTTGCCCACTCTCCTCCCATGCATGCCCTCTGCCATCCAAAACGACTGCTTAACTGGTGAGTTTAGGTTTATTCTGGAAGAAGGGAACAAATGGAATGATCTCCCAACACAGCGCTGTCCAAACGTTGTGATCGGCTCTGAGTAATCCAACTGGCTGCTGATTCTCCCTGTCGGATTATGCTTGAAAACCGAGGAGCACTGGTGCCCTTAATTTGCTCCAGAGGGGTGTGGCAAAAGCAAAGCTTTAATTAATGGCGGGAGGAAATGAGATCTCTGGGTCTACCTCCCGGGCAAGGATGTGTTTTCTCAGGCTCTTTTACTTAGAACCATCAAGACAAGGTACCGTATTAGGTCTTTAAAACAGATATACATAAATTAGCTCTCAGATGTGCAGCCTTTAATTCTTGAGCAGAAGGTTAAGCTTTTGAAGCAGCGTAATGGAAAGAGTATAGGTCTGGACTGGAGCCTTGACGTCTGATGTCAGCTCTGTGAGGTACTCTGTATAGGTCACTTAATGTTTCTTTGCTTGTCCCCTCATCTGTCAAGTAGGGACAAGAATGTCTTCCCTAACCTCATCAGGTTATTATGAAAAGGAAATGAGAATATGTAAAAAATTCTCTTAAAAAGTTGAAAGTGTTAACAAGACATAAAAATTATATTAATAATTAATTGTATTTGAGAATGTTCGTGTCATAAAAGACATGGAGGACAAGTATTTGAGCATGTGCAATTTCAAAAATTACAGAAAAGCGCAGCCAAGTAGTACCCTGGCACCGCATAGATTTAAAGCACAAGAGGAAGGCCATTAGTGGACTGAGGCGACAGTGAATGGCGGATTAATCAGAAAACAATGACAAAAATCTCAAAGAGAACCGAGGGTGGTGATTTGCATAGGTGAAGGGAGAGTCCCCACTCGTGAAATTATGGTTCCATACAAGTATAAGAGTTCTGATGGGGAGGGAGAACCTTAAAATATGGGCAATAAAAAGGCATATCCTTTAGGAAATTCTTTTCTCCTACAAGTCAATAATCACACTTTTCATTAACCACAAATATTTGATTATCTACTTTTTTTCATATTTGAGAACCTGAGTACCTTTCAGTATTCTACAATTTCAAATTGGCTATTCATCTATCTATTCTGCTCCTTCCATCTTCTTACTAGACCATATTAACTAGCATTTATTGAGCATCTGCTATGTGCCAGACATTTTGTAGGTCCTGGGATTATGAAAGACAAAAATTCCTTCCTCCAAAGAGCTTACATTCTGATATGGGAGACAGCATAAACATATCTAAGATATCAAACATGTAAAAATTGATGTGAGTTTAGGGTGGGGAAAGGGGAGGAAGCTCCAGTAGCTGAGAGGAAGCAAAAAAGTCTCATGCCAAAGTTAACTCTTCATTTGACTCTTGAAGAGAACCAGAGATTAAGCACCTACTAATGCTATACTCTGTATGGAATTTTATAAAAGGAATTGTCTCCTTTATACAATAAAGATCATCTCCAGCTCTTGGATTTCTTGTCCTGGCACATCTTCCCACGAACACTGGTTTTCCTGTGAGGCAGTCATTTAAAAATTTGTTTTACTTTCAGACATCCAGTAGACCCTTCTCCATTTATAAGTCAGTCAAGTAGTATTTATTAAGCACGTTAACTATTTTCACTCTTCTGATTGTGTTGAAAGAGGGTTGACACAGGCAACAATTGAGCCATCTCTTGGTAAACAGGTGCATGGGTAAAAGAATGATATGCATTTCAGATATGATTTCAAATCCTTCCTCTGACATAACTGGGTGCATAACAGACCCTGCATGTCAGCCTCTCTTATTCTGTTTCCTTGTCCAGAAACTGAGATACTAATAGCACCAATTTCCTAGAGTTAAAAGGGTTAAATGAGATAATACATGTAAAGTATTTGTCAAGCTTGAAAGGGTTATATGAATGCTATTTTAATTATTACATTTAATATCTATTAGGCACCTACTATGTACAATGCAGATAGGTGGCACAGCAGATAGAATGACAGACCAGGAGTCAGTAAGACTTATCTTCCTGAACATAAATCTGGTCTCAGATTCTTACTACCTATTTGGCCCTGGGCAAGCCACTTAACCCTGTGTGCCTCTGTTTCCTCATCTCTAAAATGAGCTGGAGAAGGTAATGGCAAACCATTCTAGTATCTCTGCAAAGAAAACCCCAAATGTGGTCATGCAGAGTAAAAAATAACTGAAAATGAATGAACCACAACAACAAATGTACAATGTAGGAAAGTCTGAATCATTATCCCAGAAAACACATGTGTCACCTAACCGCATCTGGTACATATCCTGAGATAAATCTGTCAACAACAACAAAAACCTGGAATCTGCTGCTGAGGATGATTTGGAAAACAACCTCTTTCTGAGAGTCTTTTCCTTCTCCAGAGAAGAATGGGACCCAGCACGTAATAGGCTCAAGCAAGTAGAGAAAATTATGCCCTACAGAAAACATTGGGCTGGAAGTCCAGAAACCTGGGTTCCAGTCCCATCTCTGACATTGATTTGCTTGACAACTTTGAGCAAGTCACTTACCCCAGTTTCATGTTTCAGTTTCATCCATCAAATGAGGATAATAAATAATTCCTGGCCTACTTTTGTCAGTGGAATGACCATGACATCAACTGAGATAATGTATTTGGAAGTGTACTGAAAAGTCTAAAGTGCTATGCAACTCAAAGGGGTGATTAATTCCTCCATAAAGGACAAGAAAGTCATCTTCATAATCAAAATAATCAATATCCATGTATTGAGTGTCTACCATATTCAGGCACTGATCATGGCACATAGCTCATGGAAATTCATTCCTGCCCCTAAGGGGAATTTTGTAGTCAAATTGGAAATATTGTACACACACATAAAGACAAATAGAAATACAGAGTACATTATACCAAGTGCTAAATGAGAAGTACAGATTTCAAATGGTGCAGGAATAGAGAGGAAAGTACAATATCTAAAGTCATACCTTTTTTACACTATTGTGAGTAGGAGAAGCATGGTAGAATAAAGGCAACACATAGCACCGGCCTTGGACTCAGGAGGACCTGAGTTCAAATCCAACCTCAGACACTTGGCACACTTACTGGCTGTATGATCTTGGGCAAGTCACTTAACCCCAATTGCTCCCCCCTCAAAACAAACAAACAAACCAAAAGAAAGAGCACTGGATTTGTTTTCGGATGACTTGTGTTCAAATCATGGCTTTCCCACACCTTAGCTGTGTGACTTTGAGGAAATTGCTTTACATGTCTAACCTTGTTTCTAAAATTCAGAAGCTATTTGAAATGATCTCTCAGGTTCCTCCTAGTACCATTTTAAATAATTCCCTATGATATATAATTATCAAACAATATACACCTTACTTATCAGTTTTCTTCTGCCTAGAATGGCTTAGACCAAATCAAGAATAATATGTCAAATGTATGTTGACATTCAGAGGTCCAAAATAGTATATCTTCACTTTGAAGTAATGACATTCATTGGCTACTCCTACTTCTTTACTGAACCAGAATGATAGCCAGAAGGAGTTATATAGTACTGTAAATCTCATTCATTTCATTTGGAATTCATTTTCAAGCAATCCTTAAAATATCTCCTTCTTGTAAT
Organism: Trichosurus vulpecula; assembly: GCF_011100635.1. NCBI lineage: Eukaryota > Metazoa > Chordata > Mammalia > Diprotodontia > Phalangeridae > Trichosurus > Trichosurus vulpecula. Next base: position 203,666,533 of record NC_050574.1, on the reverse strand, counting down.
GAAGGGTCTTCCGATGTGTTTCAATATGATATTTGAAGCCTTACTTACAACTCCTACACACAAAATGTCACAACTTCATAGTCCTTTGTGAAACTAACAGGCTGAGTCAAGAGACAGCTACTGCTCCGTAGCTCATCAAAAGACTAGGAAGGCAAGTGACTGCCCTGTAGGCCTAGAATGTGTTTCAAAAAGAAACAGGGAATAAAAAAGGAATAAAGCAGCTTTAGAAGTCCATTCAAAGGTTTACAAAACAATTTGTCCCCAGAATTCAGATCAGATTTTTTACCTCAGGCCCATTCCAGTGTAAAACCAAACTCTCCATTTTTCTTCAGCTTTGTGTAAACACAAAGCAAACTATTTAGGTCATTAACTCTTTGCATAAAACAGAAATTACTGTATGCTCTTTTTGTGTGTAATGACCAGGAAAATTCAAATCAGGTGAAAGTATAAATTATTCAGTGTCAGCCAGAGAACCGGAGGGAGGACATCACTGAGCAGAGTTTCAGAAGTGTTGATGCTAAACTGGGTACTATTTTAAAATGTTATTAATGGATTAGATAATGAGTAAGGTTATTTTCTTATTAAATTTGCTTGTAACACCAAACTGAACAGATCAGATAGGATCTTGAAGATCCTGAACAATATTAGATTTGGAAGAGCAGACACATAAATGAAGAACAAAATTACACATTCCAGACAGAAGGGGTGGGGGCAATGGGGAGAGTTGCAAAAAGACAAATTTCAGCTTGATGTAAGAGAAATCTTTCCAATAAGCAGATATATTCAAAAATAGGATAGAATGCTTCCAAAGGGAGTAGTTTTCCCCCCACTTGAGGGTCTCTGCTTGTCAGGTATGTTGCAAAAAAGATCTTCTTTTCAAATATTGGTTAGACTAGATGGCTTTTGACATTCCTTTGAAGGCCTGGCCTGATTCAAGGGAGTTAGGTACTTCTTGTTGCAGATTACAAAGAAATGAAGACTTGGAGGCCATCTAACAGGTTTCAAAAGGTTAATTTACATATAATTTGAAAATGACACTCAGCAAAATTATCACCTGGGGTGTTGGGTGTGATGTTTCTCACAGCATTTAGATATCCTCCAAATTTGAGAGGACATTTACTAGCTGTATGACACTGGGCAAGTTACTTTACCTTGCTTGCCTCGGTTCCTCATCTCTAAAATGAGATGGGAAAGGAACTGGCAAACTACTCCCATATCTTTGCCAAGAAAACACCAAATGGATTCACAAAGAGCCATACGCAACTGAAAATGACTGAACAAAACTTAAATAGGTCAGAATCTAACCAATTGCCCATCGTCTAGGGGCCTGGTGTGGGGAACCTGCTGCCTTGAGACCACACGTGGCCCTCTAGGTCCTTGGGTGTGGCCTTTTGACAAGTCCAAGTTTTAGGGAACACATCCTTTTATTAAAGGGATTTGTTCTGTGAAGTTTGGATTTGTGTCCCCACTTAGAGAACAATCAAATACCTTGTTGAATACTTTGGTAAATGTAGCCAAACTACTTTTCCAGCATTCCTTTGTTGTATCAGTCTTCTAACCCTGTTTTTTTTTTTGTAACAAAGGAATAAGCCAAGGTCTGTTCTTAATGAAATCATGCTCACTTATGTAGTGGTAACTCAGACTTAAAGATCTTCTCGTCCATTAATAGGCCCATGTGACCTGCTTAAGTCTCATGGAAGCCTAAGTCACATGAAGCCTCTGGTGGGAGCTGAACAGATGGAACCAGAAGGGTGGAGAACAGAGGAAGTTGGTAAGCTCAGTTAGTGCTGAGGGAAAGAGAGGAGGCAAGAAGTCAGCTAGCTGTGAGTTTTTGTTTGGGGGAAGGCACCAGCAGGTGGAAATCTTTGGGATGGAAATGCTCCCTACATTGTTATTGTTTATGGATTTATTTGTTGTTGTGATGGATTTGGTTTTCTTGTGCTGGGATTTGGCTTTCTGGTGTTTGAATGAATGTTTTAGTTCAGTCTTACATATAGACAGTCTGTTATCTTTGCAATTCAGAACCATGCCAGCATATTCACAATCGCTGTGGGTGCTGTGAATATTGTGTTGGCAATATAACTGTGACAACAATGCTACTTGCCACTGCTATGGCTGTGTAAGGCCAATAACACCAGCACACAGCAGGGCTGCTTGCACATATTCTTTGATCTGCTTTACTAAGGAAAGCAACTTAAAGGAATTTACAATCTCACTTTAATAAAACATACATATATCATTCACTTAGTTCAGGGGAAAAAGTCAGCACCCTGAACTTCAGAGCAAATAAAAACAAAAATTACAAAGAAAATATAAACAGAGCAAATAACACAAATCAACAGACAGGCTTCTAGCTGTCTGACCAAAGTTATGCATACATAGTTACCAGAGAGAAAAGCACCAACATCTGAGTTTTCAAAGCCAGGGGCTCCTTAAAGCCTACCCACATTCTCCATACCAACATTCTTCCAATGAGTAAGCCCTAAACTAAATGCTAACCTCAGATATATACACTTCTTCAGGGTCAGAGTGCTTCACACCTCTCCAAGGTTTCAGACCTCTCAAGGGCTTCACACCTTTTGAGCGTTTCACACCTTTTAAGGGTTTCACACCTCTCCAGACCTAACTAGCAAAAGGGTGTGGGCCTTCCTACAAACAAATGCAAGACTCAATCAAAGGCACTTGATTGCCTTAGTGCTGAGAAGCACTACAAAACAAGACAACAAAAAGTCCCACTTCGCTTGCCCTTACAACAACTTAAGAGGATTATTTCTCATCTTTCTAGACTTCAGTAAACCTCTCTTTAATAATTACTGTGTTTATTCCAAGATTTGAACTCAGACTCATTGGCCTATAATAAACAAATTCCAATCGTCTTCCTTTTCACTGAGGAATTTGCTGTTTTTCCATCCTATAATAAGTACCTATCTCTCTCCTCAATATTTTCAGAACCTCTAATGCTATTGCAGCACTCACATCTGCCAGTTTTTGTTCAGTTCTAGACTGTCTAGTTCCTCTCTGTTTGATGATGATATCATCAAGATAGCTGGGAGCTATCTTTCTAACCACTCACCTTGCCTATCAGCCAATAACCAATCGACAAATAACCATTAGTTATTTTTGTTCTGAAGGTACCAATCTAAAGAGTATTCTGCTTAGTGGAAAAAAGAGAAACAAAAAGAAGAATGGAATAATTCTGCTTCCTTCTTTCCTTGCATTTCTCCTCCTCCTCCTCCTCTTCTCCTCCTCCTCCTGCTCCTTCTTCTTCTTTGCCCCCTCCTCCTTCTTTTCCTCCCTCTTCCTCTTCTTCATCACAATGCCTCTTTAAACAACAATGTTGTTTTCTTTCTTTTCATCAAAATTGTTTCTTTTGCACTTTCAGAATTTGATTCATTATAGATTCCCATCCCTCCTCAGTTTGCATCTCCTGTTGGATTATAGTCCTTAGAATTTTACCAATATTTTCACTGAATCCTACAAAATCTGTCTCAAAAAAAATTAGAGTACATGTCAAGTTATACCCAACATTTTTTTCTCCACTATCACAAACTGTAAAATGAAATGGTAACTTCCTCACAAAATTCCCATCCTTTCTATTCCAGCACCCAGTCCTTCCTTTAATGAAAATTTGATACAGAAAAAAAAGTTCACCTTTATTCCTTAGTTTTTTGAAAGTAGATATTATGATTAAAGAGGACCAAGAAATTCTTAGCTGATTTGATTTTGAAAAGAGTTCCAGCATATATCCAGCTAACAGAAATCCCTAATCTTGCCTCCACACTAAGATTATCATCTGCTTCTTCAAATCCTCATTATCCTCCCCCCACCTTAATCCAGGTACTTTATAGTACATGTATAAGGATGTTATCACTTTGTTTTTGCCTCCATTAACCTTCACCTAAACATACTCCACCATAATTCCTTCTTGTGGTACTTAGAATTTTTACCATGATTATATTTTAATATACAATTTTATTTCCCCATCCATGTTCCCCTTTACTTATCCTGTTCCTTTTGAATAAGATATAATCTGCAAGAATCAAATCTTTCCAATCATGAGACTTATCTCACACCAAATATGTGAGGTCAAATTTTTCTCTCTTTATGCTAGGATCTCTAGAACATTGGTTGTTATTGCTACTTTGTGCTTTTATGCATCTGAGGCCATAGGATTTATTCCCACCATTTTATTAGGTTGAATCTCCTGTGAAAATATCTCAACCTTTCCATGGCTATTCTTGCAATGTTGTAGCTATTATACCTAATTTGGAGAATATATGTAGACAACTTTCTCCTTCCCCCTTTCTCTCAAAAGGAATTTTGACCCTTCTTCTAAGCCAAGATTCTGGGTCCATGAGCCAGGGAGCATTATAAGCAAAAGCAAATAAGTAAGAAATAAATTTATATATATATATATACATATATATATATATATGTATATATATATATTTACATAAACAAATATATGCATACATGTATATACACACATATGTGTGTATACACACATATTTATGTGTGCATATGCACACATATATAGCTTAGGTGATAAGATTACAGTTGTCAAACACAGGATAAGAATACATAATGAAGGTCAGAATCAATAACAATTATAGTTGGCAGACAGGCTACTTGTATGTCTCACATATTTCCTTGAAAATGAAGAATATCTAGGTAGGTGGTGGACAAGGAGAGGATCTTTCAGTAGCCAGAGTAAGGATTATATTTTATCTGGTCAGAAAAACATTCACCCTACTCCCTGTGATCACTTTTAAACCCAAATGGTGGATGCTACTACATCTGACTGGAGGTGGCTTGGTTCTCCCTGGCTAGGGAAGGCAGTGTGTTGCAGTCAAGGACCACTATATTTGGAGTCAGAAAATCTGGGTTTGATTGCCAGCTTAGCAGCTTATTATTTTTGTGACCTTTGGCAAGTCACTTAACTTTTCTAGTTCTTCATTTCCTCACCTATAAAATGAGACTAGATAGCCTATAAAGCTTGTTTTAGTTTTAAATTTAGTATCTGATATAAAGCAATAAACATGAAAAGTCATTATCTTCCATGTTTCTTCTCACCCAGTTAGGATTATAAATAAGCTATCAGGTTGATAATGTAATTGTCTCCATCTTTTAGCTACAGGAATTTTCTCTGGCTGCCCCCAATGTCTGGAATGCTTTCTATCCTCAAATCTCCTACTGATTTTTCCTGTCTTCTTCTGAATCCCAATTAAAATCCCACTTCCTACAAGAAGCCTTTCCTCTCTTATTTCTAGTGTCTTCCCACTATTAATAAATTTATATTTATCCTGTATATAGCTATTTTGTTTATATTTCTTGGCATGTTGTCTCCCCCTTCAGCTTGTTAGTGCCTTGAAGTCAGAGACTGTCTTTTTGTATCCCCAGTGGTTAGCACAATGCCTGGCATAATGCAAGTGCTTAATGTATGGTTTTTGACTGATTGATTGGAGAAAATTCCAGGGGCTTTCCTTGGTTATTTCTTCACTAGATATTAAAAATATATTGTGCTAATTTGACCACAGATACTACATATTATGCATGGCTACTTCTAGATATTTTTATAACTTACCATGTACCAAAGGATGAGAAGGAAAATGGTAAATGAAAATGACTGAAAATAACACTTCCCCGTGAACTCTTTGCCATATATGTGAGCTGCCATTGGCCTGATTTTCAATATTCATAAAAAGGCTTAGTTTCACTGTCTCTGGGCACACATTAAAGAGATTAAAACAAAAGTTCATGCAATAATTTAGTCCCAGAGATGAAAGGGACCTTAGAAGACTTCTATTCCAACTCCTAAGTGAAGTGTGAACTCAAATCTACCAAAATTGAATCAGCATTTCAAAACTTGAATAGGAATCCTAATTTTACCATACCTTAACAAACTACAGAATAACAAAACATATACAAAGAAAGAATAACACAAAGGATACATGAGTGAAAATAACCCACCAAATGTATTTACCAGTCCATAAAACTTTTTATTCATAATTGTTCTTATTTGACAATCTCAAGGGTTCACACACAGGGAATTTTTTCCTGCCTTCTACAAGTTGCATCCATATTAAGAGCTGTTGAACCAGTCCATAGAGTATACAGTGAGGGTTTAAGGTGAATTAAACAACAATTCATCTTCCCAGCTGCTCATCCTATAGACAAAAATAAAGAAGGAATAAAAGCTATTAGCAATGTTTTAACATAGCTCAAAAATGAAGAACTATATCATTCAGCCTCTTCTCTCATTATATTTGAACAACTCTAGTCACAAAATAATTTCATTGAAGTTTCATATTAACACTTTATACTTAAATATTCATATCTTTAGAGCTAACCATTCCTTGGTACCTCAAAACCACACCCTAGTCACATCCCAGAAATATGTGTGTGTGTGTGTGTGTGTGTGTGTGTGTGTGTGTGTGTGTGTGTATTATATATGTATTAGGGCTTTTGATCTCATCACAGGTGAGTTTAACCTAGAAACAAAGAAAAAACAGTCTGCTATTTATTCAGTTCTTATTGTAATATAAATTCACATTTAGACAGCATTTTAAAATTTACAAAGCAATTCATATATCACATTCATTTGATCCTTATAATTCTAAGAGCAGGGGCAATTACTATCTCCGTTTACTGATGAGGAAACTGAAGCTCAGAGAGGTCATGCAATTTTCCTAGTCATAGAGTTAGTAAACATCTTAGGTAGGCTCTGAACCTAAGCCTTTCAGACTACATGTCCAATGGCTTTTCAACTACTAAGTGCTGCTTCTTCTGTATTTGGGGGAAGGGGCTTATGACCTCTTTTGAATGGAAGACCCTTACTAAGTCGACCAAATATGTCCTCTTCCCTCTTCCATCCTGTTCCCTGTGTTCCAAGTTTGTTCTACATAGAGAACATATAATTGGCACCCAAATGATATTGGCTCAAACATCTAATTAACTTATGAAAGCTCATTGTTCTTTTTTTACTTGTAATAATCTGCCCTAAGTCTCTCAGAATAGTAAGAAGGCAAGAAGGAATAAGGATTTAAAAATGATCTATTCTTTAACATCTTGGTCCTCTTTGATAGTAAGTCTAGCTCCCTACCAATTCAAAACTAAGCTTTACAAAGCATTAGAAAAGATGAGTTCAGTTTTCTGATAATAGCCTGCCTTTGAAAGTGGTGAATTCCCAGAATTTCACAAGAAAGTGTAAAATCTCTGAATAAATCTGCATAATAACGTAAAATTGCAGCTTTATTATTCACACATAGATTATTCAGGACTGTTACTTCCCCTTCTTTCTCCTCTTCTTCTTTTTTTCATTTTACCTGCTTTTGCACATTTCATAATTATTACCCACCAGCACCAAAAGAAAACAGGGGAATCAATACTAGACATGTCTTCTAAGTCTCATGTGAATATCATGTAATTATCTTATACAGTTTCTTGAGGGGATCAGAATAGGCAAACACTTTGATATGTCTATGAATACATAATATACTTTATATCTACAAATATAATATTAATGATAAAGTATAGCAGACTAGATAGGGTTACCCCAAAGACAAGAAAACTAAAGCTCAAATTTTGCATCTGAATGTGTTCCTAGGCATATCTTTTAGTTTCTCAGTTCACCAGGAAAAACTCTAAGAAAATAAGTTGCTAAATAGATGCCAATTTGTGTTGGTTGAAAGAATTCTCTATCCCAATGAAATCACAAATCTGGACCAAAATCATTGTTGAGAAGAGGTTAAAGGAAGTCCTTTGAATCCCATGGCACCACAATCATCTATACTAGCATAATGATATAATTAAATACTCTCCTGAATAAAATAATTTTTTGTGCTTTTATTGAATTGTTTTTACACCAGGGACCCATCAACAACCCAGGCAGTTTGAAGGATTCTCAGTGGCACTAGCCTAGTTTTTTCTCCTAGGCTCACTTTTACATGGGACTACGTCCCATCATATTCCCCACCTAATTTGCAGACATGAGTTCTTTGGTCATCAGCTTGGCTATATAGGTTATCTGTTAGGCATTAACCTTTCTGCAGAATATGTCAAGGGCAACTAGGTGGTTCAGTGAACAGAGTGCAAGATCTGTGGACAGGGAGACCTGAGTTCAAATACAGCCTTAGATACTTACTAGCTGTGTGATCCTGGGAAAATCACAACCCTGTTTCCCTCAGTTTCCTCATCTGTAAAATGAGCTGGAGAAAGAAATGGCAAACCATTCCAGTATCTTTGCTAAGAAAACACCAAATGGGGTCACAAAAATTTGGACATGACTGAAGTAACTAAACAATAAAATTATTTGGTTTCATCAGCCAGATCCTCCTGATGGATATTCTTTCTTCTCTAGGTTTTCATGACACTGCTCTGTCATATTCCTCCATGCTATCTGGGGAACCACTTATTCTTGGGATCCTTTACAAATTTGTTATCTATACCCTGTCCTCTGTGCGTGGATATTCCCAGGACACTATACTCAGACCCTTCTTTCCCTATACTTTTTCATCAGATCCTACTATCATGTCTATTCAAAGACTATCAAATCTAAATATCCAGGCCTTGATTAAAATAGGATTCTAAGTTTTCCAAACCACTTTAAATGTGTTAACTCATTTGGTTCTCAAAATAGCACTGTTAAATAGGTACTATTTTTACTCTTATTTTAGAGATGTGTAGGCCCAGACAGAAAAGGGTTAAATGATTAATTGATGTGCCCAGGGTTATGCAGATTGTAAATGACTGAAGCAGGATTGAAACATTTGTCCTGATGCAAATCTATCTACTCTGACACTTATCTTCCTTAATAAAATCCTCATTTTATTCTCACAACAACACTGGGAGATAGGTATTATTATCCCCATTTAAAAGTGAAGAAACTGAGGCAGACAGAGCTTATGTGACTTGCCTAGGTTGATATAGTAGGTAAGTTTCTGAGCAGGATTTCAACCTAGTTCTTCCTGACTCTAGGTCCATCACTCTTTCCACTGCATCACCTAGCTTCCCCTACTCATATCACTCACCTACAATCATGCAATTTTTCAGCTTAAGAAGTATCAAGTATTACCCCTTGTGAACTCCATGACCTAAAGAGGACGTCAGAAAGTAATAATCTCACCAATTAAATGTCAATTATACCCTGGATGAAAACTGACCCTGTGGTTATCAAAATACTCAAACATACCTTTTGCCCTCAATATAGGTTACTCATGATAATAAGCACTATGGTGTAAAAACATGAGAGTACCTTTGATAGTACTCAAACCTTGTCTTTGTGATATCACTCAGAACCAAGTGATTAAAATGACATAGCTTAACCTTTTCTTTTATAATAACAAGCTGATCTTAATTCCAAATATTGCCAACACTTATTATATTCCCTCCAAACCATCCTGACATGCTAGAACAGTCCAAGACAGTCAGGGAAGTACAATGAACACCAGCATATATTAAGTCTTACCCAAGCCAAAACAAAAGACATGCCACAAAATGATACACTACCTCTATGATTATTACATAATGCTAATGTACAGAGCCCAGGTTCCAACAAGGCTGTATTAACTCTGTGTCTGAACTGAAAACAATCTCCCAACATTTATTAAAGTCATCTTCTTCCTGATAATGAAGAGAAGATAAATGAGACATTTGTACAATTACAGCTCCTTTACTGTGATTACCAAAGGATAACAGTAGCCACTTCTATTGATTTCTGATATAGTGTTTCAAATTATGACGAGGCCTATGTAGAACAAGCTGGAACCCCACAGAGCTTTGAACAATAGGGTGGAGGTGGTACAGAGTATAAGATTAAATTATACATCTATCTATGTACATCATAAGGACATGCAGACGATATAATGGGAAGCTATACAATCCTTTGGTGACCAGGGACTAGTAAAGCTGTTGATAATGCTTCACCCCAGCTTCCATCCTATACCTCCATCCTGTTTTTTCATGTTAAAGATACAGGATCATAGTGTAACATAGGTGACAATGCTGACCTGCTGTCCCAATCCCAACTTATCCTCAACTCCAGGCTTCTTATACCCCAAAGGAAACATTTCACATGATCATTCCAATTGGAAAACCACATGAACCATCTGTAACCACAAGTGGCACACCTAAGGCTATGTCAACCACCTTCTTAATAATAGCTAGCAGGCACTTACAAGCATTTTTAGGGTTTGTAAAATGATTCCAAAATATTATCTCAGTTTATCTTTCCAATAACCCTGCAAGATAGTTGCTACACTTATCCCCATTTTACCCAAAACAAATTGAGGCAGATAGAGATTAGGTCACTTACGCAGGGTCACATATCTAAGACTAGATTTTAATTCAGGTCTTCTTATGCCGTAGTAGTATTCTATTATGTTTGTGTATCATAATTTGTTTAGTTATACCCCAGTTACTCTATTTTTGTCTCTTAAGTTTAAGAAAATATTCTATCATTGGGTTGCCATATTAGACTTGATATATATTGAACCAGTACTCTATTAAAATGCTCATTTTATATTATAAGCAATAATAAAAATATATCCTTTCCATTTTATACTTAGCTGATTTTTAATTTATGTAATGCTAATATTTATTATAAAATTTGTCTTATTAGATTTGGCCCTTTGCTCTGTCCTATGGGTATCTTTTTTGGCTACCAAGCCCATTATTCAGTATTTTATCTATCTCCCAGATGTTTATGATTTTCAGTTATATAATCTCTTTCTAGCATTGACATTCTATAAGGATCATTTCCTTCTGCTCTCACACTCCTGACCACCCTCTCCACTCATCCTCTGGAACTTCAATCATTAAAACCTGCTACTATCTAAATCCTTTCTTCTCACCCTACTGTCATGGTATTAGAGCATGGTATCTTCTGTTTTTGGGGGGGGGCAAATAGAAAAGATGTTATGAACTGCTTTTATGTTACATAATGACATAATCTCAGGACAAGAAAGAACCTTGGAGATTTTTTCAGAGATTAATGTTATTATTGTAGAGACTGTCCTACAAAAGAAAGATGAATGGCTAGAAAATCAGAAGATATGGGTCTAAATCCTAACTTTAGTGCTTAATACCTGTTTGCCCAAGTACTTTAACTTTCCAGAGCATCAGATTTGGTTTTATTTTTTTTTCATCCACAAAGTGAAATGATTGGAGAAATTCCTTCCAGATCTAAATTCATGATCCCATCCTCTGGTACCTTTCACTTTCATTTTAAGCATGATAAACTTGAGACATAGTGAGATAAACATTCTTTAAATATGTATGAACACAAAGCTAAGCAGGACTCTTATGTTTTCCCCTTTCACACTTCTGAACATACTTTAAGAAGTCACTGTCAACTATTATTGAGACCTGTACAAAAAATATATTCAATATTATTGTTTCAGCTCATTTTAAAGGATAACAGAATATTATCTTTTTTGAACAATTTTAAGGGTGTGAAGAAGAAAAGAATTTGCTACGTGAATAAAATTCATCATTGTTTTTGGGAAAATATATGAAACTAAAAAGAAAAACCTCTCTACTGATGGAGAAAAATGTCACAAATTATCAAGAGTCTTACAGAACTTGTGAATTTAAAGCTAGGTTCATTTGCTGTCATAAGAATGATGGGAACTAAAAGATGAAATAATGAGTTAGGTGTTACTAGAAGTAAACCTTATGGTTATGAGCTTGTCTGCCCCACCCCCCAAATTATATTAAAACTTCATTGATCTGGGCCCAGGTAATACAGGTTTTTCATAATGATATCATGGAAGTTTAGAGCTAGAATGGACCTGCGAGATTTTGTTGTCCAACTCTCTTATTTTACCAATCACAAAACTGAGGCCAAAAATTTAAGCAACTTTCCTGAAGTGATTTTTCTAATCAGTGGCACACTCAGGCCAGAATTCAGTTTGCTCCCAATCCAAAGATCTTCGAGCTCATTTATTAAATATACTGCATAGACTACTAATATCATGTGCAGAATGCTTAGCCCAACCTTTTAATAATAGAAAATTTCAATTTATTACACAATATAAAGTCTAAATAATAATAACCACCTTAATGCTGTATCAAGTCAGAAACATAAAAAAATAAACCATTTTGGGAGCTGGCAGGCATAACCACAATGAAGCAAAATAAAAACAAATGCTATTGACCCTTAACTAATTAAGTGAAGTTAAAACTTAGGAAAGTGAGCAGTACTTATATCTGTTGTATTAGTACCATGGCCAGGGATATTGCTGAAGTGGAAAAAGGGCTGAATCAGCACTACAGACAGAACCAAACCTGCTGAGCAGCCTTATTCTACCAGTTTAGACTTAAGATTTTACAAGAAGATGCAAATATGTGGATGGATTAAAAGTATGCCATTCAGTAGATAACATATATATTGAAGTACTTAAATATGGGCTAATAAAGATAGTGGGGACTTTTGAGGAGAGAAAGATACTAAAAGATATCCTGCTATTTGTTGTGCAGAATTTTGGCAGTTTTATTTGTTGTATTGTGAATGACTCAAACTGAAATGTTTCCAGGGTTTTGGAAATAGGTGGCTATATTATGGGATTTCCCAAGATCTGTCATTAATCTGGACACACACATTTTGTGTGTGTCTATCACTCCACATAGTAACCCTTAGTAATGTGCCCAGGAGACCCATTCATGTGTCTATTTCATATCCCTCTTGATATCTTATATGCAATTGTTTTGTTTCTCATTCCCTTTAGTTTAGTGCCATATCATACTATTTTGTGAAGATAAGGACTTCCTGTGATTACCAAGGTACTGTTCTGATGAAGCAACAATTTGAAACTGCCCCATTGATCTCAGGCACTCTTAAGAGTGAGCCACAGATTAGAAATATAGAAGATCTCTAGATCTTTAATTCATAATGTTTGTTTTAGTTTTTATAAAAAGAGAAAGTTTGGGAGCTACAAATATGGATAGGGATTAGATTGTTTCATCTTTTACTTATCACTAAAATATCACTTATTTCATTTAAAAAATTATATTTGGTTTTGGTTTTTGCATTGCTTTAGTCAGAAAGTATATGACTAGATAATTCACCTAAATACATTAACTAGAATAAATTAAATAGCTATATTGTATTTTACTAGGCATAGAGAGTTACCTATGAATGAAATCATCAAAACATGTGAGTTTTCATATAGCCTCAAGAGCAAAATGATTTACAACCCATAAAGTTGATTAAGTATAACCATGGTATGTATCATAGGCTTTAGTTTGCTCATCTTCAAATGAAAGGGTTGGACTGTATCATCTCTAAGGTTTCTTCTAGGTCTGATAGGCTGTTTTATGATTCTACTGCCCACGGATTTTGAACCGCCATTTGTTCACATATTTCCTTTTCTATGTAGGCAACTGCACTGATTACTCTGGGGCATACTTACATACGAAACCAATTTTACAACAATTAAGCAACCACATTCCAACTACATTGATTGGCTTTTAAAAAATACAAATGTGTACCTCCTAGGACAACATAAACCAATCTGGCTTCAGTCACCTGGATCAAAGAAATATTTGATTAAATAGAATTTGAATCAGATTTTCACATTTCCTATGCCATTACCTGGAGTTATATGTATGTATAGAAATAACCTCTTGGGAATATTGTGTGCCATGTAGAAAGTACACCCAGTAACCTAAGAGAAAAAAAAAGACTACTATACTTAATCTATTTGTTTGGGAGGTCCAAGTTAGTGTCTATGATTCTTTAAAAAAAGTTATTAAAAACCTTCATAGTGCAAAGTTCACTTATCTAAGCAACTGACCACCTAGCATTAATTTGATTTTTGATAAATAATATTAGTAAACATTGTATACAGTATGAATATTTCTATTAAATATGTTTTATGGGAAAATATAAGAATTATTCATGAAGTTTATAGGGATGGGTTATCTATCAGATATGTGCATTTCATATTCATAAGTAAAAGTATAATTTTCAAAATATTTGTTAATTAGGTAGATATTAAATTATTAAATTGTCTGAATGTACTACTCTTGACATTATAATGGTGAAAAGATCCTTTAGATATCTTCAAGGGAAAGGCTATCAGGATTAGAAAGTCAAGGCTAAAATTCTGTTATTTTATTATAGCATCAGCAAAAATGATTAATCCGTATCCTTTTACTTTAAACAGTATAAAAACAACATCTTTACTTGATGCTAAGATCACAATTCTAAAATGATGAATTGCTAAAATTGTACAAAAACTACTTAGAATGGACTAATCTGAAGAAGTCTCAAGTGGCTAAGCCATAGAAGGAAGGACAAGCATACTGTTATCCATCAAATTCTAGGAGCTACTATCTTGACATATCAATCAGGTCTTCAATGTAAAACTATGCTATATTATTACAAATAATATTTTAGCATCATATTGCATTATACTTTCTCAATATCTCTGACAGTTAAAGCAGAAAGCTATCTAAATTATCATATAAAATAAATCATATTACAGTAAGATGTTATATTATATATTTTTATTATATTATATTATATTTATTATGTTATGTTATATTTTTATTATATTATGTTGTGTTATGTCGCATTGTGTTGTATTGTGTTCTCATGTTGTATTGTGTTATGTTAGGTGTTGTGTTGTGTTATGTTGTATGTTATGTTACATTATATTGTATTTCTTATATCATAGCATGCTATATTATAGTATAATCATTAATAATAGTCTTGCTGGGTTATTTTTAAATCAAAATGATGAAGTATTCACCCAAAATGAGTATAACAATCCTTTCAAAAGTATTTTCCAAATCTTATAAAAAGCAAGCTGGAAAGGGAACCCCCTTCTTTTTTGGGGGGTACACTGTGAATTTTTTATAAAAGAAACCAAGCCCTAATAAACCAATCCAAATCTTTTTTTTTTAAAGGAGATAAACTGTACAAGAAAAAGGACATGCAGAAAAGATTCCTTGCAAGGGAAGGAAAATGTGGCTACACTAGAAAACTAGTTGGGCTGTGCCTCACAGAGGCATGCCTAATGAATGTACCTTATTCACCCCTAGTCAGAGCTGTTAAAGCAAACATACTCAGACTGCTCAATGATGTGATTTTTGTTTTACTAATCAAAGTCATTTTCTTTTTAAGTCTAGGTCTGTAATTTAATTAACATGAGGAAATCTAGTGAGGAAATGACCTATCAATGCAGATCTGAAATGTGTATTTTTTTTTAAATTGCCTGTGACACAGAGATGTTAACTGAACTATGAAAGGTTGCACAAACGGAATTTCACAGGTGGAACTCACACTATTCTTTCTGAATTTGAGACCAGATAGCCATATTCCATAATATATTTCCTCTCTTAAAGTCTTTTAAGTTAAACTGTAAGCATATTCAGAGTTGAACTTTCTAATTAGTTTTAAGAATTCCAAAGCATATGTTATACTTGGACATGAAAAAAAAAATAATTCTGGGGCAGAGTCAAGATGGTGGCTGGAAAACAGGAACTTGCCTAGGGTTCTCCCCCAGGACCCTACAAACACTAATAAAAAATGGCTCTGAACAAACTCTAGAACTGTAGAATCCACAAAATAGCAGAGGGAAGCAGGGCTCCAGGCCAGGACAGCTGGGATGGTCGCTGGCTAATGTCTATTGTGCGCAGAGCTGGGAGCGGAGCTCAGCAGAGCCCAGCGTGGGCTGTGCCCGGACAGATCAGACTGTGAGTCAGGCAGAACAGGCCCTAGCACCCTGAATCAGTGAGCTGTGGCAGTTGCCATACTTCTCAATCCACAAAGACCAAAGAAAACGAAGAAGGTTAGTGGGAAAAACTGCAGGGGACAGAGTGAAAGGAGTTCCTGGTTCGGCCACCACCCAGGGGGCAACAGAAATGGTGCAGCAGAAGTGGTGCAGCTACAGAACTACAAGTGCAGTTGCTTCTGGCCCTAGGCCCACCTGGTGGGAGGAATTAAGTGGCATATCAGAGCAGGAGTGCAGAGCTTGCTTAAGATCTGAGTTCAGTCCAGGTTGGCAGTTCTTGGGGGAGGATGAATGCTGGTGTGGCAGAGCTTGCTGTGTAGAAATAGCTCTGAAAACAATAGCACATCCCCTCAAGCATGAAACAAAGTACTCTCTACTCTACAAGCAGTCATACCCCAATGAAAAACCCAAGCATCAAGTAGTTGACTGGGAACAGGGCCAGGCAGTGAAAACAGACTCAGATTCAGACTCAGACTTTGGAATCTTTCTTTGGTGACAAAGAAGACCAAAACATACAGCCAGAAGAAGTCAACAAATTCAAAGAGCCTACAACAAAAGCCGCCAAGAAAAACATGAACTGGTCTCAGGCCACGAAAGAGGTCAAAAAGCATTTGGAAAAGCAAGTAAGAGAAGTAGAGGAAAATTGGGAAGAGAAATGAGAATGATGGAAGAAAACCATGAAAAACGAGTCAGTGACTTGCTAAAGGAGACCCAAAAAGTACTGAAGAAAACACCTTAAAAAATAGACTAACTCAAATGACAAAAGAGCTCCAAAACGCCAATGAGGAGAAGAATGCCTTGAAAGGCAGAATTAGCCAAATGGAAAAAAGGAGGTCCAAAGGACCACTGAAGAATATACTAACTGGAAAATTAGAATGGAGCAAGTGGAAGCTAGTGACTTTATGAGAAATCAAGATATTATAAAACAGAATGAAAGGAATGAAAAAATGGAAGACAATGTGAAATATCTCATTGGAAAAACCACTGACCTGGAGAATAGATCCAGGAGAGATAATTTAAAAATTATTGGACTACCTGAAAGCCATGATCAAAAAAGAGCCTAGACATCATCTTTCAAGAAATTATCAAGGAGAACTGCCCTGATATTCTAGAACCAGAGGGCAAAATAGAAATTGAAAGAATCCACTGATCGTCTCTTGAAAAAGATCCCAAAAAGAAAAATCCTAGGAATATTGTCGCCAAATTCCATAGCTCCCAGATCAAGGAGAAAATACTGCAAGCAGCCAGAAAGAAACAATTTGAGTATTGTGGAAACATAATCAGAATAATACAAGATCTAGCAGCTTCTACATTAAGGGATCAAAGGGCTTAGAATATGACATTCTGGAGGTCAATGGAGCTAGGGTTAAAACAAAGAATCACATACCCAGCAAAACTGAGTATCATGTTCCAAGGCAAAATATCGATTTTCAATAAAATAGAGGATTTTCATGTTTTCTCAGTGAAAAGACCAGAGCTGAATAGAAAATTTGATTTTCAAACACAGGAATCAAGAGAAGCATGAAAAGTTAAACAAGAAATAAAAATCACAAGGGATTTACTAAAGTTGCACTGTTTTGTTTACATTCCTACATGGAAAGATGGTGTGTATGATTCATGAGACCTCAGTATGAGGGTAGCTGAAGGGAATATATATATATATATATATATATATATATATATATATATATACACACATACATATACATATATACACATATACATATATCTAGAGACAGAGGGCACAGGGTGATTTGAATATGAAGGGATGATATCTAAAAATATAAAATAAAATTAAGGAATGAGAGAGGAATATATTGAGAGAGGGAGAAAGGGAGAGATAGAATGGGGTAAATTATCTCACATAAAAGTGTCAAGAAAAAGCAGTTCTATTGGGAGGGAAGAGTGGGCAGGTGAGGGGGAATGAGTGAATCTTGCTCTCATCAGATTTGACCTGAGGAGGGAATAACATACACACTCAAGGGGGTATCTTACCCCACAGGAAAGAAGGAGGAAGGAGATAAAAGAGGGAGGATGATAGAAGGGAGGGCAGATAAGGGGGAAGAGGTAATCAAAAGCAAACACTTTATAAAAGTACAGGGTCAGGGGAGAAAATTGACTAAAGGGGTATAGGATAGGAAGGAGCAAAATGTAGTTAGTCTTTCATAACATGAGTATTGTGGAAGGGTTTTGTATAATGATACACATGTGGCCTATGTTGAATTGCTTGCCTTCTTAGGGAGGGTGGGTGGGGAGGGAAGAGGGGAGAGAATTTGGAACTCAAAGATTTCAAAGCAGATTTTCAAAAAGAATAGTTTTTGTATGTAACTAGGAAATAAGATATACAGGCAATGGGACATGAAAATCGATCTTGCCCTATAAGAAAGTAAGGGAAAAGGGGATGGGGTGTGACAGAAGAGAGGGCTGACTGGGGAACAGGGCAATCAGAATATATGCCATCTTGCAGTGGGGGGGTGGTTAGAAATGGGGAGAAAATTTGTAATTCAAACTCTTGTGAAAATTAATGCTGAAAACTAAAAATTTTAAATAAATAAATAAGTATTTTAAAGAGAAGAAAATGATGGTGATAATGTTAATGAGACAGATTAAACTTTAAATGTGTGTTTCCTGTAAAAATGTCTATATTTTTAAATGTGTTTGATATTTCGGATATCCACAAACAGAAGATTGACTTCTATTGATTTCCATTGACTTCCATGACAATTTATCCACTGGATATTAAAACAAACATGAAGTTAACCACTCATGCCATTATTCTCAATTTAATAACATTTTATTAAATTGCTGAATATATTTGAACACACAAAGAAAAAATAATATCATTTACTTGGCTGAAAAGGAAATCTTCCTATTGTACCCAAGAGCTCATTCTAATTGTTCATTTACAATGCTCATTGCTTTAGTCATATGTGTGTATATTGTATATGTATATCTATACACACACATATATACTCAGAAGTTTCAGAGAGTTCAACTATAGATATTTCCATCTATTTATTTTTCCAGGTTGAGGAGTTTTGTTTTGTTTTGCTTTTATAGTTTTAGCTATTGTTATGTTTAGAGACTATCTTTCCCTATCTCCTCAAAGCTAAGAGTGTAGTGGCCACTCTTAGGCCTGAATCCATGTCCAATCAGCACCTTTTGATATATTATGTTTCTAACCTGAGTCAATTAATCCCTTCTAAGCAGCCTAGTGGCCTTGTGATCCCAGGGGCCAAACATAATGATTCCAGCCTAAGTACAGTCACCCAAAAAGCTTAGCATGCTACAGCTCAGAACTCCTGAGCACAAGCAATTCACAAGTCTCAGTTGTGAAAAGACAGAGCACAGTTTTTTGACACCATACTTGCCAAATTATTTTATTGAAAGGAATATTTATATAATATTTAGTTATTCAAAGTTAACAAAATAAATATATATTTTCCTCACTTTCCCTCAAAAAGCTAAAAATTAACAGATGATTTAATGGTGAATCAGAGTTCCCATTTATGTTAAGGACTAGACACATGGAATTAATTTCATAGTTGGAACCATAGGTCACATAACAGTTTTAAAGTGGTCTATCACACATATTATACATAGGGTATCGTAGAGCATAAAAGCAAGATCGTCTCAACCTCTCTACAAAGTTAGAATTTCTTCCTAAACCCTTTAATAACCGCTAAATCATTAAATCATAGAATAATAGAATTGCAGAATGGGTGGGTCTTTCTTTCATAGCTGACCTATCATTATCTCTATCCAAGTCATGATTCTAGATAAAACAGACAAAACAAGTAACCATCGACTGCCACATAAAACCTTGACCTTCACTGATGTGGGACTCTCTATCCCTGAGGCAATCCATTCTATTTTGGGGCAGTTCTAATTCTCAGGATATTTTTCCTTGTGCTAAGCAAAAATCTGCCTCTTTCGGTCCTAATTTTGTCCTCAAGGAAGCAGTTTGTCAGTGACTCTTCTAAAATGTTACCAGAACAGAACAACATTTAATATAACAGATATATTCTGACCAGGGGTGAGTACAGTATAATTATCACCACTTTCCATTTGGACACAGCTGACTCTGTCATGTATGTGTGTGTGTGTGTGTGTGTGTGCGCGCGCGCGCGCACGTGCGCGCACACATGTATGTGCAGTGACATCATACTTTTGCCTCATATTAAGTTTTCAGTTCACTAAAACTCCAAAATCATTTTCACACGAACTGTTGTTGCCTAGGCACATGCACCCTATCCCCTACTTGTACAGTCTGCTTATTTAATCTGAACACACGACTCTACTGTCATTCCTGTTAAGTTTCAATTCACTAGTCATCCTACCATTGTAGCCTGTCAAATTTTGGGGGGCTATCTTTTCTACTACACAGTATCCCTACACACTTCATGTCATTCAAGGCTTGGATAAGTGTGACTTCTGTGCCTTTGTTAACATCACTGAAAAAAATTTGAAATGTCTCTTACCTTGATATCAGTCCTTTACTGCTTATTCATTTGGCCAGCTATAAGTACCAGTTCAAAGTCTATTTAATTGTGCTATCACAAGGCTAATTTTCAATTCAAATCCAGTTTATTGCAAGTGACCGGCATAGGCATTGGGAATATATCAATACACCAAGTGTCAGTTATTTCATCTACTTAGGAATTCCCTTCACTGACACAGATTGAAGTCTATCTATAACTTAGTCTTAGAGAGTAGGCACTGAGGATACAAAGACAAAATGAAATAGTCCATATACTTAAGCAGCTTGTATTCTATGGGGAGACCTGGTATATATATAAAGATAAACAAAAACAACGCAATTTAAATGGAAAAAAGGATAGACAGCCAGGGATATCAAATTAGGTTTCAGAGAGAAGATAAAAATTGAACTAATCCTTGGACCAATATAAAGATTCTGAGAGGCAGTGGTGAGTGGGTGATACATTTCCCTACAAGAGGGACAGACTGATAAATGACAAAGATATTGGAGACAGAATGTACTGATTGCCTGAAATAAAGTGTATGAGAGAGTTATATGAAATACATTGTGGGAAGGTGGATGGGAGCAAGAATTTTGATGGGTTGATTTGCCAATATGAGTCATTTTTGCTTTATGCCAGAAGAAATAGGAAGTCCCAGGAGCATTTGGAGTAGGCTAGTGAAATGGTCTGACCTGTGCTCTAGGAAAATTATTTTTACATTTTTGAAGTAGATGGAAAGGGGCACATTACAAGTATTACTATTTTAAAGTTATTACATTACAGTAGTCCAGGTGAGGGATAATGTCTAAATGAGAGGAGTGATTGTGTGAGTAAAAGAGAAGAGGATGGATCCAGGATTGTTTTAAAGGGAGAATTCACAAGACATGGCAATGATCGTTTCTGAGTGTGAGGGGAAAGTTTAGGGTGACTTAGGAACTTGTTCTTTCAGCATAAAAAAGGAAATTTGGAGGAAAGGAAGTGGAAATGGAGTCCCATTGGGATTTCTCCCCATTTAACCTAAAAGAATATTGTGAGAGAATTTTATAAATGCATTGCTGTTATTTTTATTAATTATGTCCACAGTTCCCTAAATCTACAAGTCTAGTAACATTGTATGAAATGAAATAAGCTTAATAAAGAAAGACATTTTATTAAATGCTTTCCTACCTCTTAGTGATTACCGCTTCCCTGCAATAACAAGATTCTCACCAAGACGCAATGTCAGAAATAGTGCCATATAGGGGTTTTTTTGTTTTTTTTTTAATTAAGATTTTTTTATTTTTAGGTTACAACACTCAGTTCTGCATAATTTTGAGTTCCAGACTTTCTTCACCCCCTCCCCCCTCCCTCTCCAAGACAGCATGGAATCTAATACATCCTGCACGTATAACTTCGCATTAAACCCATTTGCACAATAGTCAAGTTGCAAAGCAGAATCATGATCAACGGAATGAAACAAAACAAAACAAAAAAAAGGGGAGCAAATAGTTTGCCTCAATCCGCATTCAGACTCCACAATTCTTTCTCTGGATGTAGATAGCTCTCTCCATCATGAGTCCCTTGGAGTTGTCTGTGAACCCTGTATTGCTGAGAAGAGCAAAGTCTATCAAGGTTAGTCATCACAGAATCCATATATCTGTGGTTGTGTATAATGTTCTCCTAGTTCTGCTCTGCTCACTCAGCATTATATCATGTAGGTTTTCCCAGGTTATTATGAAGTCCATATCTTCCCCACTTCTTACAGCACAATAGTATTCCATTACGTTCATATACCACAATTTGTTCAGCCATTCCCCAACTGAAGGGTATCCCCTTCATTTCCAACTCTTTGCTATTACAAAAAGAACCTCTATAAATATTTTGGTACATAGGGGTCCTTTTGCCACTTTTGTGATCTCTTGGGGATAAAGCCCTAGAAGTGGTATTGCTGGGTCAAAGGGTATGAACATTTTTATAGCCCTTTGGGCATAGTTCCAAATTGCTCTCCAGAATGGCTGGATCAATTCACAATTCCACCAGCAATGAAACAGTGTTCCAATTTTCCCACATACTCTCCAGCATTTATCATTTTTCCTGTTTTGTCATTTTAGCCATTCTGACAGGAGAGATGTAGTACCTAAGAGTTGTTTTGATTTGCATTTCTCTAATCGGTAGTGATTTAAAGCATTTTTTTGTATGCCTATAGACATCTTTAATTTTTTCCTCTGAAAACTGCATGTTCATATCCTTTGATAAATTCTCAGTTGGGGAATGACTTGTATTCCTAAAAATTGACTCAGTTCCCTGTATATTTTAGAGATGAGGCCTTTATCAGAGACTCTAGTGGTAAAGATTTTTTCCCAATTTTCTGCTTCCCTCCTAATCTTTGTTGCATTGGCTTTGTTTATACAAAAATATTTCAATTTAACATAATAAAAATTATCTATTTTGCATTTTGTAATATTCTCTATCTCTAGTTGTGTCATGAATTCTTTGCTTTCCCATAAATCTGATAGGTAAACTATTCCTTGATCTCCTAAATTGCTTGTAGTATCAGCCTTCATTCCTGAATCATCAACCTGTTTTGACTTTATTTTGGTATGCAGTGTAAGATATTGGTCTATGCCCAGTTTCTGCCCTACCATTTTCCAATTTTCCCAGCAGTTTTTGTGAGACAGTGAATTCTTAACCCAGAAGCTGGATTCTTTGGGTTTATCAAAGAGTAGATTGCTATAGCTGTTGATTACTGAATCTTGTATACCTAACCTATTCCACTGATACACCACTCTGATTCTTAGCCACTAGCAAGTAGTTTTGATGACTGCTGCTGTATAGTACAGTTTAATATCTGGTATGGCTAGGCCACCTTCCCTAGCATTTCTTTTCATTAATTCCCTAGATATTCTAGACCTCTTGTTCTTCCAGATGAATTTTGTTATTATTTTATCCAGCTTTGTAAAATAATTTTTGGTAGTTCAATTGATATGTTGCTGAATAAATAAATTAATTTAGGTAAAATTGTCATTTTTATTATATTACCTCACCCTAACTATGAGCAACTGAAATATTTCCATTTATTTAGATCTGACTTTATTTGTGTGAAAAGTGTTTAATAATTATGTTCACATAGGCCCTGTATTTGTCTTGGCAGGTAGACTCCTAAATATTTTATGGTGGCTACAGTAACTTTAAATGTAATTTCTCTTTCTATCTCTTGCTGTTGGGCTTTGTTAATACTGTATAGGAATGCTGAGGATTTATGTGGGTTTATTTTAAATCCTGCAACTTTGCTAAAGTTGTTTATGGTTTCAATTCTCTAGGATTCTCTAAGTAAATCATCATATCATCTTCAAAAAGTGATAATTTAGTTTCTTCTTTGCCTATTCTAATTCCTTGAATTTCTTTTTCTTCTCTTATTGCTACAGCTAATGTTTCTAGTACCAAAATGAATAGTAGGGGTGATAATGGACATCCTTGTTTCACCCCTGATCTTATTAGGAAGGCATCTAGCTTATCCCCATTACAAACAATGCTTGTTGATGGCTCTAGGTAGATGCTATTTATAATTTTAAGGAAGGCTCCATTTATTCCTATGCTTTTTAGTGTTTTTAATAGGAATGAGTGTTGTATGTTGTCAAAGGATTTTTCTGCATCTATTGAGATGATCATAGGGCTTCGGCTAATTTTGTTGTGATATAATCAATTACACTGATAGTTTTCCTAATATTTAACCAGCCTTGCATTCCTGGAACAAATCTTACCTAGTTGTAGTGTATTATTCTCATGATAAGTTGGGGCAATCTTTTTGCTAATATTTTATTTAAAATTTTTGCATCAATATTGATTAGGGAAATTGGCCTATAACTTTCCTTCTCTCTTTTGACTCTCCCTGGTTTGGGTATTAGTACCATATTTCTGTCATAAAAAGAATTTGGTAGGACTCCTTCCTCACCTATTTTCCCAAAGTGTCTATATAGTATAGGAATAAATTGTTCTTTAAATGTTTGATAGAATGCACATGTAAAACCAACTGGCCCTGGAGATTTTTTCCTAGGGAGTTCATTGATGGCTTGCTCAATTACTTACTCAGAGATGGAGTTATTCAGGTATTTTATTTTCTCTTCTGTTAACCTGGGCGATTTATATTTTTGTAACTATTCATCCATTTCCCTCAGGTTGTCAAATTCATGAGCATACAATTGGGCAAAATAATTCCTAATTATTGTGTTAATTTCCTCTTCATTGGAGGTGAATTCACCCTTTTCATTTTTATTAGTAGTAATTTGATTTTCTTCTTTCTTTTTTTTAAATCAAATTCACCAAGTGTTTATAAATTTTATTGGTTTTTTCATAAAACCAGCTCTTGGTATTTTTTATTAATTCAATAAGTTTCTTGATTTCAATTTTATTAAACTCTCCTTTGATTTTCAGCATTTCTAATTTGGTATTTAATTGGGGATTTTCAATTTGTTCTTTTTCTAGCTTTTTCAGTTGCATGCTAAATTCACTGATCTCTTTTTTCTCTATTTTATTCATGTAAGCATTTAGAGATATAAAACTTCCCCTAAGAACTGTTTTTGCTGCTTCCCATAAGTTTTGGTATGTTGTCTCATTGTTGTCATTCTCTTGAATGACATTATTAATTGTTCCTATGATTTGTTCTTTGTCCCACTCATTATTTAGAATTAGATTACTTAGTTTCCAATTAATTTTTAGCTTATTTTTCCATGGTTATTTATTACAAATAATTTTTATTGCATCATGATCTGAAAAGGATGCTTTGACTGCTTCCACCTTTGTGCACTGGACTGTGAGGTATTTATTCCCTAGTACATGGTCAATTTTTGTTTCAATTTAATTTATTTAATATATTTAGTTTTCAACATTGATTTGCACAAGAGTTTGAATTACAAATTTTCTCCCCATTTCTACCCACCTGCCCACTCCAAGATGGCATATATTATGGTTGCCCTGTTCCCCAGTCAGCCCGCCCTTCTGTCACCTCACTCCCCTCCAATCTCCTTTTCCCTTCCTTTCTTGTAGGGCAAGAAAAATTTCTATGCCCCATTGCCTGTGTATCTTATTTTCTAGTTGCATGCAAATTTTTTTTTTATTTTTGAACATCTGTTTTTAAAACTTTGAGTTCCAAATTCTCTCCCCTCTTCCCTTCCCACACACCCTCCCTAAGAAGTAAAGCAATTCAACATAGGCCACATGAGTATCATTATGTATAACCCTTCCACAATACTCATGTAGTGAAAGACTCACTATATTTTGCTCCTTCCTAACCTATCCCCCTTTATTGAATTTTCTCCCTTGACCCTGTCCCTTTTTGAAAGTGTTTGGTTTTGATTACCTCCTCCCCCATCTGCCCTCCCTTCTATCATCCCCCCCTTTTTTATCTTCTTCCTCCTTCTTTCCTGTGGGGTAAAATACCCAATTTAGTGCGCATGTTATTCCCTCCTCAGGTCAAATCTAATGAGAGCAAGATTCACTCATTCCCCCTCACCTGCCTTCTCTTCTCTTCCTACAGAACTGCTTGTTCTTGCCACTTTTATGAAAGATAATTTATCCTATTCTATCTCTCCCTTTCTCCCTCTCTCAATATATTCCTCTCTCATCCCTTAATATGATTTTATTTCTTTTAGATATCATCCCTTCATCTTCAACTCACCCTGTCACCCTGTCCCCCCCCTCTCTCTCTATACATATATATATATACACACACACACACACATACACATATACACACATACACCCACATATATACATATATAAATATATACATATATATTCAGCTACCCTAATACTGAGGTCTCATGAATCATACACAT
The DNA here is from genome assembly GCF_011100635.1 of Trichosurus vulpecula. Lineage (NCBI taxonomy): Eukaryota > Metazoa > Chordata > Mammalia > Diprotodontia > Phalangeridae > Trichosurus > Trichosurus vulpecula. The sequence continues at coordinate 203,640,502 of NC_050574.1, read as the reverse complement.
CATCTTCCCATGTAGGAATGTCAACAAAACAGTTCAACTTTAGTAAGTCCCTTGAGATTTCCTTTTCTTGTTTACCTTTTCATGCTTCTCTTGATTCTTGTGTTTGAAAGTCAAATTTTCTATTCGACTCTGGTCTTTTCACTGAGAAAGCTTGAAAGTCCTCTATTTTATTGAAAATCCATATTTTGCCTTGGAGCATGATACTCAGTTTTGCTGGGTAGGTGATTCTAGGTTTTAATGCTAGCTCCATTGACCTCCGGAATATCGTATTCCAAGCCCTTAGATTTCTTAATGTAGAAGCTGGTAGATCTTGTATTATTCTGATTGTGTTTCCACAATACCCAAATTGTTTCTTTCTGCCTGCTTGTAGTATTTTCTCCTTGATCTGTGATCTCTGGCATTTAGCAACAATATTCCTAGGAGATTTCTTTTTGGGATCTATTTGAGGAGGTGATCAGTGGATTCTTTCAGTTTCTGTTTTTCCATCTGGTTCTAGAATATCAGGGCAATTCTCCTTGACAATTTCTTGAAAGATGATATCTAGGCTCTTTTTTGATCATGGCTTTCAGGTAGTCCAATAATTTTTAAATTATCTCTCCTGGATCTATTTTCCAGGTCAGTGGTTTTTCTAATGAGATATTTGACATTGTCTTCCACTTTTCCATTCCTTTGTTTCTGTTTCATAATATCTTGATTTCTCATCAAGTCACTAGTTTCCACTTGCTCCAATCTAATTTTTAAGATAGTATTTTCTTCAGTGGTCTTTTGGACCTCCTTTTCCATTTGGCTACTTCTGCCTTTCAAGGCATTCTTCTCCTCATTGGTTTTTTGGAGCTCTTTTGCCATTTGAGTTAGTCTATTTTTTAAGGTGGTGTTTTCTTCAATATTTTTTTCAGTATTTTTTGGGTCTCCCTTAGCAAGTCATTGATATGTTTTTCACATTTTTCTTGCATCCTTCTCATTTCTCTTCCCAATTTTTCCTCTACTTCTCTAACTTGCTTTTCCAAATCCTTTTTGAGCTCTTCCATGGCCTGAGACCAGTTCATGTTTTTCTTGGAGGCTTTTGTTGTAGGCTCTTTGACTTTGTTGACTTCTTCTGGCTGTATGTTATGGTCTTCTTTGTCACCAAAGATTCCAAAGTCTGAGACTGAATCTGGGTGTGTTTTCGCTTCCTGGCCATATTCCCAGCCAACTTACTTGACCCTTGCATTTTTCAGCGGGGTATGACTGCTTGTAGAGTAAAGAGTACTATGTTCCAGGCTTGGGGGGATTTGTTGTTGATTTCAGAGCTGTTATAGCCAGCTCTGCCACACCAGCACTCCTTCTTCCCCAAGAACCCCCAACCTAGACTGGACTTAGATCTTCAGCAGGCTCTGCACTCCTGCTTTGATCCACCACTTAATTCCTCCCACCAGGTGGGCCTTAGGCTGGAAACAACTGCAGCTGTACTTCTGTAGCTGCCCCACCTCCGCTGCCCCCAGGTGGTGGCTGAACCTGGAACTGTATCACTCTGTCCCCAGCAGCTTTTCCCACTAACCTTCTCTGTTATCTTTGGTGTTTGCGGGTTGAGAAGTCTGGTAACTGCTGCAGCTCACTGATTCAGGGTGCTAGGGCATGCTCCACCTGGCTCCTTGTCTGGTTGGTCTGCGCAGCCCACACTCCATTCCACTCTGCTCCCAGCTCTGTGCATGAAAGACCTCACCCCGCAACCATCCAGGTGGTCCTGGGCTGGAGCCATGCTTCCCTCTGCTACCTTGTGGGTTCTGCAGTTCTAGAATTGGTTGAGAGCCATTTTTATAGGTTTTTGGAGATACTTGGCGGGGAGCTCACGCTAGTCCCTGCTTTCCAGCCACCACCTTGGCTCCACCCCCCACATGGTTAATTTTTGAGTATGTGCCATGCACTGCTGAGAAAAAAGTATATTCCTTTTTATCCCCCTTCAGTTTTCTCCAGAGGTCTACCATGTCTGCTTTTCTCAAAGTCTATTCACCTCCTTAACTTCTTTCTTGTTTATTTTGAGGTTAGATTTATCAAGTTCAGCGAGGGGGAGGTTGATGTCCCCCATTATTATAGTTTTGCTGTCTGCTTCTTCTTCTAACTCCCTTAACCTCTCTTGTAACAATTTGCATGCTACACCACTTGGTGCATATATGATAAATAATGATATTGCTTCATTGTTTATGGTACCTTTTAGCAGGATATAGTGTCCTTCCTTATGTCTTTTAATTCAATCTATCTTTGCTTTTGCTTTGTCTGAGATTAGGATTGCTACCCCTGCTATTTTTACTTTAGCTGAAGCACAATATATACTACTCCAGCCTTTTACCTTTACCCTATGTGTATCCCCCTGTTTCAAATGTGTTTCTTGTAAACAGAATATTGTAGGATAATGGTTTTTAATTCATTCTGCTATCCACTTCTGTTTTATGGGAGAGTTCATCCCATTCACATTTACAGTTATGATTACTATCTGTATCTTTTTTCCATCTTATTTCCCTCATTCATGCTTTTCTTTCTCCCTTCTCTCTTCCACTCCTCAACAGTTTTGCTTTTGACTGCTGCCTTCCTCAGTTTACCCTCCCTCTTGATTCCCCTCCCTTACCTTACCTTTTTTCCCTTGCTACTTCTTCCCTCCCTTCTGACCACCCCCTCCCTTTTTTCCCCTTTCTCCTCCTACTGCCTGTAGGACAAGTTTGATTTCTATACTTATCAGGGTATGTTACTCCCTTCTTGAACCAAATCCAATGAGAGTAAAGCTCAAATACTGCTCTTCCCCTTCCCTTCTTTCCCTCTGCTATAATATGTTTTTGTGCCTCTTCATATGATGTAATTTACCCTTTTCTACTACCTCTTTACCTCTCCTCCCAGAACCATCCCTTTATATCTCTTAATTGTATTTTTTACCATTATATCGGTTATTTTATACTGACACCCACAGTCTCTGAATATTCCTTTTAATTGTCATAACTATGCTATTCTCAAGATTGACATATGTATAAATCATATATAAAACAAAATAATTTTATGTAAGCATGTAACTAATGAGCCTTATTGATTAACTGGGTCCCCCCCCCCCATTTACCTTTTATGTCTCTCTTGAGTTTTGTATTTGGAGGTCAAATTTTCCATTGAGCTCTGGCCTTTTCATCAGGAAGGTCTGGAATTCCCTTATTTCATTGTCTCCATCTCCTTGCCTGGAAATTTGTGCTCAATTTTCCTGGGTAGTTGATCCTTGGTTGTAGCCCAAGCTCCTCTGCCTTTCAGAATACCATATTCCAGTTTCTCCTGTTATTTAATGTAGAAGCCAAAAGATCTTGTGTGATTCTGACTGTAGTTTGGTGATATTTGAATTGTTTCTTTCTAGCTGCTTTCAGTATTTTCTCCTTGACCTGGTAGTTCTGGAATTTGGCTGTAATATTTCTTGGAGTTTTCAATTTGGGATCTGTTTCAGGGGGTGATTGGTGGATTCCTTCAATGACAATTTTACCCTCTGGTTCTAGGACCTCTGGGGAATTTTCCTTAAGGATTTCATGGAAGATACTGTCCAGGCTCTTTTTCTCATCACAGCTTTCAGGTAGACCAATACTTCTTACATTGTCTGTCCTGAATCTATTTTCCAGGTCAGTTGTTTTTCCAGTCAGATATTTCTGGTTTTCTTCTATTATTTTTATTCTTTAGATTTTTACATTACCTTCTACTTACTTGCCCAATTCTAATTTTTAATGTATTGTTTTCTTCCTTTAGCTTCTCTATCTCCTTTTCCATTTGGCTGATTTTGCTTTTCAATGAGACATTTTCTCCATTTATATTCTAATTCTCCTCAACCATTTCACTGATTTTACTTTTTAAAGATTTGTTTTCCTCAGTGAATTTTTTTTCCATTTTTTTCATTTTTCCTTTTATCTCCCTAAGTTTGTTTTTACAGTCCTCCTAGAGTTCTTCCAGAAATACTTTTTGGTCTGGAGACCAGTTTAATTTCCCTTTTGAGGTTTCAGATGTGGGTATGGTGTCCATGCTGTCCTCTTCTGAATTGGTATTTTGATCTTCCCTGTATCCATAATATGAGTTAATGGTCTTTGGCTTTTTAGCATATTTTTTCATGGTGTTTTTTCCTCCTGGCTTCTAAAGTGAATCTCTGTTTCTGAGGCTCAGGGGTCTCTGTTCCAAGTTTCTTGTGTTGGGATCAAGCTTTATGTTCTATGGCCTCTGGTTTCATGAGGTGTGAGGGAGGGGTGGTCTGGCTGCTGGGACTCTCCTTTTCCCCCTAGGATTGCTCTACAGTAGGAGTGGTCACAGCTGCTGTCTGTGTGGTGGTGTCTGCCTCTTCCCCTGGCTGTGCAGGGGGTCCTGGTGATGATGTTTGTTAGCTCCACCCCCCTGGGGCTCCATTAGTCTCCTTGTTCTGCTGAGGTGTGGGCTGCTGGGATAGCTCTCTTCCTGAACTAGTCTCCTTCAGCTACCACAAGCAGGGCCCTCTCCCCAACTTCTCTCAGTACTGAAGCCCCACTTCTGGCTGCTCTGCTTCTCCTGAGGTGGTATTATCTGGGTTTATTCAAGGGAGGAATGAGAGCCATTTTTACCTGACCATCACGGCTCCTGGAAGTTCAAGAAGGCAAGTATCAAACCTTTAGACTTTAGGTTGGAGGCCTCTGGGCTAGCTGCCCTGACAGCGGTAGGCTCTGCTCTCCCACAGACTCCTGTACTGGGTTGAGAGGCCTGGGGCCCATTTGCAGCCATAGCCAGTACTTCTGCCCTAGGCCTGTTCCTGCTGTAGTGTTTTGCTCACCCAGTGCTCTCCCAGACCTGCATGCTGGTTGGATTCCTCTGCTGTTCCCGGATACCTCTGCTGTTCCTGGTTAGTTTGGTCTGTTGCCCTTGTGTGTGCCCAGTACTCTTACCACTATCAGTCTACTAGGGGTTTCTAACTCTCTCAGATCTTCTCAGATTCATTTTTGGATGTATCTGACAGAATTTGGGGGGGAGCTCCAGTAGTTCCTTCCTTTCACAGCACCATCTTGGCTCTGCCCCCTTGCCTTATAGCCTTTTTTTGATAGCATTTTATTTTTCTTTCCAAATACATGCCAAGACAACTTTTAAAATTCACATTTAAAAGATTTTCTGTTCCAAATTCTTATCCCTCCTTCCCTCCCCACTTCTCTTCCAAAAATGGTAGGCAATGTGATGTAAGTTATACATATGCTATCATGTAAAATATATTTTCATATTAGTCATAGCTTTGACAGAAGAAACAGATCAAAAGGATAAAAACCTCAAAGAAGAATAAGGTAAGTGAAAAACATATGCTTCAATCTGCATTTAGAGTCCATCAGTTTGGTTTTGTTTGTTTTATTTTTCCTGGATGTGGATAAGTTTTTCCTGAGTGAATCCTTTGTACTTTCCTTGGATCACTGTGTTGCTGAGAGGAGCCAAGTCATTCATAGCTGATAATCACATGGTATTGCTGTTGCTGAGTATAATGTTTTTTTTGGTTCTGCTCATTTCACTTTGCATCAGTTCATACAAGACTTTCCAAGTTTTTCTGGAATCTAACTGTTCATTATTTATTGTACAATAGTATTCAATTAAATTCATATACCACAGCTTGTTCAGCCATTCCCAATTGGATGGAATCCTCTCAACTTCCAATATTTTGCCACTATGAAAGATGTTTCTATAAATGTTTTTGCACATGTAGGTCCTTTTCCTTTTATTATGATCTTTTTTGGGGTGCAAATCTAGTAGTTGTATTGCTAGATCAAAGGGTATCACAATTTGGATGTCCTTTGGGCATAACTCCAAATTGCTCTCCAGAATGGTTGGATCAGTTCACAACTCCTCCAACCAGTGCATTAGTGTCCAAATTTTCCCACATCCTCTCCAACATTTATCAGTAGGTGGAAGGTGAAACCTCAGAGTTGTTTTAATTTGCACTTCATTAATCAAAAGTGATTTGGAGAACTCTTTCATATGCCTATAGATAGCTTTGATTTCTTCTTCTAAAACTGCCTTTTCATATCCATTGAACATTTCACAATTGGGGAATGGCTTGTTTTCTTATAAATTTGACTGAGTTCTCTAATTATTTGAGAAGTGAGACCTTTATCAGAGATACTTGCTATAGAGATTGTTTCTCAGCTTTCTGCTTTCCTTCTGATCATGGTTGCATTGGTTTTGTGCAAAAGCTTTTACACATAATAATAATCAAACTTATCTATTTTATATTTTGTAAAGCTCTTTATCTCTTATTGGACTTCTTCCCTTATCAATATATCTGAAAGGCACGCTATTCCTTGATCCTCTAATTTGCTTATGGTATAATATTTTAGGTCTAAATCATGTACCCAATTTGATCTTATCTTGCTACATGGTTTGAGATATTAGTCTATACCTAGTTTGTGCCTTACTGTTTTCCAGTTTTCCCAGTTTTTTGCTGAATAGTGAATTCTCATACCAAAACCTGGAACACTAGGTTACTATGGTCGTTGACTATTGTGTCTTCTGAACCTAATCTGTTACACTGATCTGCCACTCTATTTTTCCAGATGTTTTTGATGATTACTGCTTTATAGTACAGTTTGAGATCCGGTATTGCTAGGCCACCTTCCTTTGTATTTTTTCCCATTAATTCCCTTGATAATCTTGACTTTTTGTGCTTCCAGATGAATTTTGTTGTTCTTTTTTCTAGCTCTATAATTTTGTTTGGCAATTTGATTCACATGGCACTAAATAAGTAAAGTAACTTAGGTAGAATTGTCATCTTTATTATATTGACTCGGCCTACCCATGAGCAATTGATATTTTTCCAATTGGATAGACCTGACTTTATTTGTGTTAAAAGTGTTTTGTAATTGTGTTCATATAGGTCTTGGGTTTATCTTGTCAGTTAGACTCCCAAATATTTTGTATTATCTAAAGTTATTTTAAGTGGAATTTCTCTTTGTATCTCTTGAAGCTGGGATTTGTTGGTCATATAAAGAAATGCTGATGATTTTGTGGGTTTATTTTATATCCTACAACTTTGCTGAAGTTGTTAACTATTTCAAATATTTTAGTTGATTCTCTAGGCTAAGTATAATATCATATCATCTGCATAGAGTGATAGTTTTGTTCTCTCACTGACTATTCTAATTTCTTTAATTTCTTTTTCTTCTCTTATTGCTATAGCTAACATTTCTAGTACTATATTGAATAGTACTGGTGATAATGGGAATCCTTGTTTCACCCCTGATCATAACATTGTGAAATTTATTGGTGTACAGTTGAGCAAAATAGCTCCTAATTGTTGTTTTAATTTCCTCTTCATTGATGGTGGATTCAACTTTTCATTTTTGATACGGGTAATTTGGTTTTCTTCTTTCTTTTGTTAAATCAAATTAACCAAAGTTTTATCTATTTTATTGTTTTTTTATGAAACCAACTCTTGGTTTTATTTATTAGCTCAATAGTTTTCTTAATTTTTTTTTATAAATTTCTTTATTTTTAGTTTACCACACACGGTTCTACATAGTTTTGAGTTCCAGTTTTTCTCCCCTCCCTCCCCCCTCCCTCCCCAAGATGGCATGAAGTCTCATATAACTGTCATGTATAACTTCGCATTGAATTAATTTATGCACTAGTCAAGTCGTGGAGAAGAATTTTGACCAATGGAATGAATCATGAGAAAGAAGAAACAGAACCAAAAAAAAAAAAAAAACAAAACCCCAAAAACAAAAACAAAAGAGAAGCAGAAAAGGCGAGCATGCAGTGTGACTCAGTCTGTATTCAAACTTCGCAGTTCTTTGTCTGGATGAAGATAGCATTCTCCATCGTGAGTCCCCTGGAGTTGTCCTTGCCCCTTAGGTTGCTGAGAAAAGCGCAGTATGTCAGGGTTGGTCCTCACGGAATCCATATATCTGTGGCTGTGCACAACGTTCTCCTGGCTCTGCTCCGCTCACTCAGCATTATGTCGTGTAGGTTTTTCCAGGTTATTATGAAGTCTGCATCATCCCCATTTCTTATGGCACAATAGTATTCCATCACCTTCATATACCACAGCTTGTTCAGCCATTCCCCAAATGATGGGCATCCCTTTGATTTCCAATTCTTGGCTACCACAAACAGAGCTGCTATAAATATTCTTGTACATATGGGTCCTTTTCCCGCTTGCGTGATTTCTTTGGGATACAACCCTAGAAGTGGTATTGCTGGGTCAAAGGGTATGAACACATCTATAGCCCTTTGGGCATAGTTCCACACCGCCCTCCAAAATGGCTGGATCAGCTCACAACTCCACCAGCAATGCAACAATGTTCCAATTTCCCCACATCCTTTCCAGCATTTATCATTCTCCTGATATGTTATTTTAGCCAATCTAACAGGAGAGATGTGGTATCTAAGAGTCATTTTGATTTGCATTTCTCTAATCAGCAGCGATCCAGAGCATTTTTCCATATGCCTGTAGATAGCTTTAATTTCTTCCTCTGAAAACTGTCTGTTCATATCCTTTGACCATTTCTCAATTGGGGAATGGCTTGTATTCCTATATATTTGGCTCAGCTCCCTGTATATTTCAGAGGTGAGGCCTTTATCAGAGATACTAGTTGCAAAGATTTTCTCCCAATTTTCTGCTTCCCTCCTAATTCTTGTTGCATTGGCTTTTTTTGTACAAAAACATTTCAATTTGACATAATCAAAATTATCCATTTTGCATTTTGTAATGCTCTCTATCTCTTGTTGGGTCATGAATTCTTTACTTTTCCACAAATCTGATAAGTAAACTATTCCTTGCTTTCCCAAATTACTTAGAGTATCAACTTTTACTCCTAAATCATGAACCCATTTTGACTTTATTTTGGTATATGGTGTAAGATATTGGTCTATGCCCAGTTTTTGCCCTACCATTTTCCAATTTTCCCAACAGTTTTTGTGAAATAGTGAATTATTAGCCCAGAAGCTGGCCTCTTTGGGTTTATCAAAGAGTAGATTGCTAAACTTGTTGTTTTCACCTACTTGTGTACCTATCCTATTCCACTGATCCACACCCCTGTTTCTTAACCAGTACCAGGCAGTTTTGATGACTGCTGCTGTGTAGTACAGTTTAATATCTGGTGTGGCTAAACCACCATCTCTAGCATGTCTTTTCATAGTTTTCTTAATTTTAATTTTATTATTCTCTCATTTGATTTTCAGAATTTCTAATGTCATATTTAATTGGGAATTTTTAATTTGTTCTTTTACTGGATTTTTTATTTGCATGCCCAATTCATTGATCTACTTTTTATCTATTTTATTCATCTAAGCATTTAGAGATATAAACTACCCCTAAGAACTGCTTTTGCTGCATCCCATAAGTTTTGGTACATTGTCTCATTGTCGTCATTCTCTTTGATGAAGTTATTGATTGTTTCTATGATTTTTTATTTGACCCACTCATTCCTTAGGATTAGATTATTTAGTTCCCAATTGAGTTTTAGTCTATCTTTCCATGGCCCTTTAATACATACAATTTTTATTGCATCATGATTTGAAAAGGATGCATTAAATGTTTCTGCCTTTCTGCATTGGATTGTTAGGTTTTTACGCACTCATATATGGTCACTTTTTGTATAGGTGCCATGTACTGCCAAGAAAAAAGTTATATTCCTTTCTGTCCCCATTCAATTTTATCCAGATGTCTACCATATCTAACTTTTCTAAAATTCTATTCATTTCCTTAACTTCTTTCTTGTTTATTTTGCGGTTAAATTCATCTAGTTAAAGAGAGGGATGTTGAAGTCCCCCATTAGTATAGTTTTGTTGTCTATTTCTTCCTGTAACTTCCTTAATTTCTTCTCTAAGAATTTGGATTCTATACCATTTGGTGCATAAATGTTTAGTAATAATATTGCTTCATTGTCTATGGTGCCTTTTAACAAGATATAGTTTTCTTCCTTGACTCTTTTAATTAGGACTACTTCTGCTTTTACTTTGCTTGAGATCAGGATTGCTACCGCTGATTTTTTTTCTTTTTCTTTTTACTTCAGCTGAAGCATAATAGATTCTATTCCAACCCCTTACCTTTACTCTGTGTGTGTATATCTTTGGATCCCACATATTTCTTTTAAACAACAAATTGTAGAAATCTGATTTTTTGATCCTCTCTGCTATCTGCTTCCATTTTATGGGAGAATTCATCACATTTACATTTACATTCACAGTAATGACTACAAACTGTGTTTCTCTCCATCCTCTTCTTGCTCCTGATTTGTCTTCTTTCACCTTTTCCCTCCTCACCAGTGTTTTGCTTCTTTCTACCACCTCCCCTGATCTGCCTTACCTTCTGTCAGTCCTTAACCTCACTTTACCTAATCTCCTCTTCTCCTACTTCCCTGTCCAGTAGGGTAGATTTCTATATTCAACTGATTGTATATATTATTCACTCTTTGAGTCAATCCTGATGAGAGTAAGGTTCAAGTGATGCCACTTCTTGTGAAAAAATTTGCCCCATTTTACCTCTCCCTTCCTTCTGCACCCACTGTACTCCTCTTTCTTATCTCTTATTTTTATAATGTCATTTCCTCACATTCCCTTATACTGTATGCTCTGTCTATGTATGTTCTATCTAGCTGTACTATTTTCTTAAGAATTAAAAGTATCATTTTTCTGTGCAGGGACAGAAAGTTCAGTTCTGTTGAATTCCTTATGTTTTCTTTTCCCTTTTTACCTGTTTATACTCCTCGGGTCTTGATATTAGAGATAAAATGTTTCTGTTAGCATTGGTCTTCTTCTTGTGAAAGTTTGAACTCCTTCTATTTCATTGAATGACCATTTTTTCCCTTGATGTATTATACTTAATTTTGCTGGGTAATTGATTTTTTTTGTTCTTATTTCCATTTATATTGTTGTATTCATTGAGAATATCCTTTTCCTGATTCTGCTTACTTAACCTTTCATCAGTCCATATAAATACATCAATCAATCAACAAGGATATATTAAGTACCTACTGCAGGTCAGGTACTGTGTCACATGGTAGGTGCAAATAAAAAGACTAAACAATGGCATAATTACTGCTTTCATGGAATTTGCATGCTACTGAGGGAGACAACATATAAGTAAATGAATATTTATAGAAAAAACATAAACAGAATAAACACAGAGTCTTACCATACTTCTCTGCATGTTCATTGTCACCATTTCTTATGTTGCAGAAGCATTTCATCACATTCATTTACTGGAACTTCCTTAGCCATTGCCCATCAATGGGGGTCTACTTTGTTTTCATTTCTTTGCTACTACAAACAAAGCTGCTATAAATATTGTGGAACATATGATCCCTTCCTCTTTATCATTGATCTCTTTAGCATATATTCCTATCAGTGCAATCTCTGAGTCAAGAATGTAGACATTTTAATCACTTTATTCCCATAATTCCAAGTTGCTTTGTAAAATGATCGGACCAATTCTAAGCTTCACTAATAGGGCATTTACAGGCCTTTTTTAAAAACATCTCCTTCAATATTAACTATTCCCATTTTTTGTCATCTTTACCAATTTGTTGAGCTTGAGGTAAAACTTCAGATGTGTTTGCATTTCCCTAATTTTTATTTGGAGCAGTATTTCATGTAGATATTAATAGTTTCCATTTTTTTTAAATTTATTTATTTATTTTTAGTTTACCACACATGGTTCTACATAGTTTTGAGTTCCAGATTTTCTCCCCTCCCTCCCCAAGATGGCATGGAATCTCATATAACTGTCATGTATAACTTTGCATTGAATTAATTTATGCACTACTCAAGTTGTGGAGAAGAATTTTGACCAATGGAATGAATCATGAGAAAGAAGAAACAGAACCAAAAAAAAAAAACAACCCAAAAACAAAAACAAAAGAGAAGCAAAAAAGGCGAGCATGTAGTGCGCCTCGATCTGTATTCAAACTTCACTTGGATGAAGTGATTCAAACTTCTCTGGATGAAGATAGCATTCTCCATCGTGAGTCCCCTGGAGTTGTCCTTCCACCTTAGGTTGCCAAGAAGAGTGCGGTATGTCAGGGTTGGTCCTCACGGAATCCATATATCTGTGGCTCTGCACAGCGTTCTCCTGGCTCTACTCCGCTCACTCAGCAATATGTCATGTAGGTTTTTCCAGGTTGTTACGAAGTCTGCATCATCCCCATTTCTTATGGCACAATAGTATTCCATCACCTTCATATACCACAGCTTGTTCAGCCATTCCCCAATTGATGGGCATCCCTTTGATTTCCAATTCTTGGCTACCACAAAAAGAGCTGCTATAAATATTCTTGTACATATGGTTCCTTTTCCCGCTTCTGTGATTTCTTTGGGATACAACCCCAGAAGTGGTATTGCTGGGTCAAAGGGTATGAACACACATCTATAGCTCTTTGGGCATAGTTCCAAACTGCTCTCCAAAATGTCTGGATGAGCTCACAACTCCACCAGCAATGCAACAATGTTCCAATTTCCCCACATCCTTTCCAGCATTTATCATTTTTCTGTTTTGTTATTTTAGCCAATCTGACAGGATAGATGTGGTATCTAAGAGTTGTTTTGATTTGCATTTCTCTAATCAGTAGTGATACAGAGCATTTTTCATATGCCTATAGATAGCTTTAATTTCTTCCTCTGAAAACTGCCTGTTCATATCCTTTGACCATTTCTAAATTGGGGAATGGCTTGTATTCCTATATATTTGGCTCAGTTCTCTGTATATTTTAGAAATGAGGCCTTTATCAGAGATACTAGTTACAAAGATTTTCTCCCAATTTTCTGCTTCCCTTCTAATTCTTGTTGCATTGGATTTTTTTTTGTACAAAAACATTTCAATTTGACATAATCAAAATTATCCATTTTGCATTTTGTAATGCTCTCTATCTCTTGTTGGGTCATGAATTCTTTACTTTTCCACAAATCTGATAAGTAAACTATTCCTTGCTTTCCCAAATTACTTAGAGTATCAACTTTTACTCCTAAATCATGAACCCATTTTGACTTTATTTTGGTATATGGTGTAAGATATTGGTCTATGCCCAGTTTTTGCCCTACCATTTTCCAATTTTCCCAACAGTTTTTGTGAAATAGTGAATTATTAGCCCAGAAGCTGGCCTCTTGGGGTTTATCAAAGAGTAGATTGCTAAACTTGTTGATTTCTCCTACTTGTGTACCCAACCTATTCCACTGATCCACACCCCTGTTTCTTAACCAGTACCAGGCAGTTTTGATGGCTGCTGCTGTGTAGTACAGTTTAATATCTGGTGTGGCTAAGCCACCTTCTCTAGCATGTCTTTTCATTAATATCCTAGATACTCTAGACCTCTTGTTTTTCCAAATGAATTTTGTTATTATTTTGTCCAGCTCAGTAAAAAAAATTTTTGGTAGTTCGATTGGTATAGCACTGAATAGATTGATTTAGGTAAAATTGTCATTTTTATTATATTAGCTCGGCCTAACCATGAGCAACTGATATTTCTCCATTTATTTAGATCTGATTTTATTCGCGTGAAAAGTGTTTCATAGTTATGTTCATATAGGCCCTGGGTTTGTCTTGGCAAATAGACTCCCAAATATTTTATAGTGCCTTCAGTAACTTTGAATGGAATTTCTCTTTCTATCTCTTGCTGTTGGGCTTTGTCAGTAATGTATAGGACTGCTGAGGATTTATGTGGGTTTATTTTATATCCTGCAACTTTGCTAAAGTTGTTTATTATTTCAAGTAGTTTTTTACTTGATTCTCTAGGATTCTCTAGATAAATCATCATATCATCTGCAAAAAGTGATAATTTAGTTTCTTCTTTTCCTATTCTAATTCCTTCAATTTCTTTTTCTTCTCTTATTGCTACAGCTAATGTTTCTAGTACCAAACTGAATAATAGGGGTGATAATGGACATCCTTGTTTCACCCCTGATCTTATTGGGAATGCATCTAGTTTATCCCCATTACAAATAATGCTTGTTGATGGTTTTAGGTAGATGCTATTTATAATTTTGAGGAAGGTTCCACTTATTCCTATGCTTTCTAGTGTTTTTAATAGGAATGGGTGTTGTACTTTGTCAAAGGCTTTTTCTGCGTCTATTGAGATGATCATATGGTTTCTGCTAGTTTTGTTTTTGATATGGTCAATTATGCTAGTAGCTTTCCTTATATTGAACCAGCCTTGCATTCCTGGAATAAATCCTACCTGGTCACAGTGTATTATTCTCGTAATGAGCTGCTGTAATCTTTTTGCTAATATTTTATTTAAAATTTTTGCATCAATATTCATTAGAGAAATTAGTCTATAATTTTCTTTCTCTGTTTTGACTCTACCTGGTTTGGGTATTAGTACCACGTTTGTGTCATAAAAAGAATTTGGTAGGACTCCTTCTTCACCTATTTTCCCAAATAGTCTACAAAGTATTGGAATTAGTTGTTCTTTAAATGCCCTTATTGGTTAATAAGGTTTGTGGGGTTTTTCCCCCTGGTTACCTTTTTATGTCTCTCTTGAGTTTTGTATTTGGAGATCAAATTTTCCATTGAGTTCTGGCCTTTTCATCAGGAAGCTCTGGAATTCCCTTATTTCATTGAATGTCCATCACCTTGCCTGGAAAATTATGCTTAGTTTTGCTGGGTAGTTGATCCTTGGTTGTAGTCCCAGCTCCTTTGCCCTTTGGAATATCATATTCCAATTTCTCCTGTCTTTTAATGTGGAAGCTGAGAGATCCTGCTTGATTCTGACTGTAGTTCCACGATATTTGAATTGCTTCTTTTTGGCTGCTTGCAGTATTTTCTCCTTGAGTTTATAGCTCTGAAATTTGGCTATAATATTTCTTGGTGTTTTCAGTTTGGGATCTCTTTCAGGGGGTGATTGGTGAATTCTTTCAATGAGTATTTTGCCCTCTGGTTCTAGGACCTCTGGGCAGTTGTCTTTGATAATTTCTTCGAAGATACTGTCAAGGCTCTTTTTTCATTGTGGATTTCCGGTAGACCAATAACTCTTAAATTGTCTCTCCTGGATCTATTTTCCAGGTCAGTTGTTTTGCCAATCAGATATTTCACATTTGTTTCTATTTTTTCATTCTTTATGTTATGTTTTATTACTTCTTGGTGCCTCATAGATTCATTAGCTTCCACTTGCTCAAGTCTAATTTTTAATGAGTTAGTGTTTACATTTTGCTTTTGAGTCTCCTTTTCCAATTGGTTGATTTTGCCTCTCAGGGTGTCCTTTTCTCTCTCTAGATTCTGAATCTCCTTAGCCATTTCACGAATCTTATTCTTTAGGGACTTGATTTCATCAGTGGATTTTTTTCCATTTTTTCCTAGCTTTTTCAGCTGTATGCCCAGATCATTGATCTCTTTTTTCCCTATTTTATTCATGTAGGCATTTAGGGATATAAAACTTCCCCTGAGAACTGCTTTTGCTGCATGCCATAAGTTTTGGTATGTTGTTTCATTATTGTCATTCTCTTGAATGAAGTTATTAATTGTTTCTCTGATTTGTTCTTTGGCCCACTCATTCTTTAGAATTAAATTATTTAGTTTCCAATTAGTTTTTAGCTTATTTTTCCATGGTTCTTTATTAAAAATGATTCTGATTGCATCATGATCTGAAAAGGATGCTTCGACTACTTCTGCTTTTCTGCACTGGATTGTGAGGTTTTTATACCCTAGTACATGGTCAATTTTTGAGTATGTGCCATGTACTTTTGAGAAGAAAGTATATTCCTTTTTATCCCCATTCAGTTTTCTCCAGAGGTCTATCATATGTGCCTTTTCTAAAATTCTGTTTACCTCCTTAACTTTTTTCTTATTTATTTTGAGGTTAGATTTATCAAGTTCAGAAAGGGGGAGGGGAAGGTCTCCCAATATTATGGTTTTGCTGTCTATTTCTTCCTGTAACTCCCTTAACCTCTCCTCTAAGAATCCGTATGCCTTACCACTTGGTGCATATATGTTAAGCAATGATATTGCTTCATTGTTTATGGCGCCTTTTAGGAGGATGTAGTGTCCTTCCTTATCTCTTTTAATTAAATCTATCTTTACTTTTGCTTTGTCTGAGATTAGGATTGCTACACCTGCTTTTTTTACTTTAGCTGAGGCACAATATATTTTACTCCAGCCTTTTACCTTTACCCTATGTGTATCCCCCCATTTCAAATGCGTTTCTTGTAAACAGCATATTGTAGGATTATGGTTTTTAATCCATTCTGCTATCTGCTTCTGTTTTATGAGAATGTTCATCCCCTACACGTTCAGAGTTATGATTTCTATCTGTGTCTTTTTCTCCATCCTATTTCCCCCTGTTTATGCTTTTATTTCTCCCTTTCCCCTTCTCCTCCTCAACAAAGATTTGCCTTTGACCACCGCCTTCCTCAGTTTACCCTCCCTCTTTATTCCCCTCCCTTATCTTACTGTTTCCCACTTGCTAATTTTCCTCTCCCTTCTGACCACCCCCCTCTCTTTTTCCCTCCTTCCCCTCCCACTTCCCGTAGGACAATTTAGATTTCTAAACTTATCAGGGTATGTTATTCCCTTCTTGAACTAGATCAGATGACCGTAAAACACAAATACTGCTCTTCTCCCTCCCTTGTTTCCCTCTACTATAATATGTTTTTGTGCCACTTCTTTTGGTGTAATTTACCCTTTTCTACTACCTCCTTACTGCTCCTCTCATAGCCCTCCCTTTATATCTCTTACTTATATTTTATATCTTTACATCAGTTAATTTATACAGGCATTCCCAACCTATATATATCACTTTCAATTGTCAAAATAGCTGTACCATTCTCAAGACTGACTTATATATGTATATACATATATACACATGCATACATGCGCATATATATATACACATTTACACATATATATACATATATATATATACATACATATAAAACATACATAAGATGATATAATCCCACATAAAAATGTAAACAACCTGCCTTATTGGTAATAAGGTTTGTGGGGTTTTTCCCCCTGGTTACCTTTTTATGTCTCTCTTGAGTTTTGTATTTGGAGATCAAATTTTCCATTGAGTTCTGGCCTTTTCATCAGGAAGCTCTGGAATTCCCTTATTTCTTTGAATGTCCATCGCCTTGCCTGAAAAATTATGCTTAGTTTTGCTGGGTAGTTGATCCTTGGTTGTAGTCCCAGCTCCTTTGCCCTTCGGAATATCATATTCCAATTTCTCCTGTCTTTTAATGTGGAAGCTGAGAGATCCTGCGTGATCCTGACTGCAGTGCCACGATATTTGAATTGCTTCTTTTTGGCTGCTTGCAGTATTTTCTCCTTGAGTTTATAGCTCTGAAATTTGGCTATAATATTTCTTGGTGTTTTCAGTTTGGGATCTCTTTCAGGGGGTGATTGGTGAATTCTTTCAATGAGTATTTTGCCCTCTGGTTCTAGGACCTCTGGGCAGTTGTCTTTGATAATTTCTTCGAAGATACTGTCAAGGCTCTTTTTTTCATCGTGGATTTCTGGTAGACCAATAACTCTTAAATTGTCTCTCCTGGATCTGTTTTCCAGGTCAGTTGTTTTGCCAATCAGATATTTCACATTATTTTCTATTTTTTCATTCTTTACATTTTGTTTTACTACTTCCTGGTGCCTCATAGATTCATTAGCTTCCACTTGCTCAAGTCTAATTTTTAATGAGTTAGTGTTTTCATTTTGTTTTTGAGTCTCCTTTTCCATTTGGTTGATTTTACCTCTCAGGGTGTCATTTTCTCTCTTTAGATTCTGTATCTCCATAGCCATTTCGCCAATCTTATTCTTTAGGGACTTTTCCATTTTTTCCATGTTTTCTTTTACCTCCCTAATTTGGTTTTTAAAATCCTCCTTTAGCTCTTCCAGCAATGCTTTTTGGGCTGGAGACCAGTTCACATTACCTTTTGAGGTATCAGACACGTCTATAGTGTCATTACCATCCTCTTCTGTATTGGTATTTTGATCCTGCCTCTCTCCATAAAAAGAATCTATTGTCCTCGGTTTTTTTTGTGTTCTTCTTCATGTTGGTTTGCCTTTTGCTGGCTTTACAACGAATTTCTAGCTTTGGGCTCTCTGTCCCAGCTTTCTTATTCTGGGGCTTGTGAGTCTAGAATTATAACCTTCAGTTTCCTGAGGTGTGGGGGAGGGGTCTGGCTCCCTGGCGTCTCACTCCCTATGGGTGCTCTCCAGCACTTGCTTTTCAGCAATCTCTCAGCTGTTTGTTGTTTGAGCTGATGACTGGCGCTTCCCCTGGGGGAGCAAGATTACGTCTGGGCTCCCGGTGTTGACCCCTGCTGACTCTGCCCCTCTGAGACTAATGAGCTTCTAGTATTTGTCCTGTGAGGCACCACTACTTTCTCCTCTGTTTCAGTTCTCTTTTTTTTTCCGAGGAATTCTCTGGGTGAGGGGGGGAGGGATTAGAGCCTTTTACCTGGACATTGAGTCTTCCGGAAGTTCAAGAAGCCGAGTTCCTGGGTTTTGCAAGCGTCAGGAGTGGGTGTTTTCACGGCCAGTGGCGTTGCGCTGCCTCTCGTTGCTTCCACAGACTGCCGTCCTGTGTTGGGAGTCCTGGGAATCTCCGCCGGTTTTGGGCGCCCAGCTTTCTCCCCGTCTGTCTGCCATGTGGATTTCCCCGCCAGCCGCTTCCGCTTTGGTCTGGAGCAGCTCCGCACCGAGCACTCTCCGAGCCTACAGGATTATGTCTTCAGCCTTTCAGACTCTCCCAGCTCGGAAATTGGCCCCATGCAGACTGCTCGCGGTTTCCGACTCTCTCAAATCTTTTCAAATTCACTTTTTTACAGGGATCTGAAAGACCTTGTGAGAGAGCTCCGGTAAGACGCTGCCTTCATGCGGCCATCTTGGCTCCGCCCCCTTCCATTTTTTCCATATTTTCTTTTAGATCCCTAATTTGATTTTTAAAATCCTCCTTTAGCTCTTCCAGCAGTGCATTTTGGGCTGGAGAGGTATCTGATGTATCTACAGTATCGTTACTTCCCTCTTCCATATTTGTATTTTGATCCTGCCTGTCTCCATAAAAAGAATCTATTGTCCTCGGTTTTTTTGTGTTCTTCTTCATGTTGCTTTGCCTTTTGTTGGCTTTACAATGAATTTTTGCATTTGGGGCTCAGGGTTCTCTATCCCAGCTTTCTTATTCTGGGGGTTGTGAGTCTAGAATTATAACCTTCAGTTTCCTGAGGTGTGGGGGAGGGATCTGGCTCTCTGGCATCTCACTCCCTGTGTGTGCTCTCCAGCACTTGCTTTTCAGCAATGGTCTCAGCTGTTTGTTGTTTGAGCTGATGTCTGGCACTTCCCCTGGGGGAGCAAGGTTACGTCTGGGCTCCTGGCGTTGACCCCTGCTGACTCTGCCCCTATGGGACTAATGAACTTCTGCTATTTGACCACTGAAGCCCCACTACTTTCTGCTCAGTTCCAGCGTTCTTTTTTTTCCTGAGGGATTCTCTGGGTGGGGAGGGGAGGGATTAGAACTGTTTACCTGGACATTAAGCCTCCCGGAAGTTCAAGAATCCGTGTTTAATATGTTTGGGCTGCAAACTTCTGGAGACGGTATTTCACGGGTGGTGTTGCGCTGCCTCTCGTGGCTTCCACAGACTTCCATCCTGTGTTGGGAGGCCTGGGGATCTCCACCAGTTTCGGGCGCCCAGCTTTCTCCCAGCCCGTCTCCCACATGGATTTCCCAGCCAGCTGCTTCCACTTTGGTCTGGAGCAGCTCCGCACCGAGCACTCTCGGAGCCTACAGATTCGTTCCTTTGGCTTTTCAGACTCTCCCGGCTCAGAAATTTGCCCCATGCAGACTGCTCGCGGTTTCTGACTCTCTCAAATCTGCTCAAATTCACTTTTTTATAGGAATCTTACAGACCTTGTGAGAGAGCTCCAGTAAGATGCTGTTTTCATGCGGCCATCTTGGCTCCACCCCCCGGGTAATTGATTTTTGGTTGTAGTCCTGGCTCCTCTGCCGTACAGAATATCATGTTCCATAACCTCCAAGATTTTAATGTTCCCACTGCCAAGACCTGAGTAATCCTGATTGTGGCTCCCAGATATTTTAATTGTTTTTTCTGACCACTTGTAGTATTTTTTCTTTTAGCTGATACTTCTGAAATCTGTCTATAATATTCCTTTGAGTTTTTATCTTTGGATCTTTGTCCTGTGGTGAACAGTGGATTCTTTCAATGCCTATTTTGCCCTCTGGTTCCAGGATGTCAGGGCAATTTTCCTTGATAATTGCTTGAAAAATGCTGTCCATGTCCTCCTTTTGACTTTGACTTTCAGGGAGCCCAATGTTTCTCACATTACCTCTCCTACATCTTTTTCCAAATCAGTTGTTTTCCCCATGAGTCATGTTATATTCCCCCCCCACACATTTTTTTTATTCTTTTGAATTTGTTTGATTCTTGATGTCTTTTAGAGTCACTGACTTCCATTTATCAAATTTTTACTTTTAAGGTGTCAATTAGCTTTTGTACTTTCTTTTGCATTTGGCCCATTGTACTCATTTAGGGGTTGTTTTCTTCAGTGGATCTTGGTATCTCCTTTTCTCTTTGGCCAATTCTACCTTTTAAGTGGTGTTCTTTTTCCAAGCTGTTTGTTGACTCTCTTTTTTCATAATTCTCTTGTATTTCTTTCCCATTTTTCTTCTACTTCTCTTATACATTTTTTCAACTTCTTTTTGAGTTCTTCCATAAGTTACATTTCCTGTTTTTCTTTGGGGTGTTGCCAATAGGTGTTTTGACACTGTTGTCCTTTTCTGAGTTTGTGTCTTGATCTTCCCTGTCCCCATAATAACTTTCTATTGCCATATTCCTTTTTTCTTCTTCTCATCTTTGTTGGCATTTGCCCTTTCTTTTAAATTTGAACTCTGGTGGTAGTAAGGGCACTGTTTTAGGCTTTTTGTGCCTGGGGCTACAGGCACTGGCTATTTACCAGGTGCTGCAATAGTGTTGCCTTGGGGTCCACTCAGGACTCTTGTGTCTGGTGCTGCACTGAGGGGGTGGGGGTGGCTGGTGCTGCTAGCAGCTGTACAAGTCTGGCAAATTACTTGGTGCTGAGCCAAAGTCTTAGAGGTGATGTTTATAATGTGTAGAGGCTGGTGAAGGTGTTTCTGCCTTTCCCAACAGCTACACTGAGGCATGTGATGGTCTGGCTGCTAGTGGCTGCCTATTTGCTTGTGACTACACTGAAGCATGTGGAGGTCTGGTGTCTGTAGCTCTCTTCTTTGCCCTGGGCTATGCTGAAGCAAGTGGCAGTTCTCAGAGCTGGAATCTGACCTCATTATGGCTGTGCTGAGGCATGTGGGGGTGGGGGTCTTGGTGTTGGTGTTTGCCTACTCCACTACACTGGGGCTCAGAATCATCCACTGGTTTTCCGGGATGCTTCCTGTCCTGGACTGAGCTCACCTTTTACCCTACTGATACAGACCTTTCTTGCTGATCTTCCAAGTTTCTTGAACTCAAAGATCATTTCTCCCTGTCCTTTTGCTGCTTCTGCTGTTCCAGGATTGTTTGGGAGTACAATTTTATTGTTGTTTGAAGGTGAATATGGGAGAGTTGTGGCAATTTACTGCTTACTTCACCATCTTGGCTCCGAGAAGTCGTAGTGCCTTACAATCTTAAGAAGCTACTTTCTTACTGCTCTCCTATCATGTCCTCACCTATCTTGACTTAATTTCTAATTAACAATTTTTGTTATAGTTTTCTCAGTTTTAAAACATTTTTTGGAATAGAGAAAGCAGTAGGAAAATATGTAATTCTGTTTCTTTTCTGTTTTTCTTTGTTGTCTCATCTACTCTAAGTAAGGATCCTATTCATTACCTGATAATTATTTTGAATATGAATGAATTTATGAGTAAATTATTTAATAATGAATACAACCGATAAAATTCTTATTTTCATTTTAGCATTTATTGCTGGGCTCATCTTCTAATGGGTCTTTAGACTTCCTGACACATAGTATGTTGGACACTCTCATGTTTATTCTCAGTTGCTACCCTTGCTTCCATCTATAACAGCAATAGCAGCTAGAATTTATATAACGCTTTAAGCTTTGTCAGTCAAAAACATTTATTAAGCATCTACTATGGACTGGGCACTGTGCTACAAAGAAAGGCAAAAGATAACCCCTCTTTTTAAGGAGATTTCATTAAAACTGGAAAGAAAACATAAACAAGTACATACAAACAAGCTATATTTGGGATAAATGGGAAGTAATAGCAGGAAGGTATGATAATTAGGTGGGATTAGGAAAGGCTTCTTATAGAAGGTGGGATTTTGTCTGGTACTTGAAGAAAAACAGGAGATGGAGATGGAGATGAGGAGGGAGAACATTCCATTCATGGAGGGGAGCTAGTGAAAATGCCCAGTGTCAGAAGGTGGAATGTCTTGCTCCAAGAACAATAAGGGTCCCTCTGTCAATGGATCTGATTATGTGGGTGGGTAAAAGATGTTAGAGGACTGGAAAGGGGTGTGTGTGTGTGTGTGTGTGTGTGTCTGTGTCTGTGTCTGTGTCTATGTCTGTGTGTGTCTGTATGTGTCTGTGTGTGTGTGTGTGTGTGTGTGTGTGTGTGTGTGTGTGTGTACAACAAGTTACAAAGGAATTTGAATACCAAATAGAGGAAATGACTTCACAAGTATCACCTTCTTTTATCCTAAAGAAAAAAAAAACTTGGGAGGTAGGTGTTATTATTAACCCCATTTTATAGACAAGAAAATTGTAGTCACACAACTAGTAAATGCCTGAGATTGTATTTGAACTCAGGCCTTATATATTTCATTTTAAAATCTTCATTCTTTGATAATCTCTCTAGTGAGACATAATGACTTTACTAGATACCTTTCCCTTTCCCTCCTGAACTGTGTTTGCAGAATATTATTGTTCAAAGCCTCCCATACTCTTTAGCCAAATTTTCTTTATAACTTTCAGGGATCCCTACCTAATCATTGAGTTGTTTGATATTCTATTCCTCTTCTCTCATAAGCTCTAATATCATTCACACTACCTCTCATGTTTCCTGAATTTCTTTTTTACCAGTTAGCTCTCCATTTTTGATCATAATGAAGGACAAAATAATGAAATCTCATGTCTCCTCTACTCTATTCTTCAAAATTCCCTAAAAAAGGGAATTCCATAGTGCTCATAAGTAACAGGAAGAAGACATTAATTCATTCACTCTTTTCTTCAACAAATATTTATTAAGTGGCCAGTATATACATGGTGCTGGGACAAATGCTGGGAACACAGAAATAAAAACAAACCATTATCTACGTGAAAATACCTTAAATTCAGTTGAACTTAATTAGTACGTTCTATTTTACTCTTTTTGTAGATCATACAACTCTGACCTGAGAAATCATTTGGGTATCTGACTATGTTGTACCTTAAAAAGTAGAGATGGGAAAAAAAACAGGATGAATTGCTAAAGGAACTACCATGATTCCCCAATATAGTTTGATATTCTATCAAAGTAGAAGTCTAAAACAGAAATGGTTTGTTTCTACTTTAGTCACCTGGAAAAAGTGTATTCATAGCTTCTCTCCTCAACTCTCTAAAGTTATAAATTACCTGAAGTTCAAAAACCATATTATAGTAATCACCCTTAGATTGGTTTCCCTAGTTGTAAATTTTAATATTTGTGAACCCATTTTGACCTTAATGGAAGTGAAAAAAAGTATTTCTATCATCTGTAAAATACACCTACTTTTAAATCTGTTTGCAAATTTCCAACACAGTTTCTCAGAAAAAACCAACCCACTCATCTTTGTCTTATAATGCTAACCTTACTGATAAATAAGCATTTTAGTCAAAAAAGGATTCCCCCAGCACTGTATATCTAATCCTTTGAACTACTTAAATTCTGCAATAACAACATTTATCCTTGTTTTGAATATGTCATAATTGACCTAACAAGACTATCACATTAAGAAAATGAAATTTTGCCTTCATGTCCTCACTAGTCACTCTGCCTATGAGATATATATTTCACTTCAAAAGGAGAGTTTTTTGAACCATAATTGTCATTTTTAACCATGGCTGGTATTTTTTCACCAATGTCTCTTTTCACCTACTCTGCATCTCATTTTTCTTCAAATAAATAGTAGACTCAGACTCTTCTTTGGAAATAGTCTTTTTATCTTTATAAAAAGTTCAGGGACTCCCTTATTAAATGTAATAAGCATATTTAATTTGTACCAGAATACTGCCCCTGGGACTTTTGTACACACTTTCTTAAAAATCTCTGCAACATTATCCAAAATGGAAGATGCTCTCTTTTGGTCACATGTATACCAGTGGTATTTCTAAAATCAAAACACCAACTTTTTATCAAATAATACTATGAAATAAAGCAACAGCATATCAAGACTTGGAAATTCTACTCAAAGTTAATTAGCTTTATTTTGACAGAGAGGTCATCTGTATGTAATAATATTTGGGACACATTTAAGTAGTGATCTGGATTTCTATTCCCAGTAACAAATTCACTAAAGGAGTTTTCTTATCTCTGATTCAACTACCAATTTTTCCAAATCCCCAAATTACATGATATATTTTATTTCTGGTTTGTGCTGACAGGTAAAGAATGTATGAAGAAGCAAATAAGATACCTTTCATTTGTGTATGAAAGAGAAACTGCATGTTTGTCCTTTTAAAATATTTCATGTGAACTTTTTTTTTCACAATGCCATGAAATGAACCAGAAACAATAAAATTATTTCTTCATTAGATTTTAACATTGTAAACAATCATTTATGAAGTCAACAACCAATTTTTAAGTTCCTACTATTTTCTAGAATAATCAGGGGTGGGGAATCTGCAGCCTCAAGGCCACATGTGGACCTCTAGGTACTCAAGTATAGTGAATACATTTGTTAAAAAGGCTTCACTTGAAGAACTAGAGGGCCGCATGTGACCTCAAGGCTGTAGATTTCCCACCCCTAGAAATTTAGCCAAGTTCAGAGGATACCAAGAATGGCAAAAATGGCCTTTGCTATCAAGGAGTCAAAAATCTGATGTAGGAGGCAACATGAAAATAGTTATGTACAAACAATTTATACAAGATGAAGTGGAGATAGTCTTAGAAAGAAGGTAAAAAGGCAATCATAAAAGCTTTTCTGTAGAAAATATGATTTTAATTGAGACTTGAAAGAATCCAGGAAAGCTAAGAGGCAGAAACAATGAGGGAGAGAGTTCCAGATGTAGGGGATAGTTAGTGATAATGAACGATCAGGAGATGGAGTGTCTTGTGCCAGGAATAGCAATGAGACCAGTGGCAATGGGATTTAAAGTACTATAGAGGGGAGTAAGATGTAAAAGATTGGAAATGTTGAGCTTGGTAATGCCATGAAGCAGACTATGGAGTGAAAGTTTATTTCTGAAGTGCTTTTCCATATTACCTCTTCACAGACATATCATGAACCCATGGCCAATATAGCAAAAACTATCATCCTTTCATCAAGATATGTGGCCTCTACTGATTTCCTCTTCATACTAGCTAAAATAGTCCAACCCACCATTTCAGGGGCATTCATTTTGTAGGAAGAAACCATGTAGCTATTGGTTGCCATGTGCAGTTTGCTGCCACCATAAGGAAAAACAGTTTCTTCATAGATGAGTTGGATTTTTCTAGAAATCTATTTGTTAAGGGATCATACTCAATAACTTGGCTGCTTTGTCTTTTCAAGAATATTTTCAACTTAGGTGGTGATTTAGGTGATGAATGCATCCATTTCAATGCTTTCCTTCTGAGAAGATGAACCTATTCACAAACTTGAACATGTCCTTTGTCATCTCCTTTGAGGAGTAGATCTTTATCTTAGTAGCATCTTTTTATTTGGTAAAGTGAATTACTATCACAATGAAAAACTACAATCCACATGTGTTTATTAATAAAATTGGTATTTATGATTTTCATGCCGTGTTACTCATCTTCAGAGATAATATGGTTCTCTTGAAAGTCTTTTTTTCACCTCACAGAAAACTTCTTATATTTAAAAAGGGATTTTGTGATTTTTACACTTACACTGCTGAAAAAAATTCCATCTTTCAGGAAATGATTAGTTTTTTGAAGAAGTTATCTTCTTAATGACTATGGAGAAGATCAAGTCTTCAGAAGCTCCATAGCACTAACATCTTGATTCAAAAGTGTCTTGTCTTTGAAGAGGTCAGATTAAAAGGATGAATCCATATTTGGACTGCTCTTTGGAACAGGTATTTCAAGGGGGCAGTTTATCGCCCACACAGAAAACTTCACTATTTGCTATAACCCCTTGGATCCCAGATCATAGGCATCAGAGTGGAAAACCTCAGAGATGGTCATGTTACATTTTCTAATTCCTTATTCAACAGTTCAGGAATCTAGGGTCCAAAAAGTACAGGGAATGACCACTGGCTATTTCTAACAATCATTTCCAGCCTCAAAACATGCCAATCTCCTATCTTCCAGGTCATTCAAATGAAAATTCAGCTATCTGAGCCTATCCATATGAATAATTTTTCCTCTCACCATGAGATTCTCTTCCCCCTCCCATTAGCCCTCACCTTACCACATCTTTTAGCTTGTGAACTAGATCAAGGACCTGTCTGCTCTCAAGAAACTTCCCACTTGGTTAATAATCATTCATTTTCAAAGTGGAGAAATTGAAACTTAATTTGAAAAAATATTATTTTCTAGGAACAGGTGTATAAAATTGGGAGTAGGTATTGAATCAAGGCATAGAGCTATCTAGACCCTTGTTTGAATCAAGGAAACAAGTCTTGAATAATATTTAGTGAAAAACATAAATAATCTTGCCTAGATGGAGAAGGAGAAAGAGGGGGACAAAAGTAAAATAAGAAACCATCCAGTGGTTGATACAGGGAAGTGAACTGTTAATTTATTCAGAAATTCCAGGGAGTATCAGAATAAGAGAACAAGAAAAACATGACAGCTTTTAACATACTTGAAAATTGTTATTATGCCACTTCTAAGCATTTTCTGCATAGTGAATATTCACAATATCACTACCAATACTCTTATACCATAGGCCTTAATCTTCTTAGGATGCTAGTTTCCCTTTATTTGGCCAGCTTCAGATCTTCAACGGCCTTCTTAAATTATGACACCCAGAACTGAACGTGATTCTCTAGATATGAACTAACCAGGGCAGGGTACAGAAGGACTATCACCTCTTTTACTTTGGATATTTTAAAATTAAATGTGAGTGGTCTAAGATCACATTTGAGCTACCATGACAGACTGCAATCTAGTATAATTTTCATGTCTCTATCAGCATTTATATTTATCATTATTCAATTTTCCTTTATTAGAATTTTACCTGATTTTAGCCTATTTAGCTAGTAATGGTGACCAAATGACTTGTTCTTCAGTGTTTTGAAATACGTATTTAGTGCATTGAAATATGGGCTAACTTTGGTAACTTCTAATCTTTCCCGAGTTGTCATGATGAGCCATTTTGTACCTCTTGCATTAGGACACAGATAGAACTGTTGCAATGAAAATAACCCAGTAGTTCATATCATTTCTAACACCTCCCCCCCCTCTCTGTCTCTCTCCTTTCCTCCCTCCATAATAAACCCCATAACTCATCTCTGGCTTTTACACTGAGTTTTATACTGAGGATGACCTCATGATCAAAGGATGTGGTGAATCTGAATAAATGAAGGCAATGAGATCATAATTCAGAAGTTTCTACTTGAATGTATAGTTCACTATATCAAATTGATGATTGGCTTCTTCTTAAGCTTCATTATGAAGATTTCATTTTCCACAGTTCCAGTCCTATCTTACAGCATAACCAATAAAAACCTCATCTTAATTTTTGATTCATGGCCCTTAGTACCTTTCACAAACTGAAGCTTCATTGTCTCCATTTGGAAAAATGACTGGCATTGTCCCTGTGGTTTACTGATATATGTAACAATTGATAAGTACTACACATTTCAGCTAAAATCAGAAAGTTAAATACAAAAATATTGAATCAGAATTTTGAAGAATCAGAAAATTATATCAAGGAATAGGATTCAGTCAATTTGTTAATGTAAAAAAATCTATATACTTGTTGCACTATGTCCCATACACTATTGTAACCAGATGATCTCTCAAGCAAGAGAAGTTATATTAATTCTGAGTAGGATTTCCAAATATGTATTAGACATCTAACATGTCTATGTGAACATGCGGACCTTCCTAGTTCTCCTCTCTTAGCAAAATGAGATTAACATATGTGCTGCTGAAATACCCTATATTTGGAAGCATCTGATAATAGAATTTACCTTCAAAGCTTTGAATGACTGGTTGATTTCTTTTATTATCTGAAGGACACTGAATTTCATAGAAATTGTCCAGTGCTCAGTCCCATGAATCCTGATGGCTCAAAGTTATACACTTCCCTCAAAATTACAGATCTCTGAGAGTAAAACAACTAACTCTAGGCTAAACATTCTGAATGTCTTCATGCACTTCATGTATTTTTACATGGCTTGTAACTTTCAATTATCTTGGTGATCTTCCTACAGAGATACTTCATTTTGTTTCTGACCCAGCTAAAATATGTTGCCTAGGTTTGAACTCAATACCATGGATCATGTTTAGGTAGAATCAAGTGAGGCAATCACTTTCCTTGTACTAGACACTACAACAAAACAGTATTTTGTAATCTTCTATTGATTATTTTATTTTCTAAGAACACCCTGACAGTATTTTTCCATTTAAAAACTCCACCAAAGATCTCTACAATGTCTAGGTGTTTATCTTATTTTGATGTGCCAACTTTATACATACTTGAAGATAAATTTTAAAAACCAAATGCTATGATTCTAAAAATTGTTTCCTTTTTTTGGTATAGAAACCTTAGTTTCTAAAAAACTATAACAAATAAAAGAGTGCACATATTTCCTTTTCTCTCTCTTTAGTGAATGGTGTATCTACATTTGGAATTCAGAAGCATATCCTTTTGTTCCTAATCATTGAAAGAAAAAGATAAAGATACAAAATCAAAAACAGACTTCAAACTCAGTATAGAATAATAATGGCATGGTGAACTCAAGGAAATATCTGATGTCTGAGAAAAACTGATAAAAAATAGAGAGTTAAGAGAAAGAGGAAAATAAAGTAAAATGTATTTCTGTTATGTTCTGCACATTTCAACCTGGAACTAACATGAATGAATGAGATGAAACAAACAATATAACTAAAAAGGCCCAGATAATTTTGTAAGGGACAGCCTTAGAGGAAGTATATTCAAGGATCCTATATAATCAACATTTTTGCAAGATAACATCATTTACATAAGATAAAAATTTTAGAAAAAAAATTTGAGCAAAGAGAGAGCATTAAACACAAGCATGGAAGAAGTAAAATTCTCTCCCCTCCCCAGATAACAGCAATGAAATCCATAGACCTCTTCCTGTGCTAGCCATTCTCATGAAAGTTTCATTTGGGTTTGCACAGGCTGGGACCAAACAGGGGTGAAGAGAAACCATATAGAGGGAAAGGACAAGGTGTGGGGAAAGTAGACTAGTATGGACAAAAAGGATACTTCTTTTCTATCTCACATCAAGTTACTGTAAGTGGGGTGGAGTTTTAATCCTGGTCAAATTCTAAATTCCAGAGACAAAATGAGCCAAAATCTTTTTTTTAATTAGATTTTTTATTTTTAGTTTACAACACTTAATTTTACATGTTCTTGAGTTTCAAATTTTCTTCCCGCCCCTCTACCTCCTCCCCCCAAGATAGTATGCAGTCTGATATAGATTCTACATAAACTTTCACATTAAACTTATCTACACAATAGTCAAGTTGCAAAGAAGATTTATGACCAATGGAATGAATCATGAGAGAGAAGAAACAAAAGCAAAAAAAAAAAAGAAAAGAAAAAAAAAAGAGAGAGCAAATAGTTTGCCTCAATCTGCCTTCAGATTCCACAGTTCTTTGTCTGGATGTAGCTAGCTTTTTCCATCATGAGTCCTTTGGAGCTGTCCTGAGGAGAGGCAAGTCTATCAAAGTTAGTCATCACAGAATCAATATATCTGTGGTTGT
The DNA here is from genome assembly GCF_011100635.1 of Trichosurus vulpecula. Classification (NCBI taxonomy): domain Eukaryota; kingdom Metazoa; phylum Chordata; class Mammalia; order Diprotodontia; family Phalangeridae; genus Trichosurus; species Trichosurus vulpecula. The sequence goes on along the minus strand of NC_050574.1, from coordinate 203,610,515 downwards.
GTATAATGTTCTCCTGGTTCTGCTCCTCTCACTCAGTATCAGATCATGTAGGTCTTTCCAGGTTATTATGAAGTCCATGATATGGGTGAACAACATTTAGGAGTTTATATTTTTCCTGTTTAATTTTTAATGCCTTGTTTGATATTAGTTTTCAGACAGCTAATTGGGTTATCTGTTATTATATCTTTCAAAGAAATATCTATAATGCTGAACTATGTGTGGAAGTCAGCTTGTTGGAGGTATACTTTCTCATCTATGTAAAATATTTATGAGATTAATCTATATAATCATTGAGGGAATCTTTGAGGAGAATTTAATAAAGGAACAGACTCCTGTCTTCATTATCCCATAGCTGACCACATCTTTTCAATCACCCAGTTGATAGAGAAAGTAACAAGAATATAATATCCCTCTGAGGTTATTGTTCATTAGCTACATTTTAAAAAAAAAACATTTGATTTGACAGAACAAAATACCCCCTTATAGGGTATTCTTGTTCAACAACCTTCTGATAATTAATATCAAGCAAGGCATAAAACACAGAGGTGCATGCTCACTTGATGTGTTTGTCCTTGTCATAGAGTAGCTCCAGCACAGATATTTTATAATAACATGGTCTAGAGATTTGCCAGGAAAAACACCCATTGTTTAAGGAGAATGTCCTTGCCCCTCTTAAAAATAAGGATGGCATTTTATCACCTCCAGTCCTACACCTGCATACCCAGTTCTGTTCTCTGCACATTTTAGAGATCATTGACAATGCCTTAGCTATCACATCTGCCAATTCTTTCAATATTCTGAGATGAAGTTTTTGCCTGGGCGTGGAGCCATAAGGGAAGTAATAAACCTTTATATAGTGGCTACTCTGTGCCAGGCACTGTGTTACGTGCTGGGAATACCAAAAAGTTAAAAAGCCCCTACCCTCATAATCTATTTTTTTTCTTACTGATATAACCTGTGGCACAAGACTTTACTTATGAACTCATATAGAGTAGGCTGAGGCTTGGGAATTTCTCTCTAAATTTGTTTTGGGTACATTTTGGGATTATTTCCCTATGTATAATTTTCCGTGAAAATATAAGCATTTGGCTCATTTTATCCCCAGAAATTAATTTCCAGCTAAGATTATTTGGCTAACACACACATATATGCATATGTGTACATGTGTGTATGCATATATATACACATACATATGTAACATTTCATATATATTACATTATACATATTATATATGACTCCTATATGCTATCTTTCCTCTCTCTTTCTCAATCTCTCTCTTTTTTCTGTCTCAATCTCTATGTCTCTGTAGTCTCTGTCTCCCATTGTTGTTGTCCTTGTTGTTATGCTTCTTCTTCTCCTCCTCCTCCTCTGCCTCCTCATACTCCTTCTCCTTCTCCTCCTCTTTCCATCTTCTTCTCTCATTCCCTGTGTGATGTGGATCCTCTCAATGGCCAAGTCCAAGGGCCAATGTAAGCACATGAATTAAAATGATATGTTTAATTCCAAATCTGAGAACTTCATTTGTTATATCAATGACAAGGATTCTGTCAAAGGTGACTACATTCTTTATCATGTGACATGAAGGGGAAGAAGAAATTATTGTTGGGAAATGTCTGGGCATGCCCATTCTATTTATCAGGAGCAGTTCCAGTAGAGCAGATCTTCACATCCTTTCTTCTATTGTTTGAAGAATAAAATTATCATTAAAGCAAGTGTTGTGGTTTATATGTCAGGGCTTTTCTAAAGGTCAAAGACAGTCTTGAGAAAGCTGTTATGTAATTAGGCCTGGAGCAGACTTAATGGTGCCTTTGAGGAGCGAAAGTCCTCTCAGTTGAACAAGCTTGCTTCATACCATGACTTCATGGATCCTTAGGCCCGGGCTAATGTACATTTAAATTCAGAGTACATGCTTCTTCTTGCTACCATTAGCCAAAATTAAGTTTAACACTGCTCCTATTTTCCACAATCCCTATTCATACTGAATTTTATCATTTTTAATTGCCTTTGCCAATTTAATGAATGTAGAGTGATATCAGATTACTTGTAATTTGCGTTTCCTGGCTTTTAAAGTTTGAACACTTTTTCATGTGACTATTGATTGTGTTTTTTTCCTTTGGAGACCTGCTTGATAAACTCAGTTTAAAGGAACACAAACGTAGAGTGGGGAAAGGCCTCAGAAACCATCAAGTTAAATCCCTTCATTTTTTAGACAGGGAAACTTAGATTCATGGGAGTTTAATGGCATATTCAAGGTATCCAGGCAGTAAATGCCAGAGACAGAATTTGAACCAAGGACTTCTGACTCTCAAGTGAGAGCTCTTTCCACTATACTGCAATGTGATGAAGTAAATAGAATGTGAGACTTGGAGTCAGGAAGTCCTCAGTTTGAATCCCATATAAAATAAAGATAATGATAGCGCCCACCTCCCAGGTTGTGAAGAAAAATTAATAATATATTTAAAGTGGAATGCAAATCAAAAAGCATCATATAAATTCTAGATATCTTCATCATCATTATCATCATCACAGTACTCTAGCAAAAATATAGAGCTCTATAGAGCATGTACTTTCCATAGAGAGAAATCTAAGGACAGAAAGCTCCTCCTACTTAATCACCCTGAGGTTATAGATTTACCCTTGGTTCTTTCAACACAGTATTGTCACTGTGATGACTAAGCTTTGCACATACTTTGATTCTTCCTTGTGAAAGAATGTTCATAGACATTGCCTACCTGATCTTATTTAACCCCAGAAGCCAAGCAAGGCTTGGTAACACTTGGATGGAACACCACTTTGAAAACTAGATGCTCTAGGTTTCTCCTACTAATAAAAGCACTGTGTCATAATGTAAAGAGAACTGGTTTTGGAGTTAGAAGACCTGGACTTGAATCCTACCTGTGATATTTACTGACAGTAACTTTGGGCAAAATGCTGAACCGCCACCAGCCTCAATTTCCTCATCTGTTAAAGGGCTAAACCAGGCCACTAAAGAGATTAAATCCAGGCTATGCCACTGCCTCATAGCCATCCAAAAGTAAAACATAGGTAGGATGGGGGCAGTATCAGACCACTATCTTTTCATCAGAAATGGTAGAAGAATCAAAAGTACTTAGTCAAAATTAATCTATTAATCTATCGAATATGCCAATAAAAAGGAAAAGTATTGATGGTGATACTACTAAAAAGGAAAGATTGATTTTTGCCAATTTATTAATTCAAAATATTATATTATGAATTAATTTAAGACCTATATGTGTATATAAGTGTGTATATATACATAAATGTATATTTGTGTACATACATATGCAATAATGATATAAAGAGTTCCAGAAAAAGAAGAAATGTGGTTCCGTATGTACAAAATATTTCCAGTTACTCTTTTGTAGTGGCGGAAATTTCAGGGATGTACATAAATTCAGGAATGGCTGAACAAATTATGATTTATGAATATAATGGAACACTATTGAGCTGTAATTACTATCCCACCAGTGATGTGACTGTCCATTCTCAAAAGTTGTACAAGTAGAATGAAAACTATGCCAATTTTCATCATTACAAAAAGACTTCCATAATAGTTTCAATATAAATCACTTTTGTTCTATGAAGACTATCCTAGATAAGATTAGAGAAATTGAACACCAGGAGACCTGCAACCAGGTGTGGAATTATTTGGCCATGGCAATACATGAAACAAAGATAAATTAAAAAAAATAAAGTTAGCCTTTTATACACCCTCCCTTGTATTTCCAAAGTGATGGTGGTAGCCTAGTAAAAGGAGGCAGAGAATACTAAGAATTACTCAGTTCTTCGACCATGTACAAATATTAATTTGAGACTTGAAAATATAAGATTCTGGCTCAGTGAAGCTAGAAAATATTGGAAGTTGAAACTAAAGTATCTGAGTTTTTCTTTGAATAGGCAAATAAAGGAGTTGGTGAAATTGGTTTCATAATGTGCCCAACAGTGATAAAAAGTATTGTTGTATGGAAAATTTCATGATTGTACCCTGAATTGTTCATGATGAACATAATCAAAAAGCCTACTGTGCACACAATTGGATCTTAGGAACCAATGTCTGTTGCAGAGTTTATGGAGGCAAGGGATTTTGATATAGAATTTGATAATATCCTTCAAATTTGCTCAACATATACTTTAGTACTTTGTAAATTCAAGACATAATTCAGCATGGAGAGAAAGGTGAAAGGTGTGCTTGAAAATATATTTTAAGGACTGAGTCATAAAAGAGACAAAAGGCTTATACTTATATAAGCTCCTTTCCTTTATATTATAAAACTTCAACAGGAGAGCCAGAAGGAAATATAAATGACAAGAAATACATCTCACACACATAAATAAACTATGGAAAATGTGAAAAAAGTAATTGAAAATGTAGTTCTGGGTTTAAAAAACCTAGAAACAGTCCTTACATCAACAAGATCTTTGAAAAATACATACATAAATGTACATGCTCTTTAAGGAAATCATTAAATAACACCAATAATTATGCTTAGGAATAAGCTTTATTTTTGCATACAAGATAGAGAGATCAGAAAGACAAAGCATAAAATTCTCTCCTAAAGAGTAAATTTCACACAGAGATTTTATAGATTCACACAAATGGGGGGAAAGAGTGTAATCAGGTAAAACAATTTATACTGGGCATACCCTTCACCAAGCAATAATCCTATATTTTAAACAGAAAAAAGAAGCAAAATATCCATATGTACAATAATATCTATAGCCACTCTTTTTGTAGTAGTGGCAAAGAACTAATAACTTTAAGGTCTTCATCAATTGGGGCATGGCTGAACAAATTATGGCCTGTGAATATAATGGGATGGTTTTGAGCCATAAATACTACTGTGAAGTCTTGCTCCCTAAGCAAAGTCTTTCTTGCAATTCTTGTTTGAACAAAAGAACTTTTAAGATTAAAATAATATTCTGAGTGCCTAAGGTCATCTGTTGCTTCTCATCTTACTGCTCAATTAACAATTAGACTTTAGCTCTTTCCCTTCTCTCAAGATGGCATACAAAATAACCCAAAGGAACCAAAGGAGAAAAAGAAGAACAAAAAGGGTGTGGCTGAAATGGTTGTGAAAAAGCCTCGAGGCAGAGTGAAGATGGCTACATGAAAACAGCATCTTACCAGAGATCTCTCACAAGCTCTGTCAGATACCTCTAAAAAAGTGAATCTGAGCAGATTTGAGAGAGTTAGAAACCTCTAGCAGACTGAGTGGGGCAAGTTTCCAAGCCAGGGGAGTCTGAAAGGTCAATGGGACAGACATGTAGGCTGGGAGAGCACCTGGCACACTGAGCTGCACCAGAAAGCACCAAAGCAGAAGCAGCTGTGGAAACCAGCCAGCGATCCAGGCTGGGAGAAATCTGGGTGCCCAAAAACCGGCAGAGATACTCAGGCCTCCCAACATAGGATGGGAGTCTGTCGAAGCAATGGGAGGCAGCACCACAGCGCCTGCGACCATGAGACATCCACTCCTGTGGTTTGCAGCCCAAAGGTTTGAAACATGCTTTCTTGAACTTACAGGAGACATAATGAACAACTATTGGCTCTCATCCCTCCCTCCCTCACTGACCCAGAGAATTCCTTGGTAACAATGCTGGAATAGAGGAGACATAAGTAGGGCTTCAGTAGCCAAACAGTGGAAATTCCTGAGTCCCAGAAGGGGGGAGCCAGCAAGGTTCAACACGAGGAACCCAGGAGTGCCTTTGCATACCCAGAGGAAGTGGCAGAAACCAGCACAGACAACAGCTGAGTACACTGGTGCTGGAGAGCACCCCCAGGGGAAGAGTAGACTTCCAACAGCCAGACAACCCCTCCCCCACACCTCAGGAAGCTGAAGGCCATAATACACAAAGCCAGTATCTAGGCTCACAATTCCCAGAACAAGAAACCTGGGACAGAGAACCCTGAGCCTCAAAAGCAGAAATCCATTGTAAAGCCAGGAAAAAGCTAACCAACATGAGGAAAAACATGAAAAAACCAAATACAACATTGATTCTTTTTATGGAAACAGGGAAGATCAAAATACCAATTCAGGAAAAGGACGGCATTGACACTATACCAACATCTGATACCTCAAAAGGGAATATGAACTGGTCTCAAGCCCAAAAAGCATTCCTGGAAGGGCTAAAAGAGGATTTTAAAAACCAAATTAGGGAGGTAAAAGAAAAAATAAAAAAAAAAAACCACGGATGACATCAAATCTTTAAAAAGTAAAATTGGCAAAATGGCTAAGGAGATTCAGAATCTAAATAGAGAAAATGACACCCTGAAATGTAAAATCAACCAATTTGAAAAGGAGAATCAAAAGCAAACTGAAGACAACTCATTAAAAATTAGAATTGAGCAAGTGAAAGATAATGATTCTTTGATGACATCTGAAATGGTATAAGAAGAGAAGACAGAACTATTTGCTCAGGGCTCTCACTCTTGGTGGCTCGCTGATGCAGAGACTCCAGGCAGCTGTAGCTAACAACCCTCCAGCTCGTAACCCAAATGTTGGGACTTTGGTGAACTCTGGTAACTATGTATTGGGATTTGAAACAGGCAAAGTCTGTCTGTTGATGTTTGTAATTTGTTTGTATTTTGCTCTGAAGTTTAGGGTGCTGGCTTTTCCCCCTGAACTAAGTGAATGATGTCTGTATGCTGGATTAAAATAAGCTTTTTAACCCCTTAATGTTGCTTTCCTTAGTAAAGCAGCTCAAAAGAACCTATGCTGGCAGCATTCTTGTTGTTGGGCTTGTGTTGGTTTTTCACCCCCACAACAGCGGCTAGCAAGATTGGTGAAACAGAAAGGGACCTGTATGTACAAAAATATTTATAGCTGCTTTTTTTGTGGTGGCAAAGAATTGGAAATCAAGGGGATGCCCATCAATTGGGGAATGGCTAAACAAGTTGTGGTATATGGATGTAATGGAATACTATTGTACTATAAGAAATGGGGAATATATGGACTTCATAATAACCTGGAAAGACCAACATGATCTGATGCTGAGTGAGAGGAGCAGAAGCAGGAGAACATTATACATAACCACAGACATTTTGATTCTGTGATGACTAACTTTGATAGACTTGGCTCTCCTCAGCAATACAAGCCTCAAAGACAGCTCCAAAGGACTCATGATGGAAAAAGCTAGCTACATCCCGAGAAAGAATTGTGGAGTCTGAATGTAGATTGAGGCAAACTATTTGCTCTCTTTTTTTCCTCTTCTTTTTTTTTTTGGTTTTGTTTATTCTCTCTCATGATTCATTCCATTGGTCGCAATTCTTCTTTGCAACTTGACTATTTTGTAAATAAGGTTTTATGTAGAATCTATATCAGACTTCATGCTGTCTTGGGAGGGAGGAGGGAAGGAAGAGAAGCGAAGAAAATTTGAAACTCAAGAACATGTAAAACTAAATGTTGTAAACTAAAAATAAAAAAAAAAATCTAATTAAAAAAAAGCCTCAGAAACATTCCATGCAGAACCCAGCCCTGGCCCGAGGGAATGGTAGATACACGAAGTCTGCAATGTATTCCAGGTAGCCATGTACAAGTGGAAATACACTGCTCCAAAACCCAGATTGAAAAGAAAAAGAAAGAGAAGGTGCTTGCTACTATCTCAAAGCCATTTGGTGAAGATAAGAATGGAGGAACCCTCGTGGTAAAGATTCACAAAATGCCTAGGTATAACCCTACTGAGGATATGCCTAGAAAGGTACTAAGCCATGCTTCAGCCAGCACATGAAGAGACTTCGAGCTAGCTTCACCCCAGGAATGGTTCTAATCATGCTCGATGGCTACCACAGAGGTAAGCACTTGGTTTTCCTGAAGCAGCTGGCTAGTGGCTTGCTACTGGTGACTGGACCTCTGACCATCAGCTGTGTTCCCCAGAGAAGAACCCATCAGAAATTGCCACTTCTACCAGGGTTAACCTTTTGGGTGTAAATATTCCAAATCATCTTACTGATGCTTACTTCAAGAAGAAGAGACTTCATAAATCTAGACACCAAGAAAGAGAGATTTTTGACACAGAAAAAGAGAAATACAAGATTACAGAGCAGTGCAAGGCTGATCAGAAAACAGTGGACTCACATCCTGACCCAAATCAAGAAAGTTCCTCAGCTCTTTGGCTACCTCTGTTATGTAGTCTCTCTCTCCAATGAAGTTTATCCTCACAAACTAGTGTTTTAAATGCCTTGTAGAGAACTCTTATTAAAATATTTGGAACAATAAAAAAGGATCAGACTTTATATGAATATACATATATATATTTATACAGATGTATACATACATACATGCATGTACTTTTGTGACAAATATAAACACACATACATATAAACATACAAATATTCTACAAATATACTACTTGATTCAAATTGGCTGAGATGACCCTAGGTTCTTGAATACAAAATGAAAAGGCATAGAATTCTGAATGAGAGACTCTATCTGCAATGCTTTTTGGTCCATCAGAATACATCTGGAATGTAATGTTTGATTACGGGTGCCACACTTTGGTAAGGACATAGAAAATTTAGAATATATCCAGAAGAGGGTGAGAAAAATGGAGAACATACCATAGGAAGATGAGTTGATTGATTCAGGGGTGATTAGTTTGGAGACAAGAATTCCTTTTGGGAGAGGATTCTGGGAAGATGACAGAATAGGTCATAAAATTTCAAGCTCTCAAGATTTTCCTCCACTAAAGGAAGAAAATAGCACCTCTGAGTAAACATAGAGCCCTGAAAACAAATGAGTGTAGGGACAAAACAGGAGTCCTCTTGGGACCATTGGAGAAGACTTAAAGAAAAATACCCAGACCAGATTTCCTCCCTTTGAAGAGTAAACACCTCCAGGTTAGGGTCCATTTGAACAAGTGGCAAGTTGCTTAAATTAGCTGAATTGGGAGGCTGTCTCTGCCAGCCACAGGAACTTTCACCCCTTGAACAGTGAGAGGAGTTCGACATCTGACCTGGGGAAGATCTAGAGAACCTCTGCTGACAAGAAATGCTAGACAGAGCTGTGCTGTGGAGAGTGGCAGGGGTGAGAAGGAACCAGCATGTGCCTGATGAGTGCAAAAACAGTGATGCATGAACTAGGCTGACTATGGGCACTTAGAGGAGGCTGGAGGTCTTGGTTTGAGTTCAAGGTCAGAGGGGAGAACTGAAGAGGATCAGAGGCCAGAGGCACCATCCCCCTTACCCCAGGACTAGAGGTGATTAAATAAACTAAACTATTGCCAAAAATGCACAGGCAAAAGAGAAAGAATCCAGCCATACCTGGAGAAGACTGGGGTTTGTCTTCAGAAGAGGATATTGAAACAAAGAACCCTCTTCTATCCTAAAGAGTAATGTCAAATGGTCACCACCCAAAAAGAATTCATTGAAGAACATAAAAAAGACTTTAAAAATCAAATGAGAGATTGAGGAAAAATTAAAAATAAAAATAAGAATAATAGAAGAAAAATAAGAAGATCATGACAAGAATGTCAACCAGTTGGAAAAGGAGATCCAGCATCTTAAGAAAGAAAATGACTCCTTGAAAATCAGAATTGGGTAAAGGAAAGCCAGAGAAGTCATAAGAGATGAAAAAATGAAAAAAACAAAATATAAAGAATGAAAAAATGGAAGAGAAAGTGAACCATCTTATGAGAAAAACAACAGATCTAGAGAACAGATCAAGAAGAGAAAACCTAAAAATAATTGTACTGCCTGAAAGTTCTGATAAAAAAGAATCTTGATACAATAATAGAAGAAATAATTAACGAAAATTGTCCTGAAGCATGAGATCAAAAAGGGAAAATAGAAATAGAAAAAAATCCACCAATTAGCAATTGAAAGAGATCCTACAAGGAAAACTTACAGGAATATTATAGATAAATTCCAAAACCCCTAAATTAAGGACAAAATATTATGTACAACAAGAAAAAAACAATTTACATATGATGGTACTACAATTAGAATCACACAAGACCTAGCGTTGTGTTTTAACAATCTGGCTAGCAGCTGTTGTGGGGGTGAAAGACCAACACAAGCCCAACAAAAAGAATGCTACCAGCACGCTGCAAAAGCACAGGTTCTTTTAATCTGCTTTAGTAAGGAAAGCAATGTTAAGGGGTTGACAAGCTTACTTTAATTCAGCATACAAATATCAATCACTTAGTTCAGGGGAAAAAACCACCACCCTGAACTTCAGAGCAAAATACAAACAAAGTACAAACAAAAAGACAGACAGACCTTGTCTGATTCAAATCCCAATACATAGTTACCAGAGTTTAACAGAGTCTCAGCATCGAATACAATTACCAACATCTAGGTTCAGCCCAGGATCTCAGAACAAGGGCTGGCCTAAAGTCATGCATGCCACCACTGCTGTGGGTAAGAGCTCCAAAGAACAGAAAGCCAACCCTTGGTTTTATATCTTTTTCAGGGTCCAGGGTGAGTCACACACGCGACTCACCCACATGACCTAGAATCATCACAGTGACTCACCCACGTGACCTAGAATCATCACAAAGAGGCGATTTAAACCCACATGGTCTAAAAGCCTTTGATGTCCCAAACATGTCACTCAAACTCATGTGTAAACTAGGCCCTCCCCTGAGGCAAGGAAGCCACCAAGAACTCCCAAATCTAATCAAGGAACCAAAGGCCAAACTCTTCAAGGGCTAAGCACTTGAACTAAGTGCTAAGAGCCCATTTTGCTTACCAACACACATTGATGACACTAAAAGATCACAGGTCTTAGAACACTATATATTGAAGAGCAAAAGAACTGGGCCTCTGGTGGAAAATATCACACCCAGCAAAGTTGAGCATAATTTTGAATAGAAAACAATGGATATTTGATCAACTGTCAGACTTTCAGGACTCTATTAAAAACAACAACAACAACAGCAAACTAAGTAGAAGACTTGACATACAAGAGCCAAGGGAAATATAAGGTATATACCAATGACCAATTACAAGGGACTCAGGAAGGATAGAATGTTTACCTTTTATCTAAGGAAAATGTAAAACCTATGTCTAAGATTGTTACTAGTAATTAGGTAGCTTATAAGAAAGATTGAGGTAGACCTGAGTATTATATGACTTCAAGAAGTAAAACCATTCAAGAACAGCTAAAAGAGTGATTATCCTAAACAAAGAGGTGCAAGACGAAGAACCAATATAGACGAATATGATGGGGAGGGAGCCTGTTAGTTCTGGAAACCTACTTTCATCAGAAATGGGTTTAAAAGGTGAAAATACATATACATCTAGAAGAGTATAAAAGTCTTCTAAATTTTAAAAAGAAAACTCTAAGAGGATAGGGAAAGGGGAGAAGATAAAGGAGGATCTCTAGAGGGGAGGGTGATGGAATAGGTCAAAAGGTGGATATAGAAGGGTGTTTAGATTTAGCAGAATGGGAGGATAAGGGAGGGAGTGTTAGATGGAGGGGGACAGAATGGATCAAAGGGGTGTTCAAAAGGGTGTTTAGATTTAGGAGAATGGGAGTTTAAGGGAGAAATTGCTGGAGTGGGGCTAGGTTAAGTAATAGGAGGGCAAGGTATCAGATAGAAGTAAAGTAGAGGAGTTAGGAGAAATAAGAAGAAAGAGATATGCACAAACATAAAAACAAGATTAGGAGTAGAATCTCTTAGGGAAAGTATATGCTTATATACGTATGTATGTATGCATATGTGCATATACATATCAATACCCTATAAATAAATATATTCATGCTCATTTGTAGCCTTGGGGTGATTGGTAGAGTGGAGGAAGGGGAAAAGAACAAAGTAAATAATGTACAGCAGAGAACAAAAGAAAACCTACAAGGAAGAAAAAAAAGATAGACAGCTTTCAACTTAATGCACAGTATTTATTGTATAGGCTTTCTTGGAATGATAAGTTATTGCTATATATTTTGAATCCTCTCCTATGTTCTTCTGTGCACATGATTTTTTTCTTATTTTATATCTAGGTTTAATATTTATTTATAATGTTTCTTTTTCTTTTCTTACTATGTATTTAAGATTTAGTATTTGTCTAAAATTAAAAAAAATAAAAGAATTCCTTTGGGGGGGGGAATGTCTCTGGATAATGGCTAGGTGATACGGTGGATAGAGTCCTAGACCTGGAGTAAGAAAAACTAAATTCAAATTCAGCCTCAGATATTTACTACTTTTGTAACTCCAGACAAGTCACTTAATCTGTTTTCCTCAATTTTCTTATCCATAAAATAGAGATACTAATAGAATCTATCTCCCAGGATAATTGTGAGGATCAAATGAGATAATAATTGTAAAGTGCTCAGCAGGATTGTTATGAAGAAAAGCTATTAGTTTGAATTTTTATATATGTAATGTTAATAAAAGTCCACTGTATTACTAGGGATTCTCAGGATCATATAAAATCCTCTTTTTCAGTTTTAATTTGTATACAGAAATATTTACTTTATTGATGTTTGTTAAGTACAGAATTAAAAGAAAATAAAAATAAATTGCATTATATTTTCTCTGTTTAGCTCCAGAGGTCAGAACAAGGATAAATGTATAAGAATTATAGAAAAGGAAAATTGAAATTTAGAATAAAGTAGGGAGGGAATCCTAATTAGTTCTAAAAGTGGAGTGGTCCACCTGAAGAGGTGGTGAGTTCCACCTCAATAATGGTATTAAAACTGGAGCAAGATGATCACTTACATGGATTACTATGGAATGAATTTTTGGTCATATGCATTTTGGACCCAATAGCCTCTGAAATATCATCTAATTTGTTAACTCTGTTATGCTGGTCTGTATTAGTGGAGCTCAAATTCTAGGTATTTTTTCCAAGCTGTAATGGTGCTGGTAATTGACCTTTCTGAGCTTTCTAAGAGTAAGATTAACCAAGTACAGAAAGGCTTAATATCATAAAGTTGGCTGGTAGGTGGTGAACACTCTGGCAATGGCAATCCATGAAATCGATAGAAATTTAAAATAATCCTTAACCGTGAGAATTCCTTTTCTGCAGAATGTTGGAAGGAGTCAAAGAAAGTATTAAGAACTATGTAACTGTTAGATCATTTACATACATTAATATAACTGTTCTGCCCTTGTAAGATTTTTTTCCTAACAATAAACTAATATATTACTAGAAGAGATGAACCACATTCATCTTGAGAGCCTGGCAAGAAATAAAAACCAAAGACATGAAGAATATACAGATAAAAGGAAGAAAAATTCACAGATTTTCCTGAGAGAGGTTAATAGAGCATTTGGAGAATTTGGGCAGCTAAAAATAATTGTCAGCCTATGTTTAAGTCATCCTGTTTTCCAATACTCATGAGAAAAATAAAAAGACTTTCATTAATATAATTCCAGTCAATTATCAACATCTATTGAAGAAAATTAAGGGGGATTGTTTTCATAAGAACTTGACAAAGTCAATGTTAGTGTATATCATGATACTGACAAACGTAAAGCTGAACAGTTGAAGATATTGAAAGACATGTTGGAAAATGATTCAACAGTAAGAAATTAGAGGTAAATAGTTTATAGATAGCAACAAATCCTAATATCTGAATAGCATTATGACTTTAGAATGACTCAGAAGGCAACCGACGTGGCAAGAACAAACATCATAAAAAAGAAATTGAGGATATCTTGACAGATAAGAAACAACCTGTTATTGATGCAGGCTTTTTTTCAGAATCAGCAGCTTGTGTGCAGTCAGCTCATCAAAGGTCAAAATCAATACCACATTAGAAGAAAAAAACAAATATTTGAGGAGACACTGGATGCAATTACAATGGTTTCAATTTGATTTATTTAAACAATCTCTTGAAACGGAAAACAGGAAATGGGGGGGGGGGAGGAAGAGTAAAAGCATAGACTTTGACTGTTACTATGTTTAACCAATATGAAATATTCACTATAATGAAGAGGTTAAAAGAACCAGAAGTTGTCTCAATGGGCAAATAATGTGCTTAAGTTCCATGATAAGAAAGAAAAATGGGATACAAGAGTAACACTAGTTTAGAGTTTTGTCTCTTTTTGTATGCCCAGCACTGAGCATATTGCCCTGGCACATTGTGGGTGCTTAATAAAGGTTTATTGATCAAGTGCTTTATTGTAGCAATGCAACAGAGTTGCACAGACCCTGCCATAGTAGCTGAGCAACAGAAACCCAACTTGTCAATAAGCGGTAGCTCTGAGAGACTTGAGGTATATTCCTAATGCTAGAAATTATATGCCTCCATTTGGGTGTTGTCCCCATGATTATCAGTTGATATCTGTTAGCTAGGCTTTATTAGCTTTTTTAAATGTGTTTTTATTACAGCTGTATAGCTAGGAAAAAACATCCCTTCATAATATCAACAACACCCTCCTCCACCAGTAAATGATTAAGTTTAGAGAACACATATAGAATAGAGGTAATTCATAGCTCTGGGAAGTAATTTTACTAGACTTTTCATGATGTACCCATGTGCAAAAAGGAGGTGATTTTCTCCCCCTAAGTTTTTTGTAGAGCACTGGATCAGTCTTTTCTCATACTTTACAGTCTTTCCTTGTCTACCAATGCAGACAATACCATGAGCCACTTATGTCTAGGGGACACTAGAAAGATGTTCATGAAAGTCCAAATTTTCTGTTTCTCCGAAATTCACTAGGTACTCATCTGTTCAAAGGTGGGGATGAGACTGAGGCTTCTTCTACTCTCCACTGTCAAATAGATGCTCAAATTTCTTGGATTCTGTCCTACTCTACTATTTTACTTAACACCCAAAGAATTCGAGCTGAGGCACCAAATCCTCAACCAATGCAATAACTAAAATATTTTTATGTTGATTGATTGACATATAAATTGACTGATTCCAGTAGTTGTTCATATCCAGTTCATACTTCCAAATGATTGATTTAATTGAAATATGTTCTCATATGACAAAAGTATAAAAAGAGCTATCATTTTTTTTCTGTTACTGTAAGTGAGGTAAGGTAATTGTCTAGGCTGACACCCACCCTTATAAGTATCAGCTTACTTGTAAAACATCAGAAAAGAGTATGACACTAAAAATGAGCAAGATCACAAAAGAGTGAGAATAAATAGAGGGGGAAATAAGCCTGCTAAAACATCTTCATGAAACTCATTTAATGGAAGATCACCTTTACTAAGGGTATCGTATTTCACTGCATAATCCTTGCCACCACATAATCAACATATCCGGTTTTTTCAGTCCAAAAATTGGTTTATAACTTTTCATCACATAATTGTCGCATGGTATAATTCTGTTTGTCATGCCACTTAAGAGGTAAACAGACAGCAATATGTTCACCAGTGTCATATGAATATGCATAAATCTCACACATTGTTAGACATGAACCTAGAATTCTAAGCTTAGGCACATTGTCAGTATATTTCTGAAAGCCCACTTATATAGTTTGTTTATAGCATTGTAGTACTAACAGTATTGCCACACAACACAATGAAGAGCCATAGGTACAAGAGGATCAGGCCAATGAGCAGGCAAAGCTGCCATGAATAAGTCACATGATATGGGAAGACTTGCATCTTCCTGTGCTCACTAAAGTATACAGTCTGTCTGCCAGCAAGGATTTTTAAGGAATATCAGCACAATTAAAAAAAAAAAACTTCATATAATGGTCACACACCCCTTTTTGGAATAAAATCTGTGATGATTATGTGGTGAAATGTGGTATTTATATATGATACTGGAAAACAAAACAAAAACAAATGTGTGTGTGTGTATACATATATATATATATATATATATATATATATATATATATATATATATATATATACATGAACTGGAACAGGTAAATACCTAAGTGCTTCTTTCTCACCATCAATGACAATAGAGTGTATGTTTATGATCTATGTGAGGAAAGTTGACCTCTTCATAGAAGAATTTATGATAGAGAAGATGAGCATATCTCTAATGTGCATCCCAGATTTAGAGTGCTCAGATTTCAGAGGTTTCAGAGAAAGTGTAGGTAATGTCTAGTAACCAAATATTCTGTTGAGGCAGCCAGCTCAATTGGAATGGGAGTCTTCTTAGCTACAAATTCTGAACTGACAATTAGAATGGTTTCTGATAAGCATCAATAGAGGGAGCTGCTTATTTGTTTGCATAGGAAAGTGAGCTACCAACAGTATGTATTTTGTTTTGTTTTAAAGATATGTAGATATAGATATAGATATATATGTTATATATGTCTAAATGTATGTGTATATGTATGTATGTACATATATTCACATACAAATTTGAATATATGTGTGTGTATTATTGCTATGTTTCATTGGGATACAATAGCTAATTGTTGTACATTCTTCTCTTGACTTTGATTCTCCATTCTATATCCATTTATGAGTCTTCTCTCTAGATTCTATATATTCATCATTTCCTATGGTAAGATAATATTTCATGGTATTATTCACATATCACAATTTGTCATGATATAATCTATCCCCCAAATTTTGGGCATACATTTTCTCAATTTTTGTTATTATAAATAATAGTGATCAGAATATTTTTGCACAAATGGGTCTTTTCCTTTCTGGTACTAACCTTCTTAGGTTATTAGCCTAGGATAGGGGTGGGGAACCTGTGGCCTTGAGGCCTTATCCACATAATCATCCACAAATAATTTTATTAAGGGAATTTGTTTTGTGAATTTTGGATTCAGTCAAAGGGCCCCACTTGAAGACCTAAAGGACCACACATGGCCTCAAGGCTGTAGATTCTCCACTCTGGCCAAGGACTTCCATCTCTGAACCATATTAAAGGTTATGAATAAATGTTATATTTTTTCGGTTTGTTGAAAGATCATAAAATTATTGAAACATAGATTTAGAACTAGCTGAGACATTAGAAGTTACATAGTCCAGCTTCAGATTTCATAAAAAATAAAAAATGAGGCCAACAAAAATTAGGCAACTTATTCAATTTCACATAGCAATAACAGAAATAAGATTTGAATTAAGGTCTTTTGACACCAAAGCCCACATCCATTCCATGACATTTTTCTACATCTTTTGGAATAATCATGTGTGGTTTAAATTTTTATTAATATGACTAATTGCTAGCATTTTCTTAATTTTGAAATGCTTTTGTATTTCCTATATAATATAAATATGGCACCAGTGAAAACTTTGTGTGCATGCTAGTTATAGCTACTTAAGGATTTTACATTAAAATTTGTCATGTTAGCATGTAGCTACCTTTCCATATTTTATTATCCCTGGTTCTGGTACTGGGACTATATATATATATATTTAGGAAAGTGCTCATCTTTTCCATTCTTTGAAATTATTTGTTCTTTAAATGTTTGATAGAATTTAGTAGTAAATGTATCCATACCAGGAATCCTTTCAATCTGCTTTATGGAAAGTTTATTCAATATAAGATTACTTTATCTTCATGATATCTAATATTTTTAAATTACATATATTATGTTTTTATAATCTTGGTATTTTGTAGTTATTAATACTTTTGTATAAGGTTTCAGATTTATTGGCATTTAATTGAATACACTAGTTGTTGATATTTTTCAATATTTTTCATTCATTACAAAATAATTCAGATTTTTTTTTGAAATTTGGTTTATTGATCTTACTTCAAAATCAGATTAGTTGTGATTTACTAATTTTGTCATTTATTGACCAATTCAACAGTCTTTGGGTTTTCATTTGTGTCTCATTTGGCATTTAAAATCTTTTCCTTTTGCTTCTTTTGGAATGGTTAGTTTTTTCTGTTTTTTTTTTTTTTCATCCAGTTGCATGCTTTGTTCATTAGTCTGCTGTCTTGTTAATATAGTCAGAAACAAATTTTCTCCATTTCTTTTTCTGCATCTCACACATTTAACTAGTTTCTCTTAGCATCTTTTATTTAATAATTTGTTATACTATTTTAGGATGTTGTAATTATCTCCATTTATATCTATCTTTTATTCCTATTTCCCTTACTGGTTAGAATTTTGTGCTATGGTTTATAAAGAATGTTATGAATTCCTTATGCCCATGCATATGATTACTTTCTTTTGAAAAGAACCTTGTGTGATGCTGAAAAATATGTATAGTCTTTAAAATTCCCATTCAATAATATCCTTGTGTCAAGGAAAACTATTTTTAATAAGAGTACTTTGTTCACATTTATAAATGTGCTTTCATTATATTGCTGTTTGGCAAATTTTGAAAGAGAAACATTCAATTCACCTGCAACTATTTTCTTAATGTATTGGTAATTTTTAAAATTTTATTAAGGTTTTTGTTTGAATACTCAGATAGTTGGCCATTTGCTACATATACAATCAATAATGGTTTTAACTATGATCTATTGGGCTTTTAGGGAAAAGAACAGCTATTTATTAAACATCTACTATGTACCAAGCATTGTATTAACAATTTACAAATTCTTATTTTCAGCATACTGTAGTTTTCCTGTTTATTCCACTCCAGTATTTATTTTTTATTATGCATTACTTGAAATCATGATTATAATACTTCCATTTTTATTCATTTAAATAATAACAAATTTTGTTCCATCTCCTTAAGTGCATCTCTTTTATTTAGGAAGTTGTTGTCTTTGGCTTCCTAATGAATTTTGTAGCTTTTCATGGATAGATTTCATGGGTAAAGTTTAATCATCAATGGACAAGGCTATAATTGGTTATGATGTTTTTCACTACACAAAATTGTTATTTTACCTGCTTCTCAAATCATGTAGTTGAGAATCCTGTTCAAATTAGCCTCTTTTGCGGTTCTTTGGTTCTAACAAATTACTATTGAACTTCTTGCTATTCTCCTCTTTTTCCTTCTTACATGATGTTTTTGTTTTATCCTCCACATGTGGGTTTTGTTTTATCCCCTATATCTATTCTCTTCATAGTCATGGCTTCTAAAGAACAACAGTCTTTTTCTCTTCCTTGTTATATACAAAGACTGAGTTACTAGTTTGGAATTTCATACTTTATGTGAAATTCTAGAACATCATTAAGCTTGTTTTGTTTGCAGTTTACATATCAAAGATTGTATTCACCTCTAACTATTTCCATAGGTGTAATTGACAATCTATGATACTCTTGATGGTCCATCTTTTACCGTGAAGAATTAGATCTATCTTTGTAGGATGTTTTCTTTTGAAGTGTAGGCTGATTTGCACTTTAGTCAACCACAAAACAAGCATTTATTATGGGGCAAATATATGCCAGGCACTATGCTAAGCACTGAGAATACAGAGAAATGCATAAGGTAGCCCCTATTGTCAAGGAGGTTGCAGTCTAAAGAGAGAGCTCTCATGCAAACGATTTTGTATGAAAAAGATTTATTCAGGATAAATTAAAATCATCTCAGAGGGAATGTACTAGCATTAAGGACAACCATAAAAGGCTTCTTGCAGAAGGTGGGATTTAGCTGAGACTTGCAGGAATCCAGGGAATTCAAGAGGTGGAAAGGAGAAGTTCTATGTATAGGGGGCAACTAGTGACAATGGTCAGATTTGAGAATGGAGTGTTGAGCTACAAATATCGAGGAAGTCCAGGTCAGTTTATCATAGAGTACTGTGGATGGGGAGTAATATGTAAGAAGACAGGCAAGATAGGTTATGGAGGACTTTACAAGCCCTAAAAAGAATTTTATGTTTGATCCTGGAGGCAATAGGGAGACACTATAGCTACTGAATGGGGGTGGGGAATGGAGTAGGGGGGTGGTGACATGGTCAGAACTGTAGTTAAAGAAGATGAATATGAAGTTAATTGGAAGATGGACTTAATAGAAGAGCGATTTAAGGAAGAGAGACCAACCAAAAGGTATTAGTCCAGGAATGAGGGAATGACTATCTGCACTAGCTTAATGTTAGTGTCAGAGTGAAAAAAAGTATATATACAAGATATGTTCCAAAAGTGGAACTAACAGAACTTTGTAACTGGTTGAATATGGGGATAGGGTGAGATTGAAGAGTTAAGGATGACACCTAAGTTGTGAAGACTGGATGACTGGGAAAATGGTAGTATCCTTAACAGTATTAGGAAAGTAAGGAATAGGAGAGGATATGTGTGTGTGCATGTGGGGGTGATATGAGTTGACTTTGAGGAACATGGAGTTTAAAATGTGTATGGGACACCAACTTCCAGATGTCCACGAGGCAGTTGGCAATGTAGGACTGAAGGTTAGCAGAGAGGTGGGGTTAGTTAATCACTGAATGGGTCCTGCCTCAGTCAAACTAAGACTTGTTAAAGACCTTAGCATAAAAAAGCCAAGGTTTCCAACTGCATCCATGGCCAACTCTAGTCATCCTGATCTATATCTTGCCATTGGAGCCAGATGGCTGTGGAGGAGAAAGTGAGGCTGGTGACCTCGCACAGCCCTCCCTCACTTAAATCTAATTCACTTGCAAGTCATGGCATCATCTTGCTGATGTGATGGTCCTCTTCAAGAATGAAGAACAAATAACAACCTGTGAGTAGTCTAAGCTGGGGACCTGACTTCTCCTCTCTTCTCTTCTCCTCCCCTCTCCTCACTTCTCCTCTGCTCTCCCTCTGTCCACATGGGATATCATGCCCTTACCTGTGGGTGCTCTGCCCAAAGGAATGTAAATTTTGATGGCTGAAACCTAACAAGATATCTTGAGGTTTACTGGCTAGATTTCTTTCTTAAAGACCATGCTTTAAATCTAATTCACTTTGGCTCTCATTGACAGCAACAATAGGTCCCAGCAAGCACCACTTAGTGATCATTGTTTGGTCCCGGATGGCTCAGAGTGAATGTAAATAGTAACTGTTTCTGTTTTGGCCAGAAATTCTGAGGCTCCTCCCCTCCCAGATTGATGTTTTTGCTGTTGTTAAATAAAAGCACCCTTAATTTCTTAAGCACCCTTAATCACTGAATGGGCATTGCCTCAATCAAAGTGAGAATTTGAAAAGACCTTAGCTTAAAAAGGCCAAGGTCTCCCACCGAATCCAATGCCATCTCCAGTCATCTTGATCTATACCTTACCACTGGACCTGGATGGCACCAAAGGAAAAAGTGACGCTGATGACCTTCCACAGTCCTCCCTCACTTAAATCCAATTCACCTGCATGTCACAGCATCATCTTCCTAATGACATGGTTCTCTTTGAGAACAAAGGACAAGCAACAACCTGTGGGTAGTCCAAGCTGCCCCACTGGGGACCTTGGCCTAGAGGTAATAATTGAATACTTGAGCTGAGGAGATCACTGTAATTTCAATTAAGTTGGGACTTTCTTACTGTTTTTAATGATTAATTAAATGTCTGTGATTGAGTCTTACTAGGTGCTAAGCCCCAGGCCCAAACCCCTATCTATTAGGTGCTAAGCCTATGTGTGTGCCAATTGGTAACTAAGGTGTGGTTCCAGGTGGGGCCAATGATGGGAGGTCTTCCAAGTAGGCTCAAAACCCCTAGCTATTAGGTGAAGTTGATGTGGGCATGAAGCCCTCAAGGTCCTAGGGGGAGGTGCTAACTCCAGAGCCAATAGTAAGAGCTTAAGTTCTGGTCACTCAGATGATGTTTGATGATGGCTAAAGAGTGCATAAAAAGGGAAGACAGAGCTATTTGCCTAGGGCTCTCACAGCATGCTGACCTGGAGACTCCAGGCAGCTGTAAAGCCCTCTAATATATTGTTGCAATCACCTCCAGCCGGTGAACCCAGATGTCGGGACTTTGTTAAACTCTGATAACTATGCATTGAGATTTGAATCAGACAACATCTGTCTGTTGATATTTGTAATTTGTTTTTATCTGCTCTGAAGCTCAGGGTGCTAGCTTTTTCCCCTGAACTAAGTGAATGATATTTGTATGCTGGATTACAGTAAGATTGTTAACCCCTTAACGTTGCTTTCCTTAGTAAAGCAGATCAAAAGAACCTGGGCTTGCAACATTCTGTGAGCTGGTTGTTGTTGGCTTTACACTCCCACAGCAGCTGCTAGCCAGATTGTTGCAACAATCACCAGTAGCACCACCAAGTGAAAGTGTATAGAGGAAATATAGAAGAATATTTAGGATAGAGAGAGCCTTCGGGCACACTTATACTCATCACTTTTAGGAGCCAGCCAGGTATAGTTGATAAAACACTGAGTCTGGAGTCAAGAAGACCTGAGTTCAAACCCAGCATCATACACTTATTGGCTATTTGACTCAGGGAATGTCAATTAACCTCTGTTTGCCTCAGTTTTTTCAATGGTAAAATAGGGATGATAACATGTAATTTCCCCTGATGCTGTGAGAGTAAATGAGGTAATAATTATAACATGCTTAGTGGAGCACCTGGCACATAGTAACTGCTATATAAATGTTAGCTATAATTATTATTATTAGCCATCAGGTTCAACCTGGATCTGGATGAAGATCCAGCAAAAGAGACTGAGAAAAAGTGGTCAGACAGAAAGGAGGAGAATGAGGAGAGAACAGTAAGAGGAAAAACTTGGGGAGAAGTGGGTATCAAGGCAAAGAGGGTGGTTAACAGTGTTGAAAGTTGTGAAGACATCAAATATAATGAGATGAGGAAAAAATAGTTTTGACATGTAAGAGATCCTTGGTAACTTTGAAGAGAGCAGTTTCAGTTTAATGATAAGGCCAGAAGCCAGACTCCAGAGAGTTAAAAGAGTGGGAAGAAAGGGAGCAGAGGCACTGATTGCAGATGGCCTACTGAAGAATTTTTTTTCAGCCTGAGACATTTAATGGTTTGTCCAAAGTCACATGGTTATCAAATAGCAGAGGCAGACTTCAGATCCAGGTTGATTCAAATCCAGTGCCTTTTCCACTCCACCACATCAAATAAACCTGTTCTAACCAGCATTATTTTTTTAAAGAAATACATAGAAGTTGAATGTAAATGTAAGTAATGAAGGATGAATACAAAGGATGTGCATAGTACAAAAAGATTAATTTAAGGAGCAATAACACCCATACAGACCTAGGGCTAGAGACTAATGCCTAGTACAATGAATTTTTGTTCTTTTAAATATAAAGGTATATTTGGGGAGAGAAGGTTCAAGAAAGGACAAAACTCCTGATTATAGTGAGTAGAAAAAGGATAATGGATGATGATGAGAAGGCAGAACTAGCAAGGCCTTCATTTCTCTTCTAAGGAAAATAATCTTTGAACTGGGAAAGACAGAATAAAAGTGGTTAACAGGGAGTGGAAAGCCAAGATAAATGAGCAGGCTGTAAGATAACATCTAGTTTCCTTCAATGAATTCAAGGCACTAGGCTTGGATGAACTGAATCAGGGGTTTCTGAAAGAATTGGAAAATATAACGGACTGCTGAGCCACTGTTAAAGATCTTTGAAAGATGTCAGAGAAAGAGGAAAATACTATAGTCCTAGAAAATGCAACTATCTTACATTTTTAAAAAGGGCAAAAAGTTGGCTAATCAAATTATATGGTTAGACAACATGATTGTTTTCCTAGATAAATTCTTGGACATTCAATCAAAGAAACGGTTTGTGAGTCTTTTTAAAGTAGGTGGTGATTACATTTCATGGCTTCATTTAGAACATGTTGCACCAAAACAATCCCATTGGTTAAAGATGCTCTCTCTCTCTCTCTCTCTCTCTCTCTCTCTCTCTCTCTCTCTACAGAGAGGAGAGAGAGAGAGGAGAGAGAGAGAGGAGAGAGAGAGAGACGAGAGAGAGAGAGATGTACTATTAAACTGGGGCAAAACTATAGAACTGCTGTACACAGAAATGAGGAAGCATCTGACAAAGTCTTTAATGCTATCCTTGCAGTTGAGATGAAGAAACAAGTATTAAATCAGGGCTTCTTAAACTTTTTTCCACTCACAACCGCTTTTTGCCCGAGAAATTTCAACACAACCTTGGGTATATAGTTAAAAAAAATAAGTATACAAATCAATCATTTACTGATAATAAATCATAAATCGATTGATTTTAAAACAATTCTTTAGTATACATATAAGTTTACCATTTATTAAAATGGAAGCAAATCTTCATAGGAATGAGATGGATATTCTTGTTTACTTTTACCTAAAGACTTAAATCTTGGTGGAATATTTAATTTTGCAGGAAGTAGAGCATCTTCAAAGTTTTTCAGAGTTGAATAATATTTTGATTTTATAATTGTCAATGCTGAGAATACTACTTTGCATAAATACATACTGCAAAATGGCAGAAGTATATTTGGGGCCATTTCAGAAATTGTCGAAAATTCTGTCCTAATCCCAAGCCAAAATTCATTTAATGATTTTTTTGGGAAAATGAAATTTTAAACCTGTGGTACTTGATAACTCACCAAATTATTTTTGAACTTCTAGTGACAGATAACTGACCTTTTTATTTCAATTGAGTATGATTTATTACCCCAACTTAGTTTTTTAGAATGAAGATTGTGTCTCCAGGAACTTCAGATGATCAATTATAACTCTTACAATTAAATCTTTGGGAAGGTTGTTTTCAAGTATAAACTTAATCTTAATAAATTTTCCATTTTCCAGATAATTGAAGTGTTTCTTTTTATTGACTGTGTTATCCACCAGCCTAGATGTAGCTTATATACTCATATGATCTATAAATTTAGTAATTTTAAAGAGATAATTTTGATCACATGAAATTAAAAGGCTTTTGCATAAACAAAACTAACACAGGCAAAATTAGAATTGAAAAACAAAAGAAATAGAAAAATATTAGAGAAAGTTTCTCTGGTAAAGGCCTTTCTCAAATATATAGAAAACTTTAACAAAATGATAAAAATAAATGCCATATCATAGTTTTGATGGCTTTGAATATATACATCAGTTTGGGTAAAAATTTCATTTTCATTATATTAGCCCTGCCTAACCATGAACAACGAATATTTTTCCAAATATTTAAATCTGATTTTATTTGTACAAAAAGATTTTTTAAAATATAATTTTGTTTATATAGTTCCT
Organism: Trichosurus vulpecula; assembly: GCF_011100635.1. Lineage (NCBI taxonomy): Eukaryota > Metazoa > Chordata > Mammalia > Diprotodontia > Phalangeridae > Trichosurus > Trichosurus vulpecula. The sequence continues at coordinate 203,585,632 of NC_050574.1, read as the reverse complement.
GGGTTTGTTTTGGCAGGTGTTCTCTGGGTATTTTAAACTGTCTAGAGTTATTGTAAATAGGTGTTTTTTTCTTTTTTACTATCTCTTCTTGCAGAGTTCTGTTTGTGACATAACGAAATGCTGATGATTTCTTGTGAATTTACTTTATATCTTGCTACTTTGCTAAAATTAATGTTTCAACTAACTTTTTAGTAGAATCTTTGGGATTTTCCAGGCATATCAACATACCACCTGCAAAAAATAGATGACTTTATAACCTCATTCCCTGTTCTGACTCCTTCTATTTCTTTTTCTTCTTTTATTGTTATTGTTCTAATTTCCAATACAATATTGAATAATATTGGTGAAGGTGGGTATCTTTGTTTTCACACCTGATCTTACTGGGAAGGCTTCTAGCAAATAGTGCTTTCTGATGGTTTCAGATAAATGCTTTTTATCAACTTAAGGGAAATCCATTAATACAAATACTTTCAAGTGTTTTTATTAAAAATGAATGTTGGATTTATCAAAGCTTTTTATGCATTTATTGATATAATCATATATTTTTAAAATGTATTATTGATATAATCAATTGTGTTATTATTGATATAACTGATTATAATCCTTATGTTAGCCCCTGGATTCATAATGCATAATTTTCTAATATATTGTTGCAATCATTTAGCTAGTATTTTATTTAGGATTTTTGCATTAATGAAATTGTTCTATAATTGGCTTTTTCTGTTTTTACTGTTCCTGGATTAGGTATCAGTATCATATTTGTTTCATAAAAGGAATTTGGTAGGATAACTCTTTATAACTCTTTTAATTTCATCATTTTAATGACGTACTCGTGCCTTTCATTTTTGATACTACTGATTTTGTTTTCTTCTTTGTTAAATAAAACAACTGTTTTTTATTAAACCAACATCAAGTTTTATTCATAACATTAATGATTCATAATAATATTCATAATCAATTTTTTTACTCAGTTTTATTAATCTCACTTTTTTATTTCTAATTTAAGGTGTAATTGGGGAATTTTTTGGTTATTTTTCTAATTTTTTTAATTGCATACCCAATTCATTAATCTGTTCTTTCTCTATTTTACTGATATAGGCACTAGGGGATATAAATTTTCCCCTAATCACTGTTTTTGCTATATCCCATATGTTTTCTTGTCATTCTTTTGAATGAAATTGTTGATTGTTTCTATGATTTGCTCTTTAACTCATTCATTCTTTAAGATTAGATTGTTCTTCTTGAATTTTTAATCTATGTTTCCTTAATCACATATTAAAGATAATTTTTATTGCATTATAGTCTGAAAGAATACTTTCAATATTTCTGCTTTTCTGATTTTAACTATAATATTTTTATGTACTAATATATGGTCAGTCTTTATAAAGGTACCATGAACTGCTAAGAGGTATATTGCTTTCTATTTCCATTCAATTCTTTCTAGATATCTATTATATCAAATTTATTTAAAATTGTATTGACCTACTTAACATCTTTCTTATTTATTTTTGGGTTAGATTTATCTAATTCTAAGATGGTAAGATTAAATTTCCTTATTATGACAGTATTACTATTTCCACCTGTAATTCATTTAACTTTTCCTTTAAAAATTTAGATGCTATAGTACTTGGTGCATATATGTTCAGTGTTGATATTGCTTCTTTGTCTATGATACCTTTTGTCAAAATGTAATTACTCTATCTCTTTTAATTAAATCTATTTTAGCCATAACTTTGTTTGAGATCATAATTCCTACACCTGCCTTTTTGCATCAGCTCATGCGTAATAAATACTCCTACAATCCTCTGTTTTAATTCTATGTATCTCTCATTCTTAAATGTATTTCTTATAAACAACATGTTGTTGGATAGTTATTTTTAGTCAATTCTGTATGCATTTCCATTTTATAGGTAAGTTCATCACAATCACGTTGAAATTGTGAATTTCCCTCCATCTTATTTGTATTCCTTATTTTCCTTCTCAGCCTCTTTTTTATCCTATCCCTGTTACCTTATCTTTCCTCCTTACCCTCTTATTCTATATATTTACCCACCCCTCTAAAATTCCCTCCCTTATATTCTCCCCTGACCCTCCTAATCTTATTCTACAAACACTTTAAAAAGTCCATCCCCCACCCTATCTTCCATTTTCCTTACCTTCTCGCCTTTCTAGAAGTTCAGAAGATGTCTAAATCTCTTCATATGTACACTTTGTTTCCTCCTGAATCCAGATGAAACTAAATTTCTGACATTACCAGCCCTGTATAACCACCTGTTTCCTCCCTCTGTCTTAGTTCTTTCTTTCGTTCTCCATTTTTATGATATAATTGCTCCTTTTTATCATTTTCTATCCATTTTTATTTTTTAGAATCACCTCATCATACTCAACTCAGACACAACTTTTCTTTCAAACTACCTTAGTAAGCATAATAGTTTTAAGAATACTATTATTAATAGTAATAACTAATAATTATTAATATTAATAACATTTTAACATAAGTAAACAGTTTGACCTTAATCAGTGCATTATAATTAGTCTTTAATGATTTCCTCATATTTCTTTTGGATCTTTTATATAAAATTTTCCATTGAGTTCTGGAATTTTTGTCACAAATATCTGAGAAATGTTCAGTTTATCAAATATCCATTTTTTTTCATCACTCAGGATAATACTCAACTTTGCTGGATAAGTTATTCTTGGGTGCAACCCCAGCTCATTTGATCTTCAAAATATAATGTTCAAAGACCTATAGTCTTTTAGTGTAGAAGTTGCTAGTTCTTGGGAAATCCTGGTTATTTTTCCACAATATTTAAATTTGTTGTTGTTGTTGTTGTTGTTGTTTCTTGAAATATTTTCTTTTTAGCCTGGGAATTTTGAAACTTGATTATGGCATTATTTTAAGTTTTCTTCCTAAATCTCTTTCAGGTAGATATTGGTGGATTCTTTCTATTTCTACTATCCCTTCTTTTTCTAGAACTTCAGGGCAATTTCTCTTAAAAATTTCTAGTAATATTGTATCCAGATTCTTTTTTTTTTAAATCATAACTTTCAGGTAGACTGACAATTCTTACATTATCTCTCCTCATTCTGTTTTCCAGGTGAGTTGTTTTTCTAATGAATGTTTCAGATTCCCTTCTAATTTTTCTTGTTTTATTGTATCTCGGTTTCTTATTACATTATTCAATTTCATTTACCCAATTATAGTTTTCAAGGAGTAATTTTCTTCCTTAAGATTTTGCATCTCCTGGGGTGGAGCCGAAATGGCAGAGTAGAAGCAGCGATGTGATTAAGCTCTCCCCCCAAATCCCTCAAAATACCTGTAAAAAATTAAACAAATTCTAGAGCAGCAGAAGCTGCAAAATGACAGAGTGAAGCAGATTTCCAGCCCAAGACAATCTCTAAGACCAACAGGAAGGGTTTATTGCACAGGGCTTCTAACATAGTGTGGTCCAATGTGGGCCATGCCAGCAGACACAGGACTGGAGCAGATGTCAGAGCACTGAATCACTGGCTGCTGCAGTGGTTTCCATATTTCTTAACCCTCAAATGCCAAAGACAACAAAGATCAGTGGGAAAGCTCTCTTGCCTGGATGAGAGGGGAACATGGTCTGGCCCCAGCCCCAGCCCCAGGGTGGTGGCAGCCCTTGTCCAAACAGCAGCTGCTTCTGGAGATCTCAGCCTATAGATGGTGGGGGAATCAAGTAGCTGATCTGGATCACATTCCTGCATGGCAGTCCAGGGGTGAGAAAGCATGCTGGCATGGTGGAGTTTGTGGTGGCTGTGGAGAGGGAGTCTTCCTCACAGGTCCAAGGCAGAAAGGAGTGCTTGTGGATGCTCACAGACCACAGAGCAGTCCAGGAAAGGAGCAGACATCTCTCCCTTGATCATACCACTTTGGAGGAACTGAAAATTTACATGTCCCTAGAAATATCTCTGAGGACAGCTGCACAAAACCCCTGGAGTTTGGGGTAGTACACCCTCCACTTAACAAAGGGCTCAGGAGTCAAGTAACTGGCTGGAAAAATGAGAAAACAGGGGAAATAAGACCATAGAATGTTGCTTTCTTGGTGAAAAGGTATTTTCTTATGTCCTTGGTGATGAGGAAGATAAAGGTATGCAGGCAAAGGAAGACAACAAGGTTAATGCTCCCACATCCAAAGCCTCCAAGAAAAATATGAAATGGTCTCAGGCCATGGAAGAGCTCGAAAAGGATTTCAAAAATCAAGTGAGAGAAGTGGAGGAAAAATCGGGAAGAGAAATGAGAGTGATGCAAGAAAATCATGAAAACCGAGTCAATAGCTTGCTAAAGGAGACCCCCCAAAATACTGAAGAAAATAACACCTTTAAAAATAGACTAATCCAAATGGCAAAAGAGGTCCAAAAAGTCAACGAGGAGAAGAATGTCTTAAAAAGCAGGACTGGCCAAAAGGAAGAGGAGGTCCAAAAGCTCACTGAAGAAAATAATTCCTTAAAAATTAGAATGGAGCACAGAAGGGAGGGCTGACTGGGGAACAGGGCAACCAGAATATATGCCATCTTGGAGTGGGAGGGAGGGTAGAAATGGGGAGAAAATTTATAATTCACACTCTTGTGAAAATCAATGCTGAAAACTAAATATATTAAATAAATAAATAAATAAATAAATTAGAATGGAGCAAATGGAAGCTAATGACTTTATAAGAAATCAAGAAATTATAAAACAAAACCAAAAGAATGAAAAAAATAGAAGACAATGTGAAATATGTCATTGGAAAAACAACTGACCTGGAAAATAGGTCCAGGAGAGACAATTTAAAAATTATCAGACTATCTGAAAACCTGGATAAAATAAAAGAACCTAGGCATCATTTTTCAAGAAATTATCAAGGGAAATTGCCATGATATTCTAGAACCAGAGGTTAAAATAGAAATTGAAAGAATCCACTGATCACCTCCTGAAATAGATCCCAAAAGGAAAACTGCTAGGAATGTTGTAGCCAAATTCCAGAGTTCCCAGGTAAAGGAGAAAATATTACAAGCAGTTAGAAAGAAACAATTCAAGTATCGTGGAAACATCATAAGGATAACACAAGATTTAGCAGCTTCTACACTAAGGGATCTGAGAGCTTAGAATATAATATTCCAGAGGTCAAAAGAGATAGGATTCAAAATAAAAATCACCTACCCAGGAAAACTGTATAATATTTCAGGGGAAAAATGGAATTTCAATGAAATAAAGGACTTCCAAGCATTCTTGTTGAAAAGACCAGAACTGAATAGAAAATTTGACTTTCAAATACAAGAATTAAGAGAAACATGAAAACGTAAACAGGAAGGAGAAACCATAAGGGACTTATTAAAGTTGAACTATTTATATTCCTACATGGAAAGATGATATTTATAACTTAAAAGAGCTTTCTCAGTATTATGGTAGTTAGAGGGAATATACACATACATACATACAAACACACACACATATGTGTGTATGCATATGTATGTATGTGTATATATATATATATATATATATATATATATATGAGGATGGATGTGTGTATATGCACGTATATATATATATATATATATATATATATATATATGTATGTGTATATGTATATACATATGTGTGTATATGAGTATAGACAGAGGGTACAGGGTGAGTTGAATATGAAGAGCTGATACCTAAAAAATAAAATTAAGTGGATTTAAATTAAGAGGATTGTACAGGGAGAAAGAGAAAGGGAAAGGTAGAATGTAGTAAATCATCTCACATAAAAGAAGCAAGAAAGAGCTTTTACAATATAGGGGAAGAGCAAGGAAGTGAGAGGGAACATGTGAGTCTTAATCTCATCAGATTTGGCTTAAGGAAGTGTATTAGTAATTAAGATGGGACTTTTTTTACTGTTTTCTCTTTTAGAATGCTAAAGTGATCAATGATTAAGTCTTGCTAGGTGCTAAGTCCCAGGCCCACACCCTTTTGCTGATTAGATGTGAAGCCTCTGGGCCCTAAGAAGGGTAAATAAACTCAGAGTTTAGTATTTTTTGGGGTCTTTCACTCATTGGAAGAGTGTTGGTGTGGAGACTCTGGGTAGCCATTATTAAGAGCCCCCTGGCTTGAGAAAACCCAGATGTGGGTGCTTATCTTTTTGGTAACTATGTATGTGATGTCTTGATCCAACAAAGCCTGTCAGTTGAATTGTGTAATTTGATCTGTTGATATTTTCTGTTTATAATTCCTGTTTGTATTTGCTCTAAAGTTCAGGGTGCTGGCTTTCCCCCCTGAACTAAGTGAATGATATATGTATATTTGATTAAAGTGAGATTGTTAACCCCTTGAAGTTGCTTTCTTTAGAAAAGCAGATCAAAGAACCTTTGCTGGCAGCTCTTGTTGCTGGTCTTGTTGGGTCTTATACCTTAGCAGGAGCTGCTAGCCACATTGTTGTTACAGGAGGGAATAACATACACACCCAATTTGGTATTGAAATCTATCTTATCCTACAGGAAAGCAGGGAGGAAGGGGATAAGAGAAGGGGGTAATAGAAGGGACAGCAGTTTGGGGGAAAGGGTAAGCAGAAGCAAACACTTTTGTGGACTGACAGGTCAAAGGAGAGAATACAATAAATGGAGGGTGGAACAGGATAGAGGGTAATATATTTAGTCTTTCACAACATGACTGTTATGTAAGTGTTTTGCGTGACTATACATGTATACCCTATATCCAATTGCTTATTTTCTCAATGAGGGTGTGTGGGGAGGGAGGAAAGGAGAGAATGTGGAACTTAAAGTTTTTAAAATAATGTTAAAATTGTTTTACATGCAACTGAGAAACAAGATATGTAGGCAATGGGGTATAGAAAATATAAGGGAAGGGGATAAGAGAAGGGGTGGGGGTAATAGAAGGGAGGGCAGATTGGAAGAAGGGATAACCAGAATGCACACTGTCCTGGGGTGGGAGAGGGGAGAGATGGGGAGAAAATTTGGAGTTCAAAATCTTGTGGAAGTGAGTGTTAAAAACGGAAATTAAATAAATTTTAAAGAAATTTAAAAAAAAGATTTTGTATCTCCTTTTCTAATTGGTTAACTTTCTTTTCATAATTTTCTTTGGTTGCTTTTATTTGTTTCTAGTTCTGTCATTAAAAGTCATAGCATATTTAGAAAAAGCTTAACCAGGGGGATTAGAAAATTGGAGACTATACCATGTATCTTAATATAAAAATGATCAGATCCTTGGCCTAGAAGAAAAACATGGAATTACAGGGACTTGATAGCAACCCTTTACCGTCGAGCTATTCTGTCCAAGACACTGGGCTAGGTTCTGGGAGTGCAAAGACAAAAATAAAAATGGTTCCCACCCATTAGGAAATGACATACTTTTTGGAAGATACAACATGTATGCATATGAGTAAGATTATGTTATTTTGAGAGGATTAAGGAGAGGTTTTACATAAGAAGTAGCACCTAAATTGATCACTAAAGATAGGAATTACTAAAATGAAAGGTTAATAACAGATATATTTCATCCAAAAGGGATAGCCTATTTAAAGATACAATTTGCATTCACTAACTTTTTCATTAGTTTTCACTCATTGTTACCTCTTCCTATGTCCTTTTCAATCTCTCAGATATGGCTGGCTCTCAAGACTCAACATTGAGCTCTCTGTTGTCACTGTCATCATCATTAACCTTCTCCTCCTCCTCTTCTTCTCTCTGTTTGTCTCTTTTCTCTTTCTTTCTGCCTCTCTCTGTGTGTCTTTCCTCACTTTCTCGGGAAATAATTTTCCTTCACGGATTTCACTATTATTGTTATTCTGATTATTTCCAGTTCTCTATTTCTAGTTAGAATTTGTCAACAAAGTCCTTGTCTTACATTTCTCCTTTCCTGTACTTAATTTCTCCTTATATGTCCAGTATCTCCACAAATTCATTGTCTGAAACTAAGCTTTCCAACTCCTCATAGACTTTGCTGTCCCTCCTAATTTCTTCATTTTGGTTAAAGATATCATTATTCTCCCAGTTATCTAGGCTTGCATCCTCTAAATTATGTTAGCTGTTCTACTATCTTTACCACCCACACAAATAATTCATCAAATCTAGGTGATTTTTCTTTCGGCATCTCTTAAATCTCTCTCTATTCCCAGTTCTACAAATTAAATGCACACAATTGTCACCTAATTTTTGTGCTGCTGTATTGCTTTCTAGTTATATCATCTAGGTCTAGTCCCTGTGATCTCAGTTCTCCTCCAGATTTCCATTCTGTACTTCATAGTTTTTCACTGAAATGATTTCTAAGAAGCAGAGCCAACAAAATGATGAATACAGAGGGGGATCTTACTGACTCATGAAGAAAGCCAGAAAGATGTGTAGAAACTGTCCTTGTGACCAGATTGGGACAGTTTATATAATGATTTCCTAAGTAGGAGTATATCATAGTCAATGTTGAATAAAAACTTCCAGTAATCTTGATGTCAATGTTAATAACGTTTGTGTGAAGAGAGCAAAAGAAATGTATGTGTTTAAAATAAGGAAAAGACAAAAAACTGAGAATTTAGGAAATAACTATGTAAGGAGAAAAAATCCCATATTTTTAAATAAGTATTTTATTTAATTAAGGGATTCTCCTATGCCTAGACCTGAGTACCCCACCCTGTACTGAACAGTGTTGCCACAGGCCTGCTTTGTCACTTCTGGGACCTGGCTGCCCCGCTACGCTGGGGTATGCATTACCCCATCTATACCTTGGACTAACTTTATGCACTATGCATATGCATGATATGGGAGATCTAACTTTTACAGGATCATAGATGTAGCGCAGTGAAGAACTTTAGAGGCCATTGAGTACTACCACCTCATTTTACATGTGAGGAAATTGACATTGAGAGAATCTAAATGATTTGCACATGGTCACACATTAAGTAATGTTCTGAGGCAAAATTTAAACTCAGGTCTTTTTGAATCAGCAATGAGGCTTGATCCCATAACCCTCAGATTTTATGTTCTATCAGTTGATCTAGATGGGCATCAAAAAGTTATTTTTTGTGCATTAGTGATAGAGGCTAGACTTGTATAGAATCCTTGGATGAAGAAACTTTCTCTACCAATGACACTACTTGAATTCCCTCTGTAATTTATAATCCTAGAAAGGTGACAAAACTTTACAAAGGTTATGATTTTCCCATAGTCAAACAAACAGCTCATAGAGCAAGGGTTTGAACCCAGGTACAGCTCTTTCTCTCTCTCTCTCTCTCTCTCTCTCTCTCTCTCTCTCTCTCTCTCTCCCTCCCTGCCTCCCTCCCTCTCTCTCTCTCTCTCTCTCTCCATATTTATGTATCATATATACTTTGTATACTTCAGGAATCAAAGATTTCAAGTATTTTTCTATATTTACATTTACATTTATATAGATCACAACTCTTTAATATCTTAATAAACAATATGTACAATTTTCTATGACCTCTCCAAAATTTTTTACCTAGTAGCCCATTTTTTGGTGATAAATATCTCTAAACTAAATAAAATGTTCTTCAAGCAACAAAGTCATTTAGACAACAGTCTAAGTCCATATTGAAATCCTTTAGATTAATAGACCCTAAAAATACTAGTGCTCCTATCATCTTCATGAACACATTTTATCTCCACACCATGACAAGGCACCAGACTAAGACTTTAATGAAGGATATTTGTCTGTTTATCTATCTATCTATCTATCTATCTATCTATCTATCTATCTAGCTATCTATCCCTTGAGCTATCTACAACCCATCCAGTTTATTATCTATCTATAGATGTGCAGACACATACACATATATATATATATATACCTACATATGTGTATGTGTACATACACATATATATTAATACATCTCTCTTGCTATCATTAATCTTTATGTATATATTGTATAGATAAACATTTATCCTATAATGAGTGATAAACATATAAACATATTTTTGTATCATATTTATACCTCATGTGATCATTGTCCTATGCCCCATTATGCTATAGATGTCATCTTGAAATTCTTTATCAATATATCTATACCTTTATGGTCAGGAACTAGACTTGTGCTTTCAGTCATATAGGAAAATTCCAAGGAATTACATCTGCTTTTCCAGTTCATCAACTTTGCAACTAATTAACTTGGAACGCTGCTTGAGATATTAAATGGCTAGCCAAATATTACTCAGTTAATATGAACCAAAAGAGGGACTTGAGTCCCAGTCACTGACTCAAAAGCTTGCTCTCTATCCACTGACACATTGCCTCTATATCTCTATCTATGTATCTAATATTTTTAAAGTTTATTCATTTCTCTATGTCCACCTGCACTAGTACAGGGACCATTCTCTTTTTGTGATCTTTTTCAAGAGGTAGTCGGTGGATTCTTAAATTTCTATTTTACCCTCTGGCTCTAGAAAATCAGGGCAGTTTTCCTTCATAATTTCTTGAAAGATGATGTCTAGGCTCTTTTTTTGATCATGGTTTTCAGGTAGACCAATAATTTTTAAATTACTTCTCCTGGATCTATTCTCCAGGTCAGTCGTTTTTCCAATGAGATATTTCACATTGTCTTCCACTTTTTCATCTCTTAGTTTCTGTTTTATAACATCTTGATTTCTCCTAAAGTCACTAGCTTCCACTTGCACCAATCTAATTTTTAAGGTAGTATTTTCTTCAGTGATCTTTTGGACCTCCTTTTCCATTTGGGTAATTCTGCCTTTCAAAGCATTCTTCTCCTCATTGGCTTTTTGGAGCTCTTTTGCCATTTGGGTTAGTCTATTTTTTAAGGTGTTATTTTCTTCAGTATTTTTTGGGTCTCCTTTAGCCAGTCATTGACTTGTTTTTCATGGTTTTCTTGCATCTCTCATTTCTCTTCCCAGTTTTTCCTCTATTTCTCTCATTTGCTTTTCCAAATGCTTTTTGAGGTCTTCCATAGCCTGAGATCAATTCATATTTTTCTTGGAGGCTTTTGACGTAGGCTCTTTGACTTTGTTGATTTCTTCTGGTTGTAGAGTTTCATCTTCTTTGTCAAAAAAAAGATTCTACAGTCTGAGTCTCAGTCTGACTCTGTGTCCTTTTTCATTGCCTGGCCATGTTCCCGGCCAACTACTTGACCTTTGAGTTTTTTGTCAGGGTATGACTTCCTGTAGAGTAGAGAGTGCTTTGACCCAATCTTTAAGGGCTGCACTGCTGTTTTTAGAGCTACTTCTACTCCAGTGTCACCACAAGCTCTGTCACAGCAGTGTTCCTTCTTCCTCAAAAAGTGCCAAGTAGGATTGTGACCCAGATCCAAGCAGGGCAAAGCAAACCCTGCACTTCCACTCTGGTTGGCTGCTTGATTCCTCTGACCATGTGAGCCAGGGACTCTGAAAGCAGCTGATGCTGGAGCTCTGGAAGCAGCCACAGGAGCTTCCTGCTTCTGCTGCCACCACCACTGCACCACATCCACCACCCCCAGGGCTGTAGTCAGATCACTTTCTAACCTGATCTAGCAGTTTTCCCACTAACCTTCTCTGTGGTCTTTGGTGTTTGTGGGTTGAGAAGTCTGGTAACTGCCGCAGCTCAATGATTCATGGCCCTAAGTCCTGCTCTGGGCCAACTCCCAGTCTGGTCTGTCCTGTCACAGCCCACACTGGGCTGTGCTCCGCTCCCAGCTCCATGTGTGATAGACCTTACCCAGTGACCATCCAGGTGTCTTAGGCTGGAGACCAGCTTCCCTGTGTTATTTTGTGGGTTCTGCAGTGCTAGAATTTGTTCATAGCCATTTTTTACAGGTATTTGGATGGCTTTGGGAGAGAGTTTAACCAAGTTCCTGCTTTCCAGGTGCCATCTTGGCTCCACCCCCCACAGGGACCATTCTCACCCAGAAGTTCACTAAACCAATCAAATCAAAAATCAGGTCTCTGAATCAGTAACATCTTTAGCTGTATAGTCATTAATGCATAATAAAGTAATCTGTACACAATCAATGATTATTTTAATTTTTAACAGTCTTTCTTTGCATAGGAGAGGGAAAGAGGGAGTATGTGGCTCATCCAAGACTTGCTTATACTATAGAGAAATATTTTATCCTTTATCATTAATATTTTAGTGAATAAGTATCTGTCATATGAAATAGTATAGTCACAGAAGTAATTATTGACTAGAAATGATGCTGATTGTAAACACATTATATTGAATATAATTGTCATGGAAAATTTATTTTTGGATAAATGAAAAAAAAAATTGAGAGAGCTGGCAATGCCAAGATGGCAGAAAAAGGCAGGAACTTGGTGTGCTCTCCCAAATTCCCCTCCAAACAACACTAAATGCTTCAAAACAAAGACTGGAGCAGCAGAACTATCAAAAGTATGGAGTGAAACAATCTTCTAGCTCAAGACAATTTAGAAGATGGACAGAAAAGGTCTATCTCATCAAGGTGAGAGTGGAGTATATTTCAGCACAGAAGGCCCTGGGGAGGCAGAAAAAGGCAATGCCTTAGCAAGGCAGCAGAGAGTCTCTATCCCAAACTAGGAGCAAGGCCTTGAACCCTGGGAGGAAGCAGAAATGGGGCCCTGGCAATGAGAACCCTTGCCTGGCTCAAGTCAGCAGCATACCTTCCTCCAACAAGCAAGTGCAGGCCTTGGGGGCAACTTGGATTAGCATAAGTGACTCCTGGGACTTTCAGCCCACAGACTGTAAGGGGCAGGGGGTGGGGGGGAATAACTGATCAGAAGGAGATTACAGGAGACACTTTACTTGTAATTCTTAAGACTTTATCACTATTAGGGCAGTTAGAAGGCATGTCCATAGCCAAAGGTATGGGTATGAGTTGACTATAATAAAATGATTTCCCCACCACTTCCAAAAAATATGAGATAAGAGAGATTCACTAGGAGAAGGAGAAAGAAAGAGGTAAAATAGCAAATTATTTCATACAAAAGAGGCATAAAAGAGCTATTATAGTGGAGGGGAAGATTGTTGGTGGTGGTGGTGGTGGACAACTGCATTCTCATTCGAATTGACTCAAAAAGGTAATAAAAGACAGTCAGTTGAGTGTATAAAAGGGCAAATTAAAAATCCCCAATGAACCATCAAATTGAAATCCTGAAAATCAAAGGAAAGATTAAGAAAATTGAAAGTAAGAAACTATTGAGCTCATAAATAAAATTAGGAGCTGGTTTTATAAAATAAATAAAATAGATAGGCCATTGTTAATTTCATTAAAAATAAGAAAGAAGAAAAACAAATTATCAGAATCAAAAATGAAAAAGGTAAATTTAACACAAATGAAGAGGAGACTAAAGCAATAATTATGAGATATTTTGCCCAAATATATTCCAATAAATTTGACAATCTAAGTGAAATGGATATTTATAAGCCATGTAAATTCCCAAAATTAACAGAAGAGAAAATAGAATACTTATCACTTTAGAATAGCATTTTCTAAATTACCATTATTTATAATTATATTAATTATCAATATATTATATAATATAAACTGTATTATTATACTATATCATAAAATCTCAAATATACAATTTTATAATATGCTTAATTCTACAATATAAATAATATTGCTATATTAATCATATTATAAATACCATTTTAGAAAAAGTAATTGAACAAGCCATCAATCAACCTCCTAAGAAAACCTTTGTATATTGCGTTCATGTACACATCCTCTTCCATTGTATGAATTCTCTAATGTTGAGTAAATTGTCTTCCCTAATGTTTATAGACAGGAATAAAAACTTCTATATACTTTTAGTCTATGCTTTTAAACTCAGGATCACAGGGAGATAGGCTTAGCACAAATGTCTGAGGGTATTTTCTCAACAGCCATCTCAGGATGTATTGAAAGTCAAAAAGGTCATAAGGTTACACAGACTGACTGCATTGGTAGTTAACTTTGCACATACTCATAAAATTTTTTTTTCAATATGAATTCTCTGAATGGAAATGTCTGAGTCTTTACAGTGTTCACATTTAAAATGAAGAAACAGCAGGTAAATAAAACATGAAATTATTCATTATTAGAACAAATAGTAGAATTTTGTCCTAAAGTATGAACATGTACGTGAGGTATTCATAATCTCTCTCCAACCCAGCTTAAAGAAAGCAGTATATAGCAACACCTTATATGGAATAGAAAAAAGCAGTTATCTCTTAGAAAAAGAAGGGAAGGGCATAGCATAGAGATGATTAGGAGTATAGGATAAGGAAGTCCTGAGGCCTTTCCAGGGAACTGTAGAAAGAAGTCATAGATAAGGTTCTTCTTCAAGAGTAATTATAATCAGAAGTAGAAGAGAATTTCTAGTAGCACTTATTTAAGTCAAGGTACTAGGTTTGGCCCTAAGGCATTCTGATACCTATAGTAGAGAAATGTGAAAGAAAGATAAAGGTTTTTCCTTGAAGGAAAGTAAAAAGTCACAGTCAGATGAATGAGCATCTAATAAAGGTTACAGCTTAGTCAGGAAATACTAATAGTTATAAGTAGATACTGGCATGTCTTTAAATCTTACAAAAATTGTATTCTTTTTTAGAAACCCTAAATTATTATCCTAGTCAAATAAAGTATTATGTATTTTAAGAAAAAGTATAATTGAACAGAGTCTGCTAAATATTCTGATTCAGTATATTCATGCTTAGGGAAAGCTTCACTATTTGGTTTCCCAAAGAGCAAGCCTGGCACCATCATTTATCTGGACAGAACTACCTGAAATGGAAGAAGGGCTCCTAGAATAAAATGTAGAAAGATTCTAAATAATAGTGTATCATAAACACACACAAATTTTCTGTAGAAATAATAGAAACATAGAAGGAGAAACAGGCATGATTAAACAAGTAAAAAGGTCCCCCAGTAACCACGTTAAAATATGCTTATTTGTATTGGTCATAGAGTGCAGGTATTTTTCTGCCAAGCTGTTGTTTGTTTTCTCTTGCTATTCTGTTCTTTTCATATCCCTTGTGAATTTATTCAGATCAATGTTATCCTGGATTACTAGTTCTTGGAGGACCTGAATACTAAAAATTTCATTCTAGTATAATTCATACGACATATATTAAAGATGCAATCATAGAAGGCAGAAACCATATTTATTTGAATTTTTTCCAAGTGCCTTCTGCAGTGCTACAGTATAGATTGTGTATTCTGCAAGGAAGGCCTGAGTTACTTATCAATGGCTTTTCCTTTCTCTGCCTCTTTTCATCAGAGAACTGGCTGGGTCAGGAGTCATAATGTAACCCACAGAACTTATGATGAAACTCAACTATGGGAGTATTTATTTAATACCACATACTACACAATTTTTGTGATGGTGATAACATTTTAGTGATGGTGTTTTATTGTCAGAATAGGTAATGTCGTTTATATTTGTTTAAAGGTTCTTGCTTTTTTTTCTTAGGAAAGGTATGTGAGATCACTGGTGTAGCTTGTGATTCTTTGCATGTGTGGTGACTATATTTCTTAGATTTTCTTAAATAAAAAAAACTAGAACAACATCTTTTGGTTCCACATAAAAATCAATATATAGCAGGGCAGGCCTCAAGAGCCAGTCTGAGGTTGGATCAGATGGTTCAGTGATAGTCTGTGCTGGTGAGATTTGTGCAGCCCTGGAGCACCATTATTGATGTTTGGGAAAGTTTTTTGTTTTTATTTTTCTGCAAATTTTTGAGGGGGTGGGATAAAAGTGCCAAATAAATGTTAGACAATTTTTCAAGGAATGTAAAAATGACAGAATTTTAAAGGTGCATTTATGATTTTAGCATATATTTAAAAATGAAATACCAGGGGATGGAGCCAAGATGGCAGCTGGAAAGCAGGGTCTAGCATGAGCTCCCTGCTGAGTCCCTCCAAAAACCTATAAAAATGGCTCTGAACTAATTCTAGAACTGCAGAACCCGCAAAACAGCAGAGGGAAGCAGGACTCCAGCCCAGGACAGCCTGGATGGTCTCTGGGTGAGGTCTATCCCACATGAAGGTGGGAGTGGAGCAGAGCCCAGTGTGAGCAGCACAGACCAACCAGACCAGGAGCCAGGCACAGTGTGCCTTAGCACCCTGAATCAGTGAGCTGTGGCAGTTACCAGACTTCTCAACCCACAAACATCAAAGACAGCAGAGAAGGTTAGTGGGAAAAGCTGCGGGAGTGGAAGGAGTTCCCGGTTCAGCTACCACTCCGGGGGCAGCAGAGGTGGGGTAGCTACAGAAGTACAGCTGCAGTTCCTTCCAGCCCCAAGCCCACCTGGTGGGAGGAATTAAGTGGCAGATCAGAGCAGGAGGGAAGAGCCTGCTGAAGATCTAAGTCCAGTCCCGGTTGGGGGTTCTTGGGCAAGGAGGAGTGCTTGTGTGGCAGTGCATCCACCCAAGCCTGGAACATAGTTCTTTAAACTCTACAGGCAGTCATACCTCACTGAAAAACTCAAAGGTCGAGTTAGTTGGCTGGGAATATGGCCAGGCAGTGAAAATGCACCCAGATTCAGTCTCAGACTCTGGAATCCTTCTTTGGTGACAAAGAAGACCAAAACATACAGCCAGAAGAAGTCAACAAATTCAAAGAGCCTAAAACAAAAGCCTCCAAGAAAAACATGAACTGGTCTCAGGCCATGGAAGAGCTCAAAAAGGACTTGGAAAAGCAAGTTAGAGAAGAAGAGGAAAAATTGGGAAGAGAAATGAGAAGGATGCGAGAAAACCATGAAAAACAAGTCAATGACTTGCTAAAGGAGACCCAAAAAAATACTGAAAATTATACTGAAGAAAACAACACCTTAAAAAATAGAATAACTCAAATGGCAAAAGAGCTCCAAAAATCCAATGAGGAGAAGAATGCCTTTTAAGGCAGAATTAGCCAAATGGAAAAGGAGGTCCAAAAGACCACTGAAGAAAATGCCACCTTAAAAATTAGATTGGAGCAAGTGGAAGCTAGTGACTTTCTGAGAAATCAAGATATTATAAAACAGAACCAAAGGAATGAAAAAATAGAAGACAATGTGAACTACTTCATTGGAAAAACCACTGACGTGGAAAATAGATCCAGGAGAGATAATTTAAAAATTATTGGACTACCTGAAAGCCATGATCAAAAAAAGAGCCGAGATATCATCTTTCAAGAAATTATCAAGGAGAGCTGTCCTGATATTCTAGAGCCACAGGGCAAAATAGAAATAGAAAATCAATGCTGAAAATTAAATATATTAAATAAGTAAAAAAAATTGTAAGCTGAAAACAAATAAAAAATAAAAAAATAAAAATGAAATACTATTTTTTTCCATTGTTGTTAGCTTTACAAATAATTCCCTGGTTTTCAGTAGACCCAGGAAAGTTTTATTCAAAAAGGAAAATGAGCATTGGTCTCTCCCATATTCACTAGTACCATTTCCTGTCAAAGTCACTCCTTTGTCACTAAAAATATCCATTTCAATAGGTTGAGAAAACATTAATATTTGTTTACAGCCAGTAAATGACAATAAATGAAAACTAATTTTAAATGACAATTCTTAAAAAATAAATAAAGGAAACAGAAGAAATAGGCACTTGCTGATGCTTCCCTTTAAATCTCTTGAAATTGTGAGGTTACCACTGATGCACAAGAATTTTTCATTGGTCATTCCTTACTCTTGCTACAGTAACATCCCATCTTAATTTTCTGGTCTTATGTCTGATAATATCATTATGTCACTTCTCTTGTGCAATTATGTATTGCTAATGGACTTCAGTTTACTCATATCTACCATACACTTTTCCTTTGCCCTTTGGATGATCCTCAATTTTCATTCTTTGGCAATAACAGTGTCTTATGACTTGTGGTCAATTTAGAATCACTAGAAGAATGTTGTTTTAAAAATATGGTTTTGGTTCAAGGAGAAAGTACTGCATATTTCCCCCAAAGTGAAACCTCCTGTTTAATTGTGAGCCCAATTCATTGTACATTTGTAATGACTGTGAGTGTATATGTATGCATGATTAAGCTTAATAGCTTAAAATTGTACTAAGACTTTGGGGATACCATATGTGGTGTATGTATGTGTGTGTGTATACACACATAAATATAATATATTGTATATTGTTTTATATGTATGTATGTTTTTGAGGGATAATGTAGGTTTTTTCAAAGTTCTAGGATACGATGCAGTCAGCGCAGTGTCATCCAAAGTACAGACCTGTGGAGGGCTTTGCCATATATATGGAATCCCTCTTTGATTTGCATTTTGTTTTGGGAGTAGGGAAATATGGGAATAGAACATATTTTTGATGAGTATACATCACCTTGTTTTTAGAAATTTTAATACAGTAAATTATTTTTCCCATCATATACTAACAAAATTTTAACCATCACATTATCTTATACCTTGTTTAATATTAATAGTCAAATTATATCCAAAAATCATCTTTGCCATTAAATATTTTAAAGACTCTTATGTGACTTTTCCTAAGGTGAAACAATTGGCTGCATGACTGGATTGAGGTGGCAGGTTTATTTTGTTAATAGCATTGGACTGTTTTGATTCAAAAGTGTCCTATCCCATAAAAATGGCTCATCACCTCCAAAATGGCATCGGTGGAATATGAGATTTGACATTGAATGTAAAATACACACAGTACAACTCAGTAGATAAATAGGATTTGAGGAGCAGGCTATTGAAACTTCAGAAACTCCTAATTATCACTGAATTTATAAATTAATTAGATTAGTGATGGGAAGGATATAGGAAAGTTCTCTCTCTCTCTCTCTCTCTCTCTCTCTCTCTCTCTCTCTCTCTCTCTCTCTCTCTCTCTCCCTCCTCCCACTTCTCTCTCATTCTTTTTCTGTCTCTTTGGGTCTCTGTCTCTCTTGTCCCTTCCTCATTAGCACTCTCTCAGATCTTAAGAAGGGTCTTTATAATTTAATTCTATCCTTTTTGCTAGAATGCTTTTGTAATTTTATCTTTAGGATTATTTCTCTCAATTTAAATAGTTTCCTGGGAAAGGGAGACAAATTAGACTTTGGATCACTTGACTAAGTATTATTCACGACACTCCTCATGGACAGAATAGATAGCCCAGGCAGACCAACTGTTATCAAAATATTCCCTAATCCCTCTCAAATGATGTGTTTTGCAAACTCAGCATTAGGTTCATTCCTTTGTGTTAAGATATTGACCATTGAAAAATAGGATATAGTAGTGGTAAGAATGATGTATAAGAGTCAGAATACGTGGGACCTAGAACTGAAATGGTAACATGTTAGCTGTGTAAGCTTGATCAAGTCACTTTAACTCTCTGAAGACCAGTTTTTACACTTGTAAAATTCTGGTGATGATCTCTATCCTGCCTACCTTACAGTGTTATCATGATGATGGAATGAGAGAATGTAAGTGAAATCACTTTTTAAAACACTATACAAAAGTAAGGAATATGAGGAAATAGGTTATACTAAATGATTTCTAAAGTCCTGTCCAGTTTTGAGATTCTATAATCATAATCATTTCAGGAATCCCTTGATAAAATATAATATGTTGTCTGGAAAGGAATTCATTTGATAAGATTAGCTAACATAGAATCATGGTTTTTCAGTCAAAAAGGATTTTAGAAGTCATTTGTTCCAAACCTCTGAGGTTACAGTTGAAGACACTAATATCCAGAGAGGTTGAGTGAATTCTCCAAGCTCACACAGGTAAGTGTTTTCAGCTGGAAGAGAATGGGGCTCTAAGGGAATAGGAGACAGAAAAGGTAAGTTTTGACGAGGGTGGAACATGGTTGGAAAAAGCCTTTAGCATAGGTTTCTGCCAAGTAAAACAAACCTAATTAAAGCCACACAGAGAAGGACATTGAATATTCATATTGCAGTATTAGGCTGTTAATACCGGAGTAGAGGAGAGAAGCTTTAAATGAAGATAGACCGTTCCAAGGTACTACACATTTTTTTTTCCCCCTGGGGCTCATTCTGGCACCATTCCATGTGCTTCTATTCTATTCATGCCTAGATCATACCCAATGCTTTATACTGATACTTCCAGCTTTTAGATTTTATAATGCCATAATTAAATGTATACATTTTATTAACTATTTGGATTTGGGGAAATTGAACAGCAATAAAAGAGGTTTGAATCTATTCCTCTAGTGTGGGAACTACTATAAGCTGTTCAAAAACAAGTCTAAATGTCATATGTTCAAAGACATTTCATGAAATTGTCATCCATATCCACTGACGTTTTAAGAATTGTCAACCTAAAAGGTAAGTATTAGATGGACCCATAAACACTACAGAGTGAACAGATTGTTATAGAGTACTTTTTTCACCACTATAAAGTTTGCAACAAAATGGTAAAGCAGAAAAATTGAACAAAAAGGCAGCTCTCTGCTGTTGTGACTAATACTAGAGTGGATACTAGAAAGGAGTAAATAAAAATCCACAAGTAAGAGATAGATGAGATTTCCACTATAATATGTATTTCAGAGAGCAAAAAGAAACAAAGGAAGTTTTATGCCATCAGTGTCTGTTCCTGGTACAGAGACTTGCTTCATAAAACCAGATAGTATGGGGCAAGCACATTTAAAAGCAGGAGCAAGGCCACAGAGCCCCAGGGGATGGGGCTAAGTTCTGCTCTGGGCTGGCCTTGATTTTCCTTGCATTCCACTCTATCTTATAAGTCAGTTTATTTGTAGACTCACAAACCTTGGACTGTTTCCCTAGCATCTCTGCAAATAGGACCTACAAGGCTCATAGCAAGCACAGGACAAGAGGATGGACTAGAAATAGGTGAGGGAGAAAGATAAATAAAGCAGAACTCTAGGAGTGAAGCAAGGGAAATTTTAAATATTTATTTTAATCAATCAATCTTTATTAAGTGCCAATTATGTGCCAGGTACTATGTTAAGCACTGAGTAAACAAATAGAGGACTACATTCTAATAACTACCCATGTTTTAATGAGAACCAATTCTACTGCCCCTGGCACATGGATATTTATAATTTTATTTTGTGAATATTTGTATACATTACATTCAAAGCTTTGTATTAGTGGATAGTCAAACTGAAACCTGGGAAAGACCTTAGCTTAAAAAGGCCAAGGTTTCCCTCTGCATCATGGACCATCTCCAGTCATCCTGATCTATATCTTGCCACTGGAACCAGATAGCTCCAGATGGCAGAGTGAGGCTGGTGACTTTGCACAGCCCTCCCTCACTTAAATACAATTCACTTGCAAGTCATGGCATCATCTTCCTGACGAATGACGGACAAACAACAACCTGTGAGTAGTAGTAGCTGCCCCACTGGGGACCCAACTGGCCAATTCCAGTTGAGCAATGCAGCTCCCTTCCTCACTCCCTGCTCCTTCCTTCTTTCTCTCTTTCTTTCTTTTCTTTCCTTCTTTCATTCTTTCTTTTTCTTTCTTTCTTTCTCTTTCTTCCTTTCTTTCTTTCTTTCTTTCTTTCTTTCTTTCTTTCTTTCTTTCTTTCTTTCTTTCTTTCTTTCTTTCTTTCTTTCTTTCTTTCTTTCTTTCTTTCCTTCCTTCCTTCCTTCCTTCCTTCCTTCCTTCCTTCCTTCCTTCCTTCCTTCCTTCCCTGCCTCTTTCTCTCTGTGTCCACATAGGGAATCATGCCCTTACCTGAGGGTGCTCTGCGCAAAGGAATATAAATTTTGATCAATAAAACCTGGCAAGATATATTGGGCTAGATTTCTTTCTTAAAGATCGTGCCTTAAATCCAAATAACTCTGGCTCTCATTGAGTGGTCAACAATAGGTACCACCCCAAACCTCAATTATTCATTGTTTGGGTCCTGATACTTCAGAGTAAGTGTACATAGCAATTTTTTTCTGTTTTGGGCAGAAACTCTGAGGGTCTTCCTCTCCCAGACTGCCTTTTTTTAAGTAGGTAAAAGAGAACATTCTTTACCTTATTTCTTACCTAGCCTTAATCACTGAATGGATATTGCCTCAGTCAAACTGAGACCTGGAAAGACCTTAGCTTAAAAAGGCCAGTCTCCCACTGCATCCAGGGCCATCTCCAGTCATTCTGAACTATACCTTGCCACTGGATCTAGATGGCTCCAGAGGAAAAAGTGAGGCTGGTGACTTTGAACAGCCTTCCCTCACTTAAATCCAATTCACTTGAATGTCATAGCAACACCTCCCCGATGTCATGGTCTTCTTCAAGAATGAAGGAAAGACAACTATCCAATCATACTTGATTTCTCTTCACATATTTCTCTTTACTTTAATCTTGATTTAGAATTACTTTCACACACACACACACACACACACACACACACACACACACACACACACACATATATATATATAAAGACTTCTCTTCTCCCTGATAGAATATAAGTTCCTTGAGGGTAGGACTGTTCCATTTTTTGGTTTTATATAGACAACTAGTCTGTAACATAGTAAACAGAACAGAATAGGCAATTAATAGATGCTTTTTAATTGGTTGATTGGTTGGGAAGACAAGTTGTGTTCTAATGAAGAATCAAAGACTCTGCTGTACAGTCACACACAGAGGGAATATTTTTAGAACTATATAGGGAGAAAGTTTTTGAACTTTTACAGGTCATGCAATTGCCTTGGCTTAGCTTTTTTTTTGGTGGGGGCCCAGTTTCAAGGTTTCTTTTGTGAATCTCCTATGTGTAACAATCATTGCATTTGGATTTTTTTAAAACTCATCTGCCACAATCTACAGAAATTCTGGGAATGGCTTAAAAAGTAAGACGTTAATAATCATCCACTTATTATTCTTTCAATGCAGACATAAGGACACCTAATAATTCCATTTACAGAAATGAAAAAAAGTGAGCAACATAGCAAAAATGTTGTATGAAGAATCTACCAATAGAAACCAATAAAGTATCACAGAGAATTCTGATGAAATTTCATTAGACAAAATTCAACAACTATTTATTAAATGTCTACTATGTGTAAGGAACTGTTCAAGTAACAGATACCTTGCCCATATCCACAAGGAATTACAAATGAGCAACAGAAAAATGACTCATATGCAAATGACTATAGTGGAAAACAAATCATCTTAAGAAAATAAGAGATGTGCAAAAATATTCTATGCTAGAAGTAAGAAAAGTAAAAACCAATTCCAACTGGAGAAAAACTCTTTCACTTCAAGTTTTCATGGTTCTCATACTGAAAGATGTGTTTCTCTATAACCCAAATTTGTATGTATGACATAAAATGAAAATAGAGTAACATATCCATGTTGGAGGATTGTTATGTTCTGATATCTTATTGGTATTACTACTTCATATTAAGAAGGGCCATATTGGGGGTGGAGCCAAGATGGTGGCTAGAAAGCAGGGACTTGCCTAGGACTCTCCCCCAGGACCCTCCAAACACTGATAAAAATGGCTCTGAACAAATTCTAGAACTGTAGAACCCATGAAATATCAGAGGGAAGCCGGGCTCCAGCCCAGGACAGCCTAGATGATCTCTGGGAAAGGTCTATTGCACATGGAGCTGGGAGTGGAGCAGAGCAGAGGCCAGTGTGGGCTGTGCCCAGACCAACCACACCAGGAGCCAAGTGGAACAGGCCCTAGCACCCTGAATCAGTGAACTGTGGCAGTTACCAGACTTCTCAACCCACAAACACCAAAGACAACAGAGAAAGTTAGTGGGAAAAGCTGCAGGGACAGAGTGAAAGGAGTTCACGGTTTGGCCACTGCCCCAGAGGGAGTGGGGGTGTTGCAACTACAGAACTACAGCTGCAGTTGCTTCTGGCCCCAGGCCCACCTGGTGGGAGGAATTAAGTGGCAGATCAGAGCAGGAGTGCAGAGACTGCTTAAGATCTGAGTCCAGTCTGAGTTGGCAGGAGGATCGCTGGTGTGGCAGAGCTTGCTATGTAGAAATAGCTCTGCAAACAACAGCACATCCCCTCAAGGTTGGAACAAAATACTCTCTACTCTACAAGCAGTCATACCCCCACAAAAAACTCAAGGATCAAGTAGTTGGCTGAGATCGTGGCCAGGCAGTGAAAACAGACTCAGACTTTGGAATCTTTCTTTGGCAAAACATACAGCCAGAAATCAACAAAGTCAAAGAGTCTACATCAAAAGCCTCCAAGAAAAACATGAACTGGTCTCAGGCTCAAAAAGGATTTGGAAAAGCAAGTTAGAGAAGTAGAGGAAAAATTGGGAAGTGAAA
The DNA here is from genome assembly GCF_011100635.1 of Trichosurus vulpecula. NCBI lineage: Eukaryota > Metazoa > Chordata > Mammalia > Diprotodontia > Phalangeridae > Trichosurus > Trichosurus vulpecula. The sequence goes on along the minus strand of NC_050574.1, from coordinate 203,561,546 downwards.
TGAGAATGATGCGAGAAAACCATGAAAAACAGGTCAATGACTTGCTAAAGGAGACCCCAAAAATACTGAAGAAAATAACACCTTAAAAAATAGACTAACTCAAATGACAAAAGAGCTCCAAAAAGCCAACAAGGAGAAGAATGCTGTCAAAGGCAGAATTAGCCAAATGGAAAAGGAGGTCCAAAAGACCACTGAAGAAAATACCATCTTAAAAATTAGATTGGAGCAAGTAGAAGCTAGTGAATTTATGAGAAATCAAGATATTATAAAACACAACCAAAGGAATGAAAAAGTGGAAGACAATGTGAAATATCTCATTGGAAAAACCACTGATGTGGAAAATAGATCCAGGAGAGATAATTTAAAAATTATTGGACTACCTGAAAGCCAGGATCAAAAAAAGATCCTAGGTATCATCTTTCAAGAAATTATCAAGGAGAACTGCCCTGATATTCTAGAGCCAGAGGGCAAAATAGAAATTGAAAGAATCCACTGATCATCTCCTGAAAAAGATCCCAAAAAGAAAAATCCTAGGAATATTGTCGCCAAATTCCAGAGCTCCCAGATAAAGGAGAAAATACTGAAAGCAGCCAGAAAGAAACAATTTGAGTATTGTGGAAAGACAATCAGAATAATATGAGATCTAGCAGCTTCTACATTAACGGATCAAAGGGCTTAGAATATGACATTCCCAAGGTCAAAGCAGCTAGGATTAAAACCAAGAATCACCTACCCAGCAAAACTGAGTATCATGCCCCAAGGTAAAATATTAACTTTCAATAAAATAGAGGACTTTCAAGCTTTCTCAGTAAAAAGACCAGAGCTGAATAGAAAATTTGACTTTCAAACACAAGAATCAAGAGAAGCATGAAAAGGTAAACAAGAAAGAGAAAGCACAAGGGACTTACTAAATTTGAACTATTTTGTTTACATTCCTACAAGGAGAGATGATGTGTATAATTCATGAGACCTCAGTATCAGGGTAGCTGAAGGGAATATACATATATAGAGAGATAGAGGGCACAGGGTGAGTTGAATATGAAGGGATGATATCTAAAGAAATAAAATCAAATTAAGGGATAAGAGAGGAATATATTGAGAGAAGGAGAAAGGGAGAGATCTAATGGGGTAAATTATCTCACATAAAAGTGGCAAGAAAAAGCAGTTCTGTTAGGAGGCAAGAGAGGGCAGGTGAGGGGGAATGAGTGAATCTTGCTCTCGTTGGATTTGACCTGAGGAGGGAATAATATAAATACTCAACTGGGTATCTTACCCCACAGGAAAGAAGGAGGAAGGAGATAAAAAGGGGGGGATGATAGAAGGGAGGGCAGATGGGGGAGGAGGTAATCAAAAGTAAACACTTTTGAAAAGGGGCAGCATCAAGGGAGAAAACTGGATAAAAGGGGATAGGATAGGAAGGAGCAAATATAGTTAGTCTTTCACAACATGAGTATTGTGGAAGGGTTTTGCATAATGATACACATGTGGCCTATGTTGAATTGTTTGCCTTCTTAGGCAGGGTGGGTGGGGAGGGAAGAGGGGAGAGAATTTGGAACTCAAAGTTTTAAAACAAGATGTTTAAAAAAAGTTTTTGCATGCAACTAGGAAATAAGATATACAGGCAATGGGGCATAAACCTCTATCTTGCCCTACAAGGAATTAAGGGAAAAGGGGATGAGGGGAGTGGGTTGACAGAAGGGAAGGCTTACTGGGCAATGGGGCAAGCAGAATATATGCCATCTTGGAGAGGGGGGAGGGTGGAAATGGGGAGAAAATTTGTAATTCAAACTCTTGTGAAAATTAATGCTGAAAACTAAATATTAAATAAATAAATAATGTTTTTTTAAAAAAGAAGGGCCATATTGAATTGGTAATATTGGAAAGTATGGTATAAGACATTAATGTTTTGCCTTATTGTCAGATTGTAATTTTTTTAATCTTAAAAAGGGTTCAAAATAGCAAGAGCGAATATTTATATAGTACTTTTAAGTTTGCAAAATGTTTCAAATATATTATCTCAATTGAGTTTCCCAGTAGCCTTTTTAGATTATATGGGTGTTTTACCCCCATTTTACAGATGAGGAACTGAAGCTTATAAAATTTAAGCAATTTTCCCAGGGCCACATATCTAATAAGTATTTGAAAGAATACTGTTTCAGGTATTTTTTCTTAAAGTCTAGCACTCTATCTACTACCCAATGCAACTGCTGTGATTTCTTGCCTGTTGTTTTCAATGTGTGCTTCAAGAACACAGCAATACATATAGAGAATCTATCTTCTAGTCGGGAGCTAGGACATTGCTTTTTCTCCCTGATGATAATAGCCTACTAATTTCAGAGTTTCTCATAGAACACTAAACATAGTCTAAACCAGGCCCACATTTCCTTGTTGCATTGTTAAGCATGGTTGCAGAAGCAAGATTGGATCAAACTGGATTATTTTATACAACAGTGCTTCAGGGCAGGCCATATGCAGGGCAGGAATAACAGCTGTATGACAAACTGCACTGGAGTTATGAACTCAAGCATAGTGTCAAGTGTGACAGTTTCTGTACATAGCAAATATTCTGTACATGATTTTAACTGTCTGCCTAGTTCATTCCAGGGTTATGGAATGCTAGAAGGCATAATTTGAAAAGGAAAAATTAGAGTTGGGGTGGTCATTTGTTAGTGGTGGGGAGGACACTAGCTGTGTATTGCTATGAGGTAAAGAGTCAGAACCACTGAATTTAACAGGCCACCCCAACAGCTGCTTGGGTCATGAAGCAAATGGCAGTCAGTGCTCACATCTAGAGGGTGTAGAAAAGATTGCCAGCCACCTGTGCATCTCTTTACGTACCCACAATGCATATGTAAATAATACAATATTCCTGAAACCAGGAATGACATAGTGCATGAGAAATTGATATAAATGCAGACAAACTATCTTTCCTCCTCTTTTAAGCCCAAGATAGTAAAGGGTAAGTAAATGAAATTTAAATATCCTGTGGAGAGAAACCAAATATGGAAGGATAACTTTAGTAAAAGCCCAATTAGAGAATCAATGTGCCAGTTCTAACTATTTAAATAAAAGTACATCTCCAGATACCATACTGTAATGGCTTTTTGCTTCTTAAGGATGTCAATACAAATGAGTCTTCCCTTCAGTCATTAACTGTCCATTGGGAGACATGAGCTAACCATCATTCTAAAGATGTCTTTACGAAATCCAACAAGACGTTTTTTACTGCTGTGTCAGTTAAAGTCTCCATTTTATATTTGAAGTAATTGCACTCAACTCTTCAGTTATTAAATTATCAGGAATAAAGACTGCATCCTTCACATGAAAATATATGCGACCTCTTCCTGAACTTCTTATAAACACAAAGCATTAAATGCTGTCTAAAAGGGTAGAAATACCCAAGGCAAGTAGATAGCATTCAAATGTTAACTACATTCCCTCTTTTTCCTCATGCTGTGACATTCAGATGATATGGATTTCATATCATAACATTCAAAGGAATGCTGAAGTCACAGAAAATTCATATTTGGGAAATTGATTGGAAAATGCATTGATTTATTACAACAAAAAATGTGTACTAGCCAGCAGTAGAAAAAAATATCTTGAGCTTATAATCTTAAAAAATAATTGAAATAGCATAAAAATAGTGCTCCAGAATATGTAAAAGCAAACAGATTAATAAAAGTAATTTGCAGAACAGAAAAACAGCAACATATTGATATAGCTTCTAATACTTCTAATATAATGAATGAAGTACAGGAATTAGAATCAGGAAGATAAGTTCAAGTTCTACCTCAGACAGATTCTTATTAGTCAAGTGAGCAATCCTATTGTTCTTGTCTGCCTATGGACAATAATAGCATATACCTAACAGTTATTGTGAATATCAAATAAAATAATGTCTGTAAAATGCTAAAACCATCAACAAGCATTATTTGTAATGGGGATAAACTAGATGCATTCCCAATAAGATCAGGGGTGAAACAAGGATGTCCATTATCACCCCTATTATTCAATTTGGTACTAGAAACATTAGCTGTAGCAATAAGAGAAGAAAAAGAAATTGAAGGAATTAGAATAGGAAAAGAAGAAACTAAATTATCACTTTTTGCAGATGATATGATGATTTATCTAGAGAATCCTAGAGAATCAAGTAAAAAACTACTTGAAATAATAAACAACTTTAGCAAAGTTGCAGGATATAAAATAAACCCACATAAATCCTCAGCATTCCTATACATTACTGACAAAGCCCAACAGCAAGAGATAGAAAGAGAAATTCCATTCAAAGTTACTGAAGGCACTATAAAATATTTGGGAGTCTATTTGCCAAGACAAACCCAGGGCCTATATGAACATAACTATGAAACACTTTCCACGTGAATAAAATCAGATCTAAATAAATGGAGAAATATCAGTTGCTCATGGTTAGGCAGAGCTAATATAATAAAAATGACAATTCTACCTAAATTAATCTATCTATTCAGTGCCATACCAATCGAACTACCAAAAAATTTTTTTACTGAGCTGGACAAAATAATAACAAAATTCATTTGGGAAAACAAGAGGTCTAGAGTATCTAGGATATTAATGAAAAGACATGCTAGAGATGGTGGCTTAGCCACACCAGATATTAAACTGTACTACACAGCAGCAGTCATCAAAACTGCCTGGTACTGGTTAAGAAACAGGGGTGTGGATCAGTGGAATACGATAGGTACACAAATAGGTGAAATCAAGAAGTTTAGCAATCCACTCTTTGATAAACCCAAAGAGGCCAGTTTCTGGGCTAATAATTCACTATTTCACAAAAACTGTTGGGAAAATTGGAAAATGGTAGGGCAAAAACTGGGCATAGACCAATATCTTACACCATATACCAAAATAAAGTCAAAATGGGTTCATGATTTAGGAGTAAAAGTTGATACTCTAAGTAATTTGGGAAAGCAAGGAATAGTTTACTTATCAGATCTGTGGAAAAGTAAAGAATTCATGACCCAACAAGAGATAGAGAGCATTACAAAATGCAAAATGGATAATTTTGATTATGTCAAATTGAAATGTTTTTGTACAAAAAAAGCCAATGCAACAAGAATTAGGAGGGAAGCAGAAAATTGGGAGAAAATCTTTACAACTAGTATCTCTGATAAAGGCCTCATCTCTAAAATATACAGGGAGCTGAGCCAAATATATAGGAATACAAGCCATTCCCCAATTGAGAAATGGTCAAAGGATATGAACAGGCAGTTTTCAGAGGAAGAAATTAAAGCTATCTACAGGCATATGGAAAAGTGCTCTGGATCACTGCTGATTAGAGAAATGCAAATCAAAACAACTCTTAGATACCACATCTCTCCTGTCAGATTGGCTAAAATAACAAATCAGGAGAATGATAAATGCTGGAAAGGATGTGGGGAAATTGGAACATTGTTGCATTGCTGGTGGAGTTGTGAGCTGATCCAGCCATTTTGGAGGGCGGTTTGGAACTATGCCCAAAGGGCTATAGAAATGTTCATACCCTTTGACCCAGCAATACCACTTCTAGGGTTGTATCCCAAAGAAATCACGCAAGCGGGAAAAGGACCCATATGTACAAGAATATTTATAGCGGCTCTCTTTGTGGTAGCCAAGAATTGGAAATCAAAGGGATGCCCATCAATTGGGGAATGGCTGAACAAACTGTGGTATATGAAGGTGATGGAATACTATTGTGCCATAAGAAATGGGGATGATGCAGACTTCATAACAACCTGGAAAAACCTACACGACACAATGCTGAGTGAGCGGAGCAGAGCCAGGAGAACGTTGTGCACAGCCACAGATATATGGATTTTCCGTGAGGACTAACCCTGACAAACTGCGCTTTTCTCAGCAACCTAAGGGGCAAGGACAACTCCAGGGGACTCACGATGGAGAATGCTATCTTCATCGAGACAAAGAACTGCAAAGTTTGAATACAGACTGAGGCACACTACATGCTCGCCTTTTCTGCTTCTCTTTTGTTTTTGTTTTTGGGGTTTTTTTTTTTGGTTCTGTTTCTTCTTTCTCATGATTCATTCCATTGGTCAAAATTCTTCTCCACGACTTGACTAGTGCATAAATTAATTCAATGTGAAGTTATACATGACAGTTATATGAGACTTCATGCCGTCTTGGGGAGGGAGTGGGGAGGGAGGGGAGAAAAACTGGAACTCAAAACTATGTAGAACCGTGCATGGTAAACTAAAAATAAATAAAGAAATTTATAAAAAAAATGCTTTGCAAACAATAAATTGCACTATTATTGTATATATAGCAATAGCAACAGCCTTTGTGATTCAGTGGCATTTAGGCAATGGCAAAAGGGCAAATGGAAGACTCCAGTCTGTTGGGTCCACCAGTATGTCAAATACACAGGAGAAAACGGATTAAAGACACATAAAATGTACAGGCTTGGATGACATTTCTGCACCTTTGAAGGTCATAGCAACATTAATATGATCGCAAATCTATTAGAGTAAAAAACTATGTTAACATTCCTTCTAATAATTATATATGTGTATACATATAATAACAATAAATAATAATATATAGCATTTATATCTCCTTTTAAGGTTTGTAAAGTGTTTAGCTTGTATTATCTCATTTGATTATCACAACAACCTTGTAAGATAAGTGGCATTATTATCACCACTTTCCAGAGGAGAAAACTGAGGGTGAAAGATGTTAATGGATTTGACCAGGGTCACATATGTAAGAAGTTTCAGAAGCAAGATTCGATCTTATCTTCCTTACTTTGTCTAGCTTTCCACCTAGTGGGACACCTAGCTGTATTGTGTCTGTATATGTGAATATGCAAATACATTTACTTTATAGATATACGTGTGTGTATCTCTCTCTGTATATGTATATATATATATATATAAAAACAAATATTCAAATACTAACAAATAACATATATTATGTATATTAACAAATGTTCTTTTGGTTTTCACTGTTGCAATATTTTCACTGCTTTCAGGTAAAGGAATGATGAGGGCAAGAATTTCTCCAAGGATAAACATTAGGTCTTTGAATATATCTTTCTTCCTCGTGTCTCCTACCTCAAGCTTATTCCAAAACTTCTTTGTCTAGGAGAATAACTGAATGCTATCAGGACAACAGCATCAGATCTCAGGGGGTTGAAGGTTTTTCCACTACTTTAATAACCCACTGCCAGTGACAAAAGGCATGTAGCTGATAGGATCTTAAGGGAACTATTTCCAGACTTTTTGTTCAAGGAATACTGGCTGGAGAAACAGAATAAGGTAGGAAAAATCCAAGTGGGATCTCTTAAGGTTAAACATGTTGAGCCAATGTGCTTAATTTTTAAGGCAATTGCTCTTCTGTGAGCCATTTTGAAGTAGATATTCTCTAGCAGAAAATGGTTTTAAAAGGACCTTTGGTCAAACTAAAACTAGAATATACTAGCCTCGTGTTAGACGTGAAGGCTTCAATAAGTTGTGCTTTCTAGCCCCCTAGAGAAAGATACTATACCACTCTCCAGTGACTGACTCATAGAATGAGGATGATGCCTCGGGGCCTCTTTCTGTCACAGACTGAGGATGAGTACTACACATTCATACTGTAAATAAACTTTCTGCCCCTGATGAAGCTCACATACTTACTATTCTGTTTTCTGTTTAATTTGTCTCTCTTGAACTTCCACTGACCAAGTAAGCATAAATTGGAGTTTTCATGGTTATCTTTCACCTCCATACTCTCAGCAAATATGTGATTAATTCTTTGATAATAAAGATCACACAATATTAAAGTTACAAAAGTGAGTTTTCATTTATTGAAAATTAAACAAAAATGAGGTTAATGAACTAAGTAATTCTTTTGATTTATCACTTCAAAACATTTGGAAAAAGATGCCCTTTTCCTCTTTAATTACTTTTTATTTATTTGCTAAGATTACAAAGGGAAGATTTTGCTGTAAACTGCCTACTTGATTTTCTTATACATCATAGTTCATTCCCCATCTCTGTGCCTTTTCACAGATTATATCCCATGCCTCTCTTTCTCATTCTTTTCACCTTCACCTATTTCTATACTTTCCTTCTTTTATTCAAGTGCTATTTTATACAAGTGACCTTTTCCATTTCCTCTTTTACTAATGACCTCACCCCACAAAATCAGTCTGTATTTATTATTAATATTTCCTTTTATGTGCCTTTACATATGTTGTTTTACTCCAGTAGAATGCAAATGCTTGGAGGGCAGGCACTGTTATATTTTTAGCTTTGTATCCCCACAAACTAGCATAGTGTTTGACACATAGTGTGTGACTAATATTAAGTCTTTACTGAAATTAATTGAACTGCTACAGAATTGCTTGATAATACATTTAGATCATTTATCAATTGGAGAATTACTCATTTTCTTATATATTTGGACCAGTTCCTTATATCTTGTAAACGAAAGATTTATCAGATAAAATGACTGCAAAAGTTATTTTTTGTGGAAAAACTTTTAAATCTTACGTAATGAGAATCATCCATTTTATCTTCTTTTATCCAATCTATTTCTTATTTGGTCATGAACTTTTCTTCTATCCAGAGAGTTGATGAGTATTCTGTTGACATTTCTCTGATTGCTTAATGATGTGATATTTTATATTTAGGTCATATACCCATTTAGAGATTATCTTCATATAAGATAGGAGGCATTGATGTAAAGATTTTTATCTTCCACACTACCATCCTATTTTTCCAGCAGTTACTGGCAAATTTAGAATCTTTATTCCAGGAACTGGGTTTTCTGTTTATTTGTTTGTTAATCAAATATAAGAATATTAGACCCATTTCCTTCTGCATGTTCTATACCAAATCTTTTCTAATAATTGATCTCTCTCTCTTTAAACTAAATGTTTTTTTCATAATTATTGTTTTGTAATAAAGTATGAAATCTGGCACTGTTAGGTACCTATTCACATTTTGTTTCGGTTTTTCTCTGGAGATTCTTGACCTTTTCCCCCCTACATCTGGACTTTTAAAATTATTTTTCAAGTTCTATAAAGTAATCCTTTCATACTTGGATATTTCATTGAATAAATACATTTATTTTGGTAATGCTTTCTTTTTAATAATATTGGCTCATCTATTTAGGTCTCTATTTATAAACTAATTTATTGTAGCTGTGTTTATGAAGTTCTTGTGTATACCATGGAAGGTAGACTCCCAAGTGGTTTATATTTTGAGTTGTATTTTCAAATAGAATTTCATGTTATGTCACTTCCTACTTGATTTTATATAAAAAGTTGATGTTTGTGTAGATTTATTTTATATCTTACAATTTTGCTGATATTATTAGTTGTTTAAATTACTTTTTAATTGTCTCTTTAGGTTTTTTGTATCATATCATCTACAAAAAGTGACAATTTTGTTTCTTCGTTACCCATGATTATCCTTCAATTCTTTTTTTCTTGTCATTATTATAGCTAGTATTTCTAGTACTGTGACAAGTAAGACTTGTGGCAATGGATATCCTTAGTTAATCCCTGAATTTATTGGAAATGATTTTCACTTATCCCCATGAAAAATAATGACAGCTCTTACTTTTAGATATATATTAGTTATCATTTTAAGGAAAAATCCATTTGTTTCTACATTTTCCAGTGTTATAAAGAGAAGTGTGTATTGGATTTTGTAGATGCTTTTTCTGCATCTATTGACATATGACAATTATCTTGTTATTAATGTGGTTAATTCAATTTAGATCTTTTCCTAATATTAAAGCAACCCTGCATTCCTGATATCCAACCAGGTCATAATATATAATTAGGTTATCTACAGCTGTATAGGGAAACAATGCTCCAAATCACTAATTACAGAAATTTAAATTAAAGCAATTCTGAGATTTGGCTTCATACCCCTCTGAGTGGCAAAGATGACTCCTCCCCAAAAAGTAAAATGAATAACATTGGAAAGGCTGTGGAAAAACAGGTACACTGATGCACTATTGTTGGACCTTTGAAGGGGTCCAATCATTCTGAAAAGCAACTCATAATTATAGGTAAAAAGTCACTAAGCAGTTCATGTTCTTTATCCTAGCTATACCACTGCTAGGCCTATGTCCACAAGAGATCAAAGAAAGAAGAAAACAGTTTATCTATAAAAATATTTATAGTAACTCTTTTTGTGATAGCAAAAAAAGCCTAAAACTAATGGATTGAGGAATGTGAAGAATGGCTGAATATTTTGTAGTGTATGAATATGTTATCGTGCTATAAGAAAGTAGAAATAGATGATTAAAAATTCAGGAAGGACTCATGTGGACTGAATCAAAATGAAGGAAGCAGAGCCTGTAGAACAATCTGTACTATATTATCAACATTATAAAAATGAATAACTTGGAAGACCTATAGACTGATGAAGACTGAAATGACTAGGAGATCAATTTATACAATGGTAAGCAACACTGTAAAGACAAATAACTTTGAAAACTATAAGATCTATGATCAATAGAATGACTATTCATCCATTCTAGGAGACTGGCAATGAAAAATGCTATCCGTTAAAGAGATGATAGATTTAGATTTTCATGAACATCTCTGTCTCTATCTTTATCTCTATCTCTATCATCTTTATCTAGCTCTCTACCAAGACAAAAATATATTGTACACAAAGATATTTGTATGTATATTAAGTGTATATAAAAACATATGCATATATACACATATATTTGTATACAGCCATTTGTTTAACTTGACTATGCATATTTGTTACAAGAAATTTATCTTTACTTTCTTTTTTCTCAATGAAGAGGGGAGGATGAGAGGAGAGAAAATAACTTTCTATTTTTTTTAATAGGGAGGTTGTGGGGGGTAGTTCAGTTGTGAAATCTTTCATGTACTTTCAGATGAGTTCATTATTATTAATTTTTCTTAAATCTTTTGTTACATCTTCTGAAATGAAAGCACTTTGTAAATGTTCGTGACATAAAACCAAAACATATCAATAATTTTTAAAAAGTTTACTAAAAAAAATGAAATTAATTGAACAGTAAAACTTAAACTACTATGTGAAGCAAGAGAAATATTCTTTCTGTCTTTTTTTAAAACTTCATGATAACAAGGAAATGGAGTTTGGTGAGCAGTGCCATTTGAAGGTGCCACTTTTTGTGCCACTTAAAAAGGACCACAGCAAAACTTTAGTGAATTGCCAACTTCTTCCCTCATTTTACTCTCATAATGTTGCCAGCATGCTTCAACTGCCTTTTTCCCCCTGCATCTCCCCCTTTCCCTACTGTTGATCCCAGAGCCTCCATTTTTAGAGGTCCTCTCAGATAATATTACCTACCTACCTCATTCCAGGTTTCTTTTATTTACTTTAGTCTTTCATTAAAATGTTAGCTACTTTGCTCATATTTGTATTTCAACATTTAGCATTATGCCTGGTATGTAGTAATCTTAAGAAAAGCTATTTGACTAGCTTCACATTTCCAAATCCCTCCTCAGACTTTTATATTTTCCATAATGACCTTTCATGTTAGGAACAGTAAATATGTATACCTATATATAATTATTCTGAAGGCAATATCTTTTGATTCTTGACTTGCAAATATTTCAATCATGTCTATATTTAGTAAGATTTCAAAGCAAGTATACTACACATGTATTAGAGTATATTTTTGGGATGATTTTGGATCCTAATTGTCCATTGCAAATTTCTGATCAGATTAATTTTTGAAAAAGGTAGTTCTCTGCAGTAGTTTTTGAGCATCAGAGTGAGATAGCCCTCTCAAGTATGTAAATGTATTAGGGGAGACTATTTATCGAGTATCGTCAAGCGAGCTGATCAGCTGAACATGATTACATTAAGTACCTACTGCATTTGCTTTTCGTATTTCAATACTACATTATAAGCCTCGGGAAATATCCTTAGCTTGAGCAAGGGACTCAGGGACCACCTCCTTAAGAACTGAAAGTTTGTTAAGCAGCCCATGTTACAGAAGAATGACTGCCATTTTCCAACTTACCCTTTCTTTCCTCTCTTCTCTCAAAAATTTCATGCTGCTTTCCTTCTCTGTAACAGAAGTGACAAGATGTAATTCCTATGCCAAGGAGATAACCATAAATAATGATGTAACTGGACAATTCCAACCGTGTCTCTTAAATTGAGTCACTTCTTGAATTAAGCTAATGTTAATATCTCGTTAGAACCTAGAGTCTACACATGCACTGCTATAAGGGGAAATATATTCACTGATGAAGTGATTTTATAGCAAAGACTTAGAGATTCTATTTTGTTTTCTTTAATCCAGAAAAAGAAATAGCTATCTGCAAGAAATAAAGGAGAGGGTGGTTCCAACATCTCCAAGTAACAGGATTAGTCAGTAGTTCTCCTCGATCCCATTGCTTCTCTTTGAATACTCTCTTCCTTTTTATTATAGAGAGGAAGAAGAATAAGTCACAACAACAAAAAAGCATCTATCTTGTACTAGCTCACAGGTTTGGGGATTTACACAGTTCTCCAATTGTCTTATCATGACATCCCCATCCTTGAGATGTGCCTACTATAGAAAGAATGTAAGCTGCTCAGCAAATTGAGTAGGAACCTTTATTTGCTGGAAAAGAAAAAATAAAGAAGAAAATACACAAACACAATGTATTCCCCTTAAATGGTAAATTTTCACAATCACTTTGGGTAACAAAAAACTACTTTTGGATTAATTATTGTCTTGAATTTAAGCAGAAACAAAGAGCAGTACATTCACAATATTTATAGTGGCAGGAAAGTCACTCCTGGGAGGTAGACCCTTAATCGGTTGCCCTTTGCCTACTAAGTTCTAGAGGGAAAATCAGAGAGTCTAATGAGATAGTCTTTCTGAATGTCCAGCTTGTTTGGATCAAGAAGGTCATCAAGTAGCTTACCAGCATCATTAGCAGCATGGATAAGTTCCAAGGTCAATGAAAATAGCCCACTAGTTATTCTAATGGAAAGCAATCCCCTTTTCAGCTCTGAACTCAGTAAATGTACTGTTCATTTTTTCTTACCTTATAAAATGTTTGTATCTATGTGCCAGTTTTTAAAAAAAACTATAACACAATTTCCCATTATTCTTATTTAGTCCTTTCAGTCAGATCCAACTCTTCATGACACCATTTGGGGTTTTCTTGGTAAAAATACTGGTGTGGATTTCCATTTCCTTCTCCAGCTCATTTTATAGGCAAGGAAACTGAGGCAAACGGTGTTAAGTGACTTGCCCAGGGTCACACAGCTAGTAAGTGTCTGAGGCCAGATTTGAATTTAAGGAGATGAATCTGTCTGACTCTAGGCCTGGCACTCTATGCACTGTGCCATCTAGCTGCCCATTACAATGCCCAAGGTGCTGTAATTGCTGAAATTGACTTTATATTCAGCAGCACTGAAAGTGTGATATAAGCACAGAATTAAGTAGGGTAAGAGCACTTATTTGGCCTAGAAATTAGGACAGAGTAAAAAAGTTGCTAAAGAGGAAAGTTTTTGTAGATCACAGAAGCATAAATTAAAAGCTAGAAGAGATGTTCCTACATTAGAGGTGAGCTCATTGAGAGCAGGAACTATCTTTTACTTTTCTTTGTATGTCCAGCATTTAGCACAACACTTGGCACATATTAGACACTTAAGTGTTTTTTGACTGAATTACTAACACCATAGGTCTTCTACCCCAAACCTCTCATTTTGCAGATTAGGAAACTAAAGAACAATGAGGTTAAATTATTTACTTCAAAGTCAGATAGACAAAAAGTGATAGAGATATGCTTATAATCAGGTCTTGTAACTCCAAATTTGATGCTCCTTTTACATACCATGTAGCTTTGGGGTTGGGGGAGGTTCCTAGACCTTTTAGAAGGAGATGCATGTAAAGCAGGGTACAAAATGGAAGTGACTATAGTACTTGTCTAATCCAAACATTATAATAAAAGCTTTTCAGTTTTCTTATATCCAACTATGATTCTCTTTCTCCTGCTGTTAGACACAGTCTACATATCACTTAAATGAAATGTTTTCCTAATATCAATATCAAAAAAGGAGAATGAGTAGAGCTATGATTGGTCTTGAATGATATAAGTACACTCCTCTTTAATGGGTACTATATTAAATTACTATGAAAAGTCCTCACAAGGCTTGCTAATCCCAGATTTTAATTATTTCAGTTTGAAGAGATGAGATCTTTAACCCAAAAGCTTAGACATTCCTTTTGATGAACTATCAAATTAGTATAAAGCAGGAAAGTCTAGTGTTCAAGATGGATTAGCAAGAGCAAACTCCATAATAAAAGCACTTTTCTCTGTAGCTAAAAGTAAATAAACATTGAAAATTAAGTATTTTTTTCTTCATTTCTAAAATGATGTCTTTTAATCATTTCTTTTTGTTATTACATCACAGTAATTTCAAGGGGGAAATAAAAAAGGTCTTGCTGTCTTTGGACTGACTTCTCCCTTGTAACAAAGAATATAGCAAAACAAAAATACATACTAATACTTTATCAGAGTAGCATGTTATCAACATATAAGCCATACTGAGCAATGGTCCAGCGCTTTTCTTAATTTCTTTAACCTTAACATAGCTAAAAAGAACCCTACTTTATTTCTTTAGAATTTATCACTAACATCAGCTTTTTCTAATGCTTAACAATTATGACACCATTCTTTTGTTTTCACCTCCAGTTATCTTACTTTGATACCATGTAATATACATGGCATTGAGCTGTTGGGGAAAAAGAAACCTTACAATTACCAATCTCAAACAAATAGGCAAGGAAGGATTAATTCAAGAAAAAAGACTAGACATTCCCAATATAAAAAGCTTTCAAAATAAGAAAGTCAAACTATAAATAACCATATGAACAAAGCTTTCAAACTACTAACAATGAGAAAAATGGAAATTCAAAAGTCCTTGGGTTTCACTTTATACACATCAAAATGGCAAAAAGAGAAATAATATTGAAAGGTCTATGGAAATTTAAGCACACATCCACACTTTTAGATCTTTGAATTTGTGCAATTGTCACAGAAAACAATCTGAAATTATGTGAGAAAAGTTATTAGACTAGTCATATCCTTTGACCTAGTCATCCTACTGTAAGACTCCAAGGAGACCAAAGACAGAAGAAAAAGTCCAATATGTTAAAATATTCATATTTGCAGTTTTGTCATAGTAAGATTATAATATTATAAATTATAATGACAGAGAAACAGAGAGATTTGGACTAAGTCTAACAATTAATCTAGTTTTAGAGAAAAGGTTACAAAACATTACTCTTAGTAAAGGTGGTATTACTAATGCTGAATGCTACATAAGGTGAAACCAAGTGTTTTTATGCCAGTTGGCTTTTCTTGACCTTTTCTTTGTTGTAAACGAATGTCTTGTAGAAATATTCATTGGGAGACTATTGTGTCATCAGAACAAAAGGAAATAATAAAACATTTAAAAAATTAAAATCAATATTAATATGAAAAGGCTTGATATCTTCTAAAAGTTAATAAAATTATATTTATACATTCTGACTAACTGTGCCCATAAAGAAGCTGAGAGGAATATGCTACAAGTAATTTGTCTCAGAAGTTGTAATGGCAAGCAAAATGGGACTTTTTGTTTTGTTTTGGAGTGCGTCTCAGCATTGAGGCAATCAAGTGCCTTTGACTGAGTCTTGCCTTTGTTTGTAGGAAGGCCCACACCCTTTTGCTAATTAGGTCAGCACAGGTGTGAAGCCCTTGAGAGGTGTTAAACCCTTGAGAGATGTGCAGCACTGGAGAGCTGTGAAACTCTCTGACCCTGAAAAAGGGTGTATACACTCTGAGGTTAGCATTTTGTTTGAGGCTCACTCATTGAAAGAGTGATGGTGTGGAGACTCTGGGTAGCCATTAAAGAGCCCCTGGCTTTGAAAACCCAGATTTTGATGTTTCTTTCTCTGGTAACCATGTATATATACCTATCGTCAGACAGAAGCCTGTCTGTTAATTTGTGTTATTTTCTCTGTTTGTAATTTTCGTTTGTGTTTTCTCTGAAGTTCAGGGTGCTGATGTTTTCCCCTGAACTAACTAAATGACATATGTATGTTTGATTAAAGTAAGATTGTAAACCTCTTGAAGGTGCTTTCCTTATAAAAGCAGATCAAAGAACCTATGCTAGCAGCCCTCCTGTGTGCTGGTGTTGTTGGTCTCACACAGTCACAGTAGCTGCAAGTAACATTGTTGTTACAGAAGTTTGGCATAGGTTTTGGTCATAAAAACTGCCAATACAAATAAAAAGGTGTTGAGCACAGAATACAGTGCTTCCAATAAGATTAGAATGTAAGGACAATTTTTTAGGATTATAAAGTCCATGGGAAGGAAATACAGTTAGCAATAGTAACTGTGAAAAAAATTTTAAAGCACTTTCTCTCATAAAGGTCTCATTTCTCAAACATATAGAGAACTGAGTCAAATTTATAAAAATAAGGGCCATTCCCCAATTTATAAATGATCAAAAGATATGAATAGTTTTCAGATGAAAAAATTAAAGCTATCTCTAGCAATAATGAAAATAAAAAGTTCTAACTATTGATTGGAGAAATACAAATTAGAACATTTCTGAGGTATTATCTCATACCTATTTGATTGGCTAATGTGATAGAAAAGGAAAATGAGAAATATTGAAGGGGGAATGGGAAAAATGAGACATTAATGCACTGCTGGTGGAGTTATGAACTGATTCAACCAATCTGTAGAGCAATTTGGAACTATAGCCAAAGGGCCATAAAACCATGGACACCCTTTGAACTAGCAATACCACTACTAGAGTTGTATCCCAAAAGAGATTTTAAAAAATGAAAAGGACCTACATGTACAAAATTATTTATAGCAGCTCTTTTCTGATGGCAAGAATTGGAAATTGAGGGGATGCCCATCAATGTGAAATTGCTGAACAAATTTTCTTCCTTAATCCTAAATTACTTTCCTCTGAGATTATTTTCAACTTACCCTGTATATATGTTGTTTCCACATAGGTGTTGTATGTTTCCTTCCCCCTTAGTCTGTGAGCCATTTGAAAAGCAGGAACTATCTTTTACCTTTCTTTATATCTCCAGCTCAATAGCTGGCACAAAGTTGGTACTTTATACATGCTAGCCAATTGACAGAAATGAGAAAATGTCATATAGTGCAGTTAGGTTCACAACTACACATGTATATAATGGGATAGAGCTGCCTTGGTATAAGTGTTTTTAATAGATAGATTTTTAACAGATTAATTTTTAATAGAATTATTTTAATAGAGTTTTTAAGTAATAATAAACTTAACATAAACCAATAGTGTGATCATGCTACTAAAAAAAAGTAAATCATTCTTAGGCAAGATTAATGAAAGGATATTGACAAGATCATTGTAGTCAGTAAGATAGCAAGCCTTAGCATATAAATTCATAATGGAAACATTTTTGAGCTTTAAAAAGTCATAGATATCAATACAAAAGTGATAGGAGACTTCAATACCTCATCAGTTTTAGAAAAGGCTTTTTTTATTATTATTATTTATTTATTTAATTTTTTAGTTTTCAGCATTGATTTTCACAAGAGTTTGAATTACAAATTTTCTCCCCATTTGTACCCTCCCCCCAACTCCAAGGTGGCATATATTCTGATTGCCCCATTCCCCAGTCAGCCCTCCCTTCTTTCACTCCACCACCCTGCATCCCCCTTTCCCTCACTTTCTCGTAGGGCAAAATGGATTTCTCTGCACCACAGCCTGTGTATCTTATTTCCTAGTTGCATGCAAAAACTTTTTTTTGGACAGCTGCTTTTAAAACTTTGAGTTCCAAATTCTCTCCCTTCTTTGCTCCCCACCCATCATCCCTAAGAAGGCAAGCAATTCAACATAGGCCACATGTGTATCATTATGCAAAACCCTTCCATAGTACTCATGTTGTGAAAGACTAACTATATTTTGCTCCTTCCTATCCTATTGCCCTTTAATTAATTTTCTCCCTTGCCCCTTTCCCTTTTCAAAACTGTTTGCTTTTCATTACCTCTGCAACCTATCTCCCCTCCTATTGTGCCCCCTTTTTATCTCCTTCCTCCTTTCCTGTGGGGTAAGATACCCAATTGAGTGTGTATGTTATTCCCTCCTCAGGTTAAATCTGATGAGAGCAAGATTCACTCATTCTCCCTCACCTGTCCCCTCTTCCTTTCCTACAGAACTGCTTTTTCTTGCCACCTTTATACAAGATAATTTCCCCCATTCTATCTCTCCCTTTCTCCCTCTCTCGATATATTCCTCTCTCATCCCTTAATTTGATTTTATTTTTTAGATATCATCCCTTCATATTCAACTTAGCCTGTGCCCTCTGTCTATATATTTATGTATATTCCCTTCAACTACCCTAATACTGAGAAAAGTCTCATAAATTATAAAGATCATCTTTCCTTGTAGGAATATAAACAAAACAGTTCAACTTTAGTAAGTCCCTTATGATTTCTCTTTCTTGATTACCTTTTCATACTTCTCCTGATTCTTGTATTTGAAAATCAAATTTTCTATGCAGCTCCAGTCTTTTCACTGAGAAAGCTTGAAAGGCCTCTGTTTTATTGAAAATCCATATTTTGCCTTGGAGCATTATACTCAGTTTTGCTGGGTAGGTGATTCTTGGTTTTAATCCTAGCTCCGTTGACCTCGGGAATATCAAATTCCAAGCCCTTCGATCCCTTAAGGTAGAAGCTGCTTGATCTTGTGGTATCTTGATTGTGTTTCCACAATACTCAAATTGTTTCTTTTTGGCTGCTTGCAGTATTTTCTCCTTGACCTGGGAGCTCTGGAATTTGGCGACAATATTCCTAGGAGTTTTCTTTCTGGGATCTGTTTCACAAGGCAATCAATGGATTCTTTCAATTTCTATTTTTCCCTCTGACTCTAGAATATCAGGGTAGTTTTTCTTGATAATTTCTTGAAAGATGATATCTAGGCTCTTTTTTTGATCATGGCTTTCAGGTAGTTCAATAATTTTTAAATTATCTCTCCTGGATCTATTTTCCAGCTCAGTGGTTTTTCCAGTGAGATATTTCACATTGTCTTCCACTTTTTCATTCCTTTGGTTCTGTTTTATAATGTCTTGATTTCTCCTAAAGTCACTAGCTTCCACTTGCTCCATTCTAATTTTTAAAGTAGTATTTTCATCAGTGGTCTTTTAGACCTCCTTTTCCATTTGGCTAATTCTGCCTTTCAAGGCATCCTTCTCCTCATTGTCTTTTTGGTGCTCTTTTGCATTTGAGTTAGTCTATTTTTTAAGGTGTTATTTTCTTCAGTATTTTTTGGGGTCTCCTTTAGCAAGTCATTGAGGTGTTTTTCATGGTTTTCTCACATCACTCTCATTTCTCTTCCCAATTTTTCCTCTACTTCTCTAACTTGCTTTTCCAAATCCTTTTTGAGCTCTTCCATGGCCTGAGACCAGTTCATGATTTTCTTGGAGGCTTTTGTTGTAGGCTCTTTGACTTTGTTGACTTCTTCTGGCTGTATGTTTTGGTCTTCTTTTCACTGAAGAAAGATTCCAAAGTCTGAGTCTGAATCTGAGTCCATTTTCACTGCCTGTCCATATTCCCAGCAAAGAACTTGACCCTTAAGTTTTTTGTTGGGGTATGACTACTTGTAGAGTATAGAGTACTTTGTCCCAAGCTTGAGGGGCTATGCTGTTGCTTTCAGAGCTATTTCTATATAGCAAGTTCTGCCACAGCAGTGCTCCTCCTCCCCCAAGAACTGCAAACCTCGACTGTGGCTGAGATCTAAGCAGGCTCTGCACTTCTGCTCAGATCTGCCACTTAATTCCTGTCCTGGGGCCATAAGCAACTGCAGCTGTAGTTCTGTAGCTGCACCACCTCTGCTGCCCCTGGGGTGGTGGCTGAACTGCTAACTCACTTCACTCTGTCCCCGCAGTTTTTCCTACTAACCTTCTCCATTGTCTCTGGTGTTTGTGAGTTGAGAAGTCTGGTAAGTGCCACAGCTCACTGATTCAGGGTGCTAAGGCCTGTTCTTCCCGACTCCTGTGTCTGGTTGGTCTGGGTGTGGTCCATGCTGGGCTCTGCTCCCCCATGCTGGGCTCTGCTCCACTCCACTCCCAGCTCTGTGTGATAGACCCTACCCAGAGACCATACAGGCTGTCCTAGGCTGGTGCCCTGCTTCTCTCCACTACTCTTTGGGTTCTGCAGTTCTAGAATTTGTGCAGAGCCACTTTTTATCAGTGTTTAGATGGACCTGTGGGAGAGCCCTAGGCAATTTCTTGCTTTCCAGCCACTGTCTTGGCTCCACCAGTTTTGGAAAAGTCTTAGAGAAAGATAAACTAAAGTGAAAATACAGAACCGAAGAAATTTCTGGAAAAACTAGTTAAAAGATGTTGTTTTCTAAAAGGGATAGGAAAAAAGCTGCAAAATTTTCAGCATTACATGGAACATTAAAAAAAATTATTATGTATTATAGCACAGAGATATTAGGAACAAATGTAAGGAGATAGAAATAGTCAATATTTCATTTATAGACCATACAATGAAAATAGGCATTGTTTCAGAAGGTGCACAAAAAAAAATAGATGACACAAATGGAAACTTTGACAATGAAATCTTAAATAATGAGTGAATCAAAGAACAAATCATGCAATAATCAGTGGCTATGTAAAAAGAAGATAATAATGTAAAACAACATATAATTTCTGGGATCCAACTAAAGCAGTACTCAGGAATAAAACCACGTCCTTACAAACATTAACAAAGTAGAAAAAGAGAGGAATAATAAACTGATTTCACATTTAAAAAAATAGAAAATCAACCAAAAAAACCCTAAATTAAGCACAAAGAGACAATCTTAATTAGTGGGGAAATAGATCAATCTGAAACAAAACAAATCATAGAAATGATAAATAAAACTAAAAGTTGATTCTTTGGAAAGATATAAAATTGATAGATTCTTTACAAATCTAATGAAAAAGAAGAGAGCATAAAATTCAATCAATAAAATTAAAAAGGAGTGAGGTGAGATCCCAGTAAAAACAGAAGAAATAAAAGGAATACTCACAACATAATTGTGTATACCTATATGCTAATAAAACCAATAATATAAAATAGAGGAATACTTTCAAAAATTTAAACTATCCAAACTATCAGAAGACAAGATAGAGATCTTAAGTAACCCAATCTTAAAAAAAGGAAATAGAGCCAGCTATTAAAAATACTAAGATTAAAAAACAAAACCTCATGGCTCTGATGGATTCACAGTAGAATTCTATCAAACTCTTAAAAATATTTATTCAGTATCTTGTTTTCCCCAATTACATGTAAAAACAACTTTTAGTATTAATTTTTAAAATTTTGAGTTCAAAAATTCTCTCTCTTCCTCCATTCCCAATGCCCTCACTGAGAAGGCAAGCAATTTGATATAGGTTATACATTTGTAGTCATGCAAAACATATTTCCACATTAGTTATATTGTAAAAGAATATAGAGCAAAAAACCCACCTCAAGAAAAATAAGGTAAAAAAAATGTATACTTCCATCTGTTTTCTGACACTATCAGTGTTTTCTCTCGGGATGGATAGCAGTTTACATCATAAGTTCTTCAGAGTTGTCTTGGATTCTTGTATAGCTGAGAATAGCCAAGTCATTCACAGCAGATTATCTTACAATATTGTTATTACTGCATACAATGTTCTTCTTCTACTCATTTCATTTTGCATCTGTTCATGCAAGTTTTTTCCATGTTTTTCTGAGAGCATCCTGTTCATCATTTCTTATACCACAATAGTATTCCATAACAATGATTAAGCACAACTTGTTCAACCATTCCCCAATTGATGGGTGTCCCCTCAATTTCAAATTCTTTTCCATCAGAAAAGAGCTGCTATAAATATTTTTTTTTACTTTGCATTTCTCCAATCACTATTTAGGATTTAGAACATTTTACATGATTATAGATACCTTTGATTATGTTATCTGAAAACTGACTGTTCATATCTTTTGATCATTTATTGATTGGGGAGTGGCTTTTATTTTTTTCTATATTAATTTGTGTCAGTTCTCTACATATTTGAGAAATAAGACTTGTATCAGAGAAACATGGCTTCATTTTTTTTTTCATACTTATGATTGCTAACTGTATTTCCATCCATCCTATTCCCCCAGTTTATTCTATTCTCTCTCCTTTCACTCTGTTCCTCCTCAAAAGTGTTTTGCTTCTGACTACAACCTCCCCCCAGTCTTGTCCCCCTTTTATCACCCTCCATCTCTTATCTCCTTCTCCTCCTACTTTTTTTGTTGGGTAAGATAAATTTCTATACCCAATTGAGAATGTATAGTATTACCACTTTGAGTTAACTGTACCAGTAAGGCAATAAGAACAATGTAGATGATAATTGTCAAAATGCCTATGTAGTTCTGTATTGCGAAATATAGGAGCCTTTTTACATAGAAGGTAGAAGAAATAAACCATTTATTCAGACATCAGAGAACCATATCCCACAAGCCATTTACCCAGTCTATCACAGCAGTAAAACATTCCACACACAGTATCACAACCTGGAGGCTCATCATCCCAAAACCTCTTTGACACCCTGCTGAGGTCTTCCCCAAAACAAACTCACAGTACAGCTAAGTCAGTCTGTTTCATTCTAACAATCATGAGGGTGGCCATTAGCAGCCACTTGCAACCATAAATGCTCTCTCTCTTTCCCCCTCTCAGCATTTTCTGTGACATAACTTCCTTTACCTGTCAGGAAGCTCCTCCCACCCCATGTGACTTAGACTTCCTGTGACATATGCAGGTTATATGGCCTGTTAATGGGTGGGAAAGATCTTCAAATCTAAATTGCTACTATACCAGTTTTGATGAGAATAAGGTTCTCTAACTCCCCCCACCCCAACTCTCCCCTCTGCCCCTCCACTGTAAAAACTTTTTCTTTTATGTGAGATAATTTAAACTCTTTTATGTGAGATAATTTACCCCATTCATTCTACCTCTCCCTTTCCCTTTCTCTCAGTGTATTCCACTTTCCCATGCCTTAATTTTATTTTTTTAAAATATCATCCCTTCGTATTCAACTAACACCTGTGCCCTCCGTTTGTATATACTCCTTCTAATTATTTTAATTGTGAGAAATTTCTAATGCATTGTAAGTGTCTGGTTTCCATGTAGGAATATAAAAAACTTAAGTTTATTGAATCCCTTATGATTACTCTTCTCTGTTTACCATTTTATGCTTCTCTTGAGTCTTCTATTTGAAGTCAAATTTTCTGTTCAGCTCTGGTCTTTTCATCAAGAATGCCTGAAAGACTTCTATTTCATTGAACATCCCTTTTTTCCTTGAAGGGTTATACTTGATTTTCCTGGGCAGGTGATTCTTGGTTGTAATCCTAGTTCCTTTGTCCTGTGGAATATCATATCCAAGCCCTTCAATCCGTTAATGTAGAAGATTCTAAATCCTGTGTTTTCCTGTCTGTGGCTCTGTGATACTTGAATTGTTTCTTTCTCCCTGCTTGCAACACTTTCCTCTTGACCTGGGAGTTCTGGAAATTGGCTACAAAACTCCTGGGAGTTTTCATTTGGGGATCTCTTTCAGGAAGTAATTGGTAGATTCTTTCAATTTCTATTTTACTCCCTTGTTCCAGATTATCTGGGCAGTTTCTTTGATAAGTTCTTGAAAGACCTGGAAAGATGATGTCTAGGCTCTTTTTCTGATGGTGGCTTCCAGGTAGTCCAATAATTTTTAAATTATCTCTCCTGAATCTATTTCTGTATCACTTGTTTTTCCCAATGAGATATTTCACATTGTCTTCTATTTTTTTCATTCTTTTGGTTTTGATTTTATAAATTCTTGATTTCTCATGAAGTCATTAGCTTGCATTTGCTCCATTCAAATTTTTAAGGAATTATTTGCTCGAGTAAGCTTTTGTACCTCTTTTCCATTTGTCCAATTCTCCTTTTTAGGGAGATTTTTTTTATTTCAAGAAATTTTGCATCTCTTTTACCATTTGGCCTAATCTGTTTTTTAAGGTGTTATTGTCTTCAGGTTTTTTTTTTTTACATGTGTCTCCTTAACCAACTTATTGACTGTTTTTTCATGATATTCTTTTATTACTCTCATTTTTTTTTCCAATTTGTCCTCTTCCTCTCTTACTCAACTTTCAAAATCCTTTTTGAGCTCTCCCATGGTGTGAGACTATTTCATATATATCTTGGAGGCTTTAGTTTTGACTCTGTTGTCTTTTTCTGAGTGGATATCTTGATTTTCTTTGTCACCATAGTAACTTTCTATGGGCAGAATTTTTTTTTGTTGTTGTATGCTTATTTTCCATCAATTTCTTAACTTTTAACTCTTTGTTAAGGTAGGGTTCTGCTTCCAGGGTAGAGTGTGGCTTTTCCCAAGCTTTAGGGATTTTTCAGAGATACTTTAGGGATGTGCAAGTTTTTGGTTCTTCCAAGGTGAAATTATCTAAGGAGAGGTGTGTTTACTACTCTCCTTGAATGTTCTCTGGTCTTGGAGTGAGCACAAAAACTCTTTTCTACCCTGGAATTGTAATGAGGGTGTCTGCTCTCTCGTGGCTGCAAGCTCTGCTGTGCTAGTGTTCCTCTTCACCTAGAGACTGCCACATACATCTGTGTATGGGAAAAGTGACAGAATCCTGCTCCCTGGTGTCAGCAAACAAACCCCTGTAAGCTCCTTCTGGACAAATTGTTCAATGCCCTTACCATTTGTGGGCAGAGAGCTCCAGGAGCAACTGCTGCTGCTATTGATACAATGGGTCCCAGGGCTTACTCTTGGTTTTTGGGACCTGGTCTGTGCTGGAATCAGTTCTGGGCTAACACTGAACTATTCTAACTCTCACCTCAAAGCAACAAACCTTTCTTTCCAATCTTCTTTTTATTTTTTAATGAATAATATATTTATTTAATATTTTTAGTTTTCAATATTCAGTTCCACAAGATTTTGAGTTACATATTTTCTCCCCATTTCTACCCTCCCACCTCTCCAAGATGACATATATTCTGATTCTCCCATTCCCGAGTCAGCCCTACCTTTTGTCACCCTGCTTCTCCTCTCAATCCCCATTCCCCTTATTTCTTGTAGGGTAAGATAGATTTCTATACCTCATTGCCTCTATATCTTATTTCCCAGTTGCATGCAAAAACAACTTTTTTTGAGCATCTGATTTTAAAACTTTGAGTTCCAAGTTCTCTCCCCTCTTCCCTCCCCACGCACCCTCCCTAAGAAGGCAAGCAATTCAGCAAAGGCCACAAATTATATGCAAAACACTTTTACAGTATTCATGTTGTAAAAGACTAACTATATTTCCCTCCATCCTATCGTGTCACCCGTTATTCAACTTTCTCCCTTGACCCTGTCACTTTTCTGAAGTGTTTCCTTTTGATTACCTCCTCCTCCAATCTGCCCTCCCTTCTATTGTCCCCCCTTTCTCATCCCCTTCCCCTACTTCCCTGTGGGGTAAGATACCCAGTTGAGTGTGTATGTTATTCCCTCCTCAAGTCAAATCTGATGAGAGTGAGATTCACTCATTCCCCCTCACCTGCCCCCTCTTCCCTTCCAACAGAGCTGCTTTTTCTTATCACTTTTATGTGAGATAATTTCCCCCATTCTATCTCTCCCTTTCTCCCTCTCTCGATATATTCCTCTCTCATCCCTTAATTTGATTTTATTTTTTAGATATCATCCCTTCATATTTAACTCATCCTGTGCCCTCTGTCTATATATTTATGTATATTCCCTTCAGCTACCCTAATACTGAGAAAGGTCTCATGAATTATAAAGATCATCCTTCCTTGTAGGAATATAAACAAAACAGTTCAACTTTAGTAAATCCCTTATGATTTCTCTTTCTTGTTTACCTTGTCATGCTTCTCTTGATTCTTGTATTTGAAAATCAAATTTTCTATGCAGCTCTGGTCTTTTCACTGAGAATGCTTGAAAGGCCTCTGCTTTATTGAAAATTCTTTATTGAAAATTTATTGAAAATTTTGCCTTGGAGCATTATACTCAGTTTTGCTAGGTAGGTGATTCTTGGTTTTAATCCTAGCTCCGTTGACTTCAGGAATATCATATTCCAAGCCTTTCAGTCCCTTAATGTAGAAGCTGTTAGATCTTGTGTTATCCTGATTGTGTTTCTACAATACTCAAATTGTTTCTTTCTGGCTGCTTGCAGTATTGTCTTCTTGACCTGGGAGCTCTGGAATTTGGCTATAACATTCCCAGAAGTTTTCTTCTTGGGATCTCTTTCAAGAGGCAATCAGTGGATTCTTTCAATTTCTATTTTACCCTCTGTCTCTAGAATATCAGGGCAGTTTTTCTCGATAATTTCTTGAAAGATGATATCTAGGTTCTTTTTTTGATCATGGCTTTCATGTAGTCCAATATTTTTTAAATTATCTCTCCTGGATCTCTTTTCCAGCTCAGTGGTTTTTCCAATGAGACATTTCACATTATCTTCCATTTTTTTCATTCCTTTGGTTCTGTTTTATAATTTCTTGGTTTCTCACAAGGTCATTAGCCTCCACTTTCTCCAATCTAATTTTTAAGGTGGTATTTTCTTCAGTGACCTTTTGGACCTCCTTCTCCATTTAGGTAATTCTGCCTTTCAAGGCATTCTCCTCCTCATTGGATTTTTGGAGCTCCTTTGCCATTTGAATTAGTCTATTTTTAAGGTGTTATTTTCAACAGCATTTTTGGGGTCTCCTTTAGCAAGTTGTTGACTTGTTTTTCATGATTTTCTTGCATCGATCTCATTTCTCTTTCCAATTTTTCCTCTACTTCTCTTGGTTTTCCAAACGCTTTTTCAGTTCTTCCATGGCCTGAACCCAATTCATATTTTTCTTGGAAGCTTTTGATGTAGACTCTATGACTTTGTTGACTTCTTCTGGCTATATGTTTTGATCTTCTTTGTCACCAAAAAAAAGATTCTCAAGTCTGAGTCTGAGTCTGTTTTTGCTGCCAGTTCATGTTCCCAGCCAAGTACTTGACCCTTGAGCTTTTTGTCAGGGTATGACTGCTTGTATAGTATAGAGTACTTTGTCCTAAGCTTTAGGGGCTGTGCTGGTGTTTTCAGAGCTACTTCTGTCACTGCAAGCTCTGCCACAGCAGCACTCCTCCTCCAACAAGAACTGACAACCAGGACAATGACCCAGATCCAAGCAGGGCAAGAGCTCCCTGCATTCCTGCTCTGACTGGCCACTCAATTCTTCCCATTGCATAGGCCTGGGACTCTAGGAGCAGCCATGCTTGATCTCTGGAAGCAGCCACAGGAGCTTCCTGCTGCTGCCACCACCACCACCATGCTGCCTCACCTGCCCCCAGGGCTGGAGCCTGACCACTCTCTCCCCAATCTAGCAGCTTTCCCACTAACTTGCTCTGTGGCCTTTGGAATTTGTGGGTTGAGAAGTCTGGTAACTGCTACAGCTCAGTATTTCACAGCTGTAAGGCCTACTCTGGCCAGCCAATTCTTGGTCTGGTCTGTCCCAAGGCAGCCCATGCTGGGCTGTGCTTTGCTCACAGCACTGTGCAATAGACCCTTCCCAGCAACCATCCACACCATCCTGGGCTGGAGACCTGCTTACCTGTGCTATTTTGTGGGTTCCATCGCTCTAGGATTTGTTCAGAGCCATTTTTATGGTTGTTTGGAGGTATTTGGGGGAGAGTTTAAGTGACTCCCAGCTTTTTAGTTGCCATCTTGGCTCTGCCTCTTGCCAATCTTCTAATTTGTATTTGGCTGGAAAATTATTTCATCCCATCCTTTTGTGGGTTCTGCCCCTCCTAAATTTGTTTTAGGGCATTATTTAAATGTCTTCAGATGCATTTGGGGGGAGAGGTCAGGTCAGTCCCTGCCTTTTTTCTGTTGTCTTGGCTCTACCTTCTATCAAACTGTTAGAAAAGAGTTAATACCCATAATTCATAAATTATTCTCAAAAATTAAAAAAGAAAACACCAAAACACCCTACCACAATCTTTTTTCATTAGACAAATAAGCTTAATACCCAATTGAGGGGAAAATTAAACATGAAAGAAAACTATAGACCACTATAATTAATGAACATTGACTCAAAAGATTTATACAAAACTCCAACTATAGTGATTTATCCAATGAATCATTTATTATAATACAGCAGAATTTATACCAGGGATGTGAGGATGGTTCAACATTTGGAAAATAACATAATCATATTAAACCCCCAAATATCCAAAACTACATGATCATCTCAATAGATGCAGAGAAAACCTTTGACAAAGCATAACACTTGCATGCTAAAATGTCCTACAAAGTATAGGCATGGATGAACATCTTTTATTATTGTAAAAAGGACCTCTAAAAATCCAAAAGCAGGTATCATACATGATAGAGATACACTAGAACCTTTCTCAATAAATTTGAGAATGAAAAAGCATACCTATTCCCCTCCAATATTAGTTTATATAGTTCTGGAAATGCTAGCAATAACAATAAGAGAAAGTAGTCCAAGGAATAAAGATGGTTAAAGAGGAGATAAAATTATCACTATTTGCTGACAATATGATGGTTTACTTGGAAAATCTTAGGGAATTGGCAAAGATACTAGTTGAGACAGTTAATGGCTTCTGTAAAGTTGCAAGTTGCAAAAAAATGCGCAAAAATCAATAACATTTATATGTAATAACAACAAAGTAAAAGAATCAACAGAAAGAAAAATCTCCTTCCAAAAAGTACAAATTATATATCATACACACACAAAAATATTGTATTGATTCAATTACCAAGTGCCCCTTATAAAAAAGAAAGAAAAACATAAATAGCTAGAGTAATATTCGGTGCTCCTGGCTAGGCCATGCTAATGTAATAAAAAGGATAATATCCCCAAATTAATTTATATTTTAGTGCTATACTAATAAAATTTCCAAGGAGGTGTCTATTATTACTTGATAAAACAATAACAAAATTTGTTTGGGAAAAAATTTTACTATTGAGGAAAATAATGAAAAGAAATAGAGAAGAAAGTGAAATATCACTTCTAGATCTCAAACTGTGTTATAAAGTAACAATCATAAAAACCATCTGGTGTTGGTCAAAGAATAGAAAGAGAGAGATATCAATGAAATAGACTAGACAAGGGAAAATGAGAAATAATGCATCTTAATAAACCAATGTGTTGTAAAGTGAAAACATAAATTCCTGAAGGAAAAATTCATTTTTTAAAAATAAAAATTATTGAAAATTAGAAAGCAGCTGGTAAAAATTAGGTTTAGACTAAAATCTTATACCCTACTCCACAATACATTCCAAATGAATGCATGACCTTAATGTTAAAGATCATGTTTTTAAAAAAAATTGAAGAGATACAGTTTATGCAGTTCTCATATTTACCAAACAAGAAGTAAAAATGATTGCAAAAGATCAAATAGGAAACTAATTGAAAAGCTTTTGTACAGATAGCATTAATCCATCTAGGATAATGAAGAAAGTGGTCAAATAGGGGAAATCTTCACATCATATTTCTCTGATAAGGGCTTGATATCTAAGATATACAATTATTAAATATATAGAGATTAATAGCCATTTTCTAATAGATGAATGGTGAAAGGATATGAACAAACAGTTCTCAAAAAGAAAAAAAAAACCTGCAGTGTATTCACTATCACTCGAAAAAATTCTCCAAATCACTAATGTTAACTGGACTGGAACTGGCCTCTAACCTGTGGGTGGCCAGAGCCAAAATACAGCAGGCTAGAGACAGGTGTGTCAGGACACAAACAGAAATTTAATTAGTATCAGAGTGAGGAAGACAATGACTGCAAGTAGAAGCACCCCTTCATAAAAAGGAGGGCTTAATACTGCTAAGGCTGGGGCCACTTACATGCACGAAAGGGGTTGTCCCTCAACACAATCAATCTTAGGTTGCGAGAAAGTTCTCATGGTTGTACATTTCTTGGGACTATATAGGCATTCTTGGGTCACATGAGAACATTCATTGTCTCAAGACTTGGGGGTACATGACCACTGTGCAGGGCAAAGAACCAGAGTTCTCTGATAGCAACAGGAGTGCAGTAAAAGGAACAGGGATTGTGAACATGTTTTGGATGGCCATGTGAAATAGCGGGAGCTAAGTCCCTCAGGGATCACCTGTTGCTGGTCCAAGCAATATCAATGCTGGCCCACAGCCTGCTCACTGGGTCTTAGCTCTGGAAAACAGGGTATCCCTAAAATATTTTGACACTAATAATTTTAGAAATACAAATCAAAACAACTCTGAGGTTTCACCACATATCCTGCAAGCTGGAAGAGCTGTGTTAGGATAGACATACTAAAATAATCCTGGTAGAATAGTGAAATGATACAACTAATTTGGAAAGAAATTGGAATCATGTAAATAAAGTGACAAAAAAAAGTCTTTAAAAAACTCTTTGAATCAGAGACTCCATTATTAGGATTATACTCCAAGGAAGCCATCAATAAGAAAAGAAAAGTTCTTATATACTCCAAAATATTGATAGAAGGAGTTTTGTGATAGCTAAGAACTGAAAACATGAAAATATGTCAATCAATAATGGAATGGCTAAAGAAATTGTGGGCAGCTTGGTGCCACAATGGATACAACACTAGCCCTGGAGTCAGGAGGACCTGAGTTCAAATCTAACTTCAGACACTTACTAACTGTATGACCCTAGCCATGTCATGTAAGGTAGGTCAGTGGACAGTGATGAGGCTGGAGTCAGGAAGACTCATATTTCTGAGTTTGAATCCAGGCTCAGACACCTACTAGCTGTGTGACCTTCTACAAGTCATGTAACCCTGTCTTACCTTAGTTTCCTCAGCTGTAAAATGAGCTGGAAAAGGAAGAGTCAAACATGACTGAAAAACAATGACAAAGAAAATATGGTACATAAATATAATGTAATATTCCTATGCTATAAGAAATGATGTGTGATATATACAGAGAAACATAGAAAGATCTATATGAACTGATGCAAAGTGAAGTAAGCAGAGCCAAGAAAAATAATTTCCACAGTAACTAAAACAATGCGATTGGAAAAATAAATGACACCCGAAAAATAACAAATTATAAAGATCAAATAGGACTATAATGAAGAGACGCAAGAAGATAACTGCAAGCTACTTCTTCATGGATATCAAAAGTTATCAGGTGTTACAAATTGCATTTGTTCTCAGACTTTTTGAATACATTGGTTGGTTGTGCTTACTAATTTTTCTTCCCTAAAAAATATTATTTGTAATATGGGGCTGCTCTCTGGGAGGGGGCAGGATAATAATGGCAACATGAGAAACAAAAGATATCAATAAAGACTTATTCTAAAATACATTGATACATTTGTTTGGATATATCAGGTATTTCCTAATAATCACCCCACCACCCTATCCCAGTAATTTGACATGAGTTTGTAAAGAAAGAATGTATGCTTTGAGAATGAGGTGCCAAATTCTGTCATAATGTTTATTAATTGTCTTGCTCTACTTTAAAAATATTTACTATTACTTCCTAAGTCTTACCATTTTTCCTGAATTCTTCATAAGTATTGGTCCTTAATGTGCCACAAAATTCCATTGTATTCATATATCTGCTTATTATTAAGTCTTTTTCTAGTAATTGGACATATGCTTTGGTATATTAGTTCCAACTATTTTTAATCACCAAAAAAATGCTCCTGTGGATTTTTTTCTTTGTACAGGCTTCCTGTGTTTCATTGAACTCTCACCCACAAGGAGCTTTTGCTCTGAATTTATATGGACCAGGTTCAAACCTGAGAAAATCTGAATCCAAAGAAAATAATTGTGTGTTTCCTATTTCTCCTTGGTTTATTATGCCCCATCCTAGAGTAGAATTTGGAAGGTTGGGTTGGGGAAGATCTCTAAAATAAAGCCTTGGTATAAGCCATGTGTAGGAGCTCCCTAAAAATGGGAATCAAGATCCCTTTTCAGAAAGGCTACTTAGTGTATAAGATTTTAGGTATAAGACAGCTATTTATTTTTTCTATGATAACAAAATTTTAAGACATAAAACATTCCTAAATATATGTTAACAAACTCTTAGAGCATAAAAGAATAACTAATAGCCATTATACTATCACAAAGGATGATGCTTATGATATTGCTAAACAAACATTCCAATTTCACCTGAGACTTGCACTGCCTCAGCAAGGTCCAGATATCTTGTCCAGTTAATGCATTTCTGGTTTTTTTTTTCTTCATTTTTTTTAGTAGTAGCATCCTTCTGATAGTGGGGCTTCTTTTTTGATATTTGTGCTGTTATGGAAATTACCTCCCACTGGAGAGCTGTCACTGACTCTTTGATCCAGGATTTCTCAAATTCACAAAGGTAGTCCCCAGCACTGGAAACGTCAAATTCTTAGGATTGCTGGTCACTAAGCCTTACTGAAAACAGGTTAATTTTAAGGGAAGGAAGAGAAAGGCAAAGGAAGATCTCTGGGTGAAAAGAGACTTCAATAAATGGCTAAGTGTGAGACTATGCATAAACCTACAATGTCCTAATAACCTCATAAAAGTAAGAAATATACCAGATACACTAAAAAGAAAAAAAAAACAACAGCTAAGAGATAAAAGTAAAGAAATTCCCAAAGGTATAGAAAAGTGGAAATGTATAAGACATGAGCTAGGAAAACAAACAAACAAAAATCCCTCCTTATAGAATGAAGGAGTACTAGGAGTTAAATGAAAGATGGAAGGGAACCCTAGGAAAATAGGATTCAATAGCTAAAACCAGAAGCCCCCAAACAGAAACGCAACAACAACACATGATTATGTTTGCAAGAATTAATAAGAGAACTGAAGAGATAACAAGAAAGTTGATGGGATAAATTAACTTACCTTAAGAGTCATACAACTATTTGAGTGGAAGAGCTGGGAAAACACAGATCTTCTTGTATCTGAAAAAAAAAAGTCTGTTTGTAAATGTACTATTCTCCTTCTTAAAATAGAAATACTATAATCAGATAGGATCGTTCAGATTATATATCAAGAATCTCTAGTGAGAATCTTCTATAATTATACATTATCACAATAAATGAAAGGGCAAATTGTAATATTATATATGAAAAAGTAACAGAAAATTTAGTTGTACCTAAGACAATGCAAAGTTAAATATAATCTTCCTGGGGGGGGAGGGAATGGTATGTAAAGAAAAGCGTTACTTTTCAAAAAAAAAACTTCAGTTGGACAGAATCTTTGAAATGCAAATTCAATGGACAAAGACATTTAGCAAATGTAAATCTGTAGGAGCAGCTACAAAAAGTATGTTATGCAAAAAAGCCTTTTGTTCCTTGGGAATCCCACCTTGTCTAAGTATCCCTGAGGAGATAAAGAGAACCCTGGCTCTAGGGGTTCAAAAAGAAATGCTATAGGAAAAAAAAAGATGAGGGCAAAAAAATCTATTGTGAATCTCATCCTTAATTGACCTGGTCTAGGAAAGGTTAAAGAATGATTTGGTTAAAGAAATATTACTATACTACTAACTACAGGTAGAGAAAGGATTAAAAAATGGAGAGGTAATTGGTTTTAGGTTAGAATATGACTGCGATGAAATACTACTGTGCTACGAGAAATAAAGAGCTTAATGATTTTAGAAAAACATAGAAAGACTTGCAGGGAATAATGAAGAGCAAAATGAGAAGAACCAAGAAAACATTGTATCCAGTAACAACAATATTGTTTTAAGAATGACTTTGAGTGAATAAGTTATTTTCTCTGTTGTAAATACCCAAGTTAACTATAAGGGACACGTGAAGAAAGATGCTATCTGCATCCAGAGAAAAAATGTTAAGTAGGAGTATATATAGTATAATTTTACATGCACACACATAGACACACACATATGCATACATACATGTGTGTGTGTTTGTATCTAATGCTAGCCATCTCTAGGGTGGAAGTGAATAAAAAAAGAAATTTACATTATCATTATCTTGTATATTTGAAACCCTGACTGACTTGACCTTCTTACTGTCCAAAAGACCCTTAAAAGTTTTCTCTAACTCTGTAATTTGAAAGACTCAATTCTGTTGGTGCTCAGCTGTTCTTACAGGCAAATTCTCACAGCTATTGGAAAAATCATAGCTTTGACCATACTGACCTTTGTTGTCAAGGTGATGTCTCTGCTTTTTAAGTATACTGTCCAGATTTGTCATAGCTTTCCTTCCAAGGAACAAACATCTTTTCATTTCATGGCAGCAATATCAAGAGAATCATTTTTTTTCTTTTTAAAATTATTATTTTATTTTATCTCAATTACATGTAAAAATAATTTGACAGTATTTTAAAAATTTTGAGTTCCATATTCTTTTTTTCCCAAGTATTTTTATTTGATTTTTATCTTTAATTTACAACACTAAGTTCTGTAAGTTTTTGAGTTCCAAATTTTCTTCCCATCCCTCCCCACCCCAATCCCTCCCCCCAAGATGGTATGGGATCTGATATATGTTCTACATATACCTTCACATTAAACTTATTCACACAATACTCAAGTTGTAAAAAAGAATTATGACCAACGTAATGAATCATAGAAAGAACGAAACCAAAAAAGCGGAGGAAAAAAAGAGAGCAAATAGTTTCCCTCAATCTACATTCAGACTCTGTAGTTCTTTCTCTGGACGTACATAGCTCTTTCCATCATGAGTCTTTGGAGCTGCCTTTGAATGTTGTATTGCTGAGAAGAGCCAAGTCTATCAAAGTTAGTCATCAGAGAAGCGATATGTCTGTGGTTGTATACAATGTTCTCCTGGTTCTGCTCCCCTCACTCAGCATCATATCAGGTAGATCTTTCTAGGTTATTATGAAGTCTGTATCTTCCCCATTTCTTATAGCACAATAGTATTCCACTACATTCATAAAACAAACTTGTTCAGCCATTCCCCAACTGATGGCTATCTCCTTGATTTCCAATTCTTTGCTACCACAAAAAGCCACTATAAATATTTTGGACATATGGGTCTTTTTCCCACTTGGGTGATCTCTTTGGGATATAACCCTAGAAGTGGTATTGCTGGGTTGAAGGGTATGCACATTTTTATAGCCCTTTGGGCATAGTTCCAAATTGCTCTCCAGAATGGCTTGATCCATTCAGAACTGCACCAACAACGTAACAGTGTTCCAATTTTCCCACATCCTCTCCACCATTTATCATTTTTCCTGTTTTGTCATGTTAGCCAATCTGACAGGAGAGATGTGGTACCTAAGAGTTGTTTTGATTTGCATTTCTCTGATCAATAGGGATTTAGAGCATTTTTCATATACCTATAGATATCTTTAATTTCTTCCTCTGAAAACTGCTTGTTCACATCCTTTGAACATTTCCCAATTGGGGAATGACTTGTATTCCTATAAACTTGGCTCACTTTCCTATATACTTTAGATATGAGACCTTTATCAGAGACACTGGTTGTAAAGATTTTCACCCAATTTTCTGCTTCCCTCCTAATTTTTGTTGCATTGGCTTTGTTTATACAAAAACTTTTCAATTTAACATAATCAAAATTATCCCTTTTGCATTTTGTAATGCTATCTCTTGTTGGGTCATGAACTCTTCCCTTTGCCATAAATCTGGCAGGTAAACTATTCCTTGCTCTCCCAAATTGCTTATTGTATCAAACTTTATTTCTAAACCATAAACCCATTTTGACTTTATTTTGGTATACAGTGTAAGATTTTGGTCTATGCCCAGTTTCTACCATACTATTTTCCAATTTTCCCAGCAGTGTTTGTGAAATAGTGAATTCTTAGCCCAGAAGCTGGATTCTTTGGGTTTATCAAAGAGTAGATTGCTATAGTCATTGACCACTGCATCTTTTGTACCTAACCTATTGCACTGATCCACCACTCTGTTTCTTAGCCAGTACTAAGTAATTTTGATGACTGCTGCTTTACAGTACAGTTTAATATTTGGTATGGCTAGGCCACCTTCCCTAGCATTTATTTTCATTAATTCCCTTGATATTCTGGACCTTTTGTTTTTCCAGATGAATTTTGTTGTTATTTTATCCAGCTCTGTAAAATAATTTTTTGGTTGTTTGATTGGTACTGAATAAGTAAATTGATCTTGGTAAAATTGTTATTTTTATTATATTAGTTCGGCCTAACCACGAGCAACTGATGTTTTTCCATTTACTTAGATGTGACTTTATTTGTGCAAAAAGTTTTTCATAATTATGTTCATATAGGCCCTGGGTTTGTCTTGGCAGATAGACTCCCAAATATTTTATAGTGTCTACAGTAACTTTAAGTGGAATTTCTCTTTCTATCTCGTGCTGTTGGGCTTTGTAAACAATATATAGGAATGCTGAGGATTTATGTGGGTTTATTTTATATCCTGCAACTTTGCTAAAGTTTTTTTTAATTATTTTAAGTAGTTTTTTACTTGATTTTCTAGAATTCTCTAAGTACATCATCATATCATCTGCAAAGAGTGATAACTTAGTTTCTTCTTTTCCTACTCTAATTCCTTCAATTTCTTTTTCTTCTCTTATTGCTAAAGGTAACATTTCTAGTACCAAATTGAATAATAGGGGTGATAATAGACATCCTTGTTTCACCCCGATCTTATTGGGAATGGATCTAGCTTATCCCTATTACATATAATGTTTTCTGATGTTTTAGGTAGATGCTACTTATATTTTAAGGAAGACTCCATTTATCTATGCTTCCTAGTATTTTTAATAGAAATGAATGTTGTATTTTGTCAAAAGTTTTTCTGCATCTATTGAGATAATCATACGGTTTCTTCTAGTTTTTTGTTGATATGATCAATTATGCGGATAGTTTTCCTAATATTAAACCAGCCTTGCATTCCTGGAACAAATCCTACCTGGTCATAGTGTATTATTCTAGGGATAAGTTGCTGCAGTCTTTTTGCTAATATCTATTTGAGATTATTGCATCAATATTCATTAGGGAATTTGGTCCATAATTTTCTTTCTCTCTTTTAACTCTTCCTGGTTTATGTATTAATACCATGTTTGTGTCATAAAAAGAATTTGGTAGGACTCTTTTTTTGGCTACTTTTCCAAATAGTCTATAAAGTATGGGAATTAATTGTTCTTCAAATGTTTAATAGAATTCACATGTAAAATCATCTGGCCCTGGAGATTTTTTCCTAGGGAGTTCATTGATGGCTTGCTCAGTTTCTTTTTTTTTTTTTTTGAGATAGGGTTATTTAGAAATTTTACTTCCTTTTCTGTTAACCTGGGAAATTTATATTTTTGTAAATATTCATCCATTTCCCTCAGGTTGTCACATTTATGGGCCTACAATTGGGTAAAATAATTCATAATCATTGCTTTAATTTCCTCTTCATTGGAGGTGAATTCACCCTTATCATTTTTAATACTGGTAATTTGGGTTTTTTTTTTATTTTTTAAATGAAATTAACCAAAGGTTTATCAATGTTATTGGTTTTTTTTCATTGAACCAGCTCTTAGTTTTGTTTATTAGTTCAATTGTTTTCTTGATTTCAATTTTGTTAATCTCTCCTTTGATTTTCAGTATTTCTAATTTTGTATTTACTTGGGGATTTTCAATTTGTTCTTTTTCTAGCTTTTTCAGTTGCATACCCAATTCATTGATCTCCTTTTCCCTTATTTTATTCATGTAAGCATTTAGAGATATAAAATTTCCCCTAAGAACCACTTTTGCTGCATCTCATAAGTTTTGATATGTTGTTTCAATATTGTCATTCTCTTAAATGAAGTTATTAATTGTTTCTATGATTTGTTATTTGACCTGCTCATTTTTGGGATCAGATTATTTAATTTTCAATTAATTTTTAATTAATCTTTCTATGGTCCTTTATTACAAATAAGTTTAATTGTATCATGATCTGAAAATGGTGCATTGACTAATTCTGCCTTTCTGCACTGGATTGTGAGGTTTTTATGCCCTAGTACATGGTCGATTTTTGAGTATATGTCATGTACTGCTGAGAAAAATGTATATTCCCTTTTGTCCCCTTTCAGTTTTCTCCAGAGGTCTATCATATCTATCTTTTCTAAAATTCTATTCACCTCCTTAACTTCTTTCTTGTTTATTTTGAGGTTAGATTTATCAAGTTCAGAGAGGGGAAGGCTGAGTTCCCCAACTAGTATAGCTTTAGTGTCTATTTCTTCCTGTAACTCTGTGAACTTCTCTAAGAATTTGCATGCTATACCACTTGGTGAATATATGTTAAGTAATGATATTGCTTCATTGTCAATGATGCCTTTTAGCAGCATATAGCATCCTTCCTTATCTCTTTTAATTAGATCTACCTTTGCTTTAGCTTTGTCTGAGATTAGGATTGCTACCCCTGGTTTTTGTTATTTTTTGTTTTTTGTTTTTTGTTTTTTTTTTTGCTTTAGCTGAAGCTTAATATATTCTACTCCAGGCTTTTACCTTTACCCTGTGTGTATCCCCCTGTTTCAAATGTGTTTCTTGTAAACAACATATTGTAGGATTATGATTTTAATCCATTCTGCTATCTACCTCTGTTTTGTGGGACAGTTCATCCCATTCACATTCACAGTTGTGATTATTATCTGTGTCTTTTCCTCCATCCTATTTGCCCTCCTGTTTAAGCCTTTATTTCTCCCTTTTCCCTTCTACTCCTCAAAAGAATTTTGCTTTTGACCACTGTCTTCCTCAATTCTCCCTCCCTAATGACACCCCTCCTTTATCTTACTCTTTTCCCCTTGCAATTTCTTCGCTCCCTTCTATCCAGCCCCCTTTTTTCTTTCCCCTTTCCCCTCCTACTTCCTGTAGGACAAATTTGATTTCTATACTTATCAGAGTACATTATTGCCTCCTTGAACCAGATCTGATGAGAGCAAAGCTCAAACACAGATTTTCTCCCTCCCTTCTTTCCCTCTATGTTTTTGTGCCTCTTCATGTGAGTTAATTTACCCTTTTCTACCTCCTCCTTACCTCTTCTCCAAGAAAAGTCCATTTTCACCCCTTAATTATGTTTTTTTCTCTTTTTTTGATTGCGGGGGGGGGGAAGGCAGGGAAGTTAAGGTCAAGTGACTTGTTCAAGGTCACACAGCTAGTGTGTCAAGTGTCTGAGCCTGGATTTGAACTCAGGTCCTCCTGACTCCAGGGCCAGTGCTCACTGTACCACCTAGATGCCCCTTAATTATGTTTTTAATCATCACATCAGTTACTTTATACTGACACCCTCAGTATATGTATATCCCTTTCAATTGTCATAATTACTGCACCATTCTCAAAATTGACATATATATAACATATATAAATTAATGTAATGCTATATAAGGAAGTAAATAATTTCCCCTTATTGAATAACATAGTTTTTCCCCCATTTATCTTTTCATGTCTCTCTTGAGTTTTGTACTTGAAGATCAAATTTTCCATTGAGCTCTAGCATTTTTCATTGGGAAGGTCTGGAATTCCCTTATTTCATTGAATGTCCATCTCTTTGCCTCGAAAATTATGCTCAGTTCTGCTGGGTAGTTAATTCTTGGTTGTAGTCCAAGCTCCTTTGCCTTTTGGAATATCATATTCCAATTCCTCCTTTCTTTTATTGTAGAAGTTGCAAGATCCTGTGTCATCCCGACTGTAGTTCCACAATATTTGAATTGTTTCTTTCTGGCTGCTTGCATATTTTCTCCTTGACCTGATAATTCTGGAATTTGGCTAAAATATTCCTTGGAGTTTTCAATTTGGGATATCTTTCAGGGGGTGATTGGTGAATTCTTTCAATGAATATTTTACCCTCTGGTTCTAGGATCTCGAGGCAGTTTTCCGTGATGATTTCTTAGATGATACTATCCAGGCTCTTTTTTTCATCATGGCTTTCAGGCAGACCAATAATTCTTAGATTATCTCTCCTGGATCTATTTTCCAGGTCAGCTTTTTTTTTCATTCTTTACATTTTGTTTGACTGATTCTTGATGTCTCATAGAGTCATTGGCTTCTACTTGCCCAATTCTAATTTTTAATGTATTTTTTTCTTCATTTAGTTTCTCTACTTATGTTTCCATTTGGTTAATTTTACTTTTCAATGGTATATTTTCTCCATTTATATTCTGAACCTCCTTAACCATTTCATCAATTTTACTTTTTAAAGATTTGTTCTCATCAGTGAATTTTTTCCCATTTTTTCCATTTTTTTCTTTTACCTCTCTAATTTGGTTTTAAAGTCCTCCTTGGGTTCTTCTAGGAATGCTTTTTGGGCTGGAGACCAGTTCAAATTCCTTTTTGAGGTTTCAGATGTGGATATAGTGTCAATGCTGCCCTCTTCTGAACTGATATTTTGATCTTCCCTGTCTCCATAATAGGAATCAATTGTCTTTGGCTTTCTAGTTTGTTTTTTCATGGTGTTTGGTTTATTTCCCCTGGCTTCTAAAGTGGGTCTCTGTTTCTGGAGCTCACTGGTTTTGTGTGCTGGCATTTCTGGTTTTGTAAGGTGTGGGGGAGGGGTATTCTGGCTGCTGGAAGTCCCCTCTTCCCCTGTGGTTGCACTACATAGCACCAGTGGTCTCAGCTGCTTTCTGTGCTGGTGTCTGCCCCTTCCTCTGGCTGTGCAAAGGTAAGTCTTTCAATGTTGACATTTGCTAGCTCCACCCCGCTGGGGCTCAGGAATTCTCACTGTTCTGTTGAGGTGGGCCCTGCTGGGACAGCTCTTTTCCTGCACTAGTCTCCTTCAACCACCACAGGAAGGGCCCTCTCTCCAACTTCTCTGGTTAAAAGGCTACTGAAGCCCCACTTCTGGCTCCTCTGTTTCAGGGTTTCTCCTGAGGGGGTTGAGAGCCATTTACCTGGACATGGCTCGTAGAAGTTCAAGAAGGCCTGTTTCAAACCCTTAGACTCTGGGCTGGAGGCCTCAGGGGTAGCTGCTCCCGTGGCTGCAGGCTCTGAACTGGTGTCTTCCATAGTTCTAACAGACTCCTGTCCTGGATAGAAAGATCTGGAGATCTACTGCCACCATAGCCAGTACTTCCGCCCTGGGCCTGCTCCTGCTCAGGACTTTTGCCAGCTCAGCACTCACCCAGACCTTTCCCAGATGGGCAGGCTGGCTAGGTTCCTCTGCTGTTCCCGGTTGGTTGGTTCTGGTGCCCATTCTGTGAGCCCTGTACTCCTGCCCTACTCAGTCTACTAATGCCTTCTAACTCTCTCAAATCTGCTCAGATTCACTTTATTAGATGTATCTGACAGAATTTGTGAGAGAGCTACAGTACATCCCTACTTTCACAGCACCATCTTGTCTCCAACCAAGAATCTTTTTTTTAAATGTGAAGGAAGATGGCCTTGTAGTACCAATTCTCAAACAGTGATCATTAAAACAATATAATATTGGCTAAGAAACAGTGGTGGATCAGTGGAATAGATTAGGTACTT
Source organism: Trichosurus vulpecula (assembly GCF_011100635.1). Lineage (NCBI taxonomy): Eukaryota > Metazoa > Chordata > Mammalia > Diprotodontia > Phalangeridae > Trichosurus > Trichosurus vulpecula. The sequence goes on along the minus strand of NC_050574.1, from coordinate 203,520,196 downwards.
AATACATGGTGCAAATTACTTAGTAATCCAGTATTTGATAAATCCAAAGACCCAAGCTTTTGGGACAGGAACTTACTATTTGACAAAAATTGCTGGGGACACTAGAAAGTGGTTTGCAGAAATTAGATAGAGAGCAACATCTTATACCACAAACTAAGATAAGGTCAAAAAGGATACATGACTTAGACATAAAGGCAATAACATGAACAAATGATGGGAGTATGGGAAATTTTACCCTTCAGGTCTATGGATACGGGAAGATTTATTTTTTTTTTACCAAATAAGAGATAGAGAGGATCACAGGAAGTACAATGAAAAATTTTGTTTACATTGAGTTTGCACAAACAAAACTAATGCAGACAAGATTAGAAGAAAAGCAGGCAATTGGGGAGAAAATTTTAGAGAAAGTTTCTCTGATAAAGGTTTCATTCTGCAAATATATAGGGAGTTGAGTCAAATTTATAAAAAAAAATATGAGCCCTTCTCCTACTGATAAATGGTGAAAAGATATGAACAGGCAACTTTCATAAGAGGAAAATAAAAATATCTATGGTCATGTAAAAGTGTTATGGATCACTTTTGATTAGAGAAATGAAAATTAAAATAATTCTGAGGTGCTACCTCATTCCTACCAGATAGGCTTATATGAAAGAAAAGGAAAGCTATAGATGTAGCTTCACTATTAGTGGTTTTATGCCCAATGGGCTGTAAAACTGTCTATGCCCCTTGACTCAGGAAAACCACTACTGGATGTGTATCTCAAAGATATTTTAAAAAAACAGTAAAGGATGTACTTGTACAGATATATTTATGGTAGCTCTTTCTGTGGTGGGAAAGAATTGGAAATTGAGGGGATGCCCATCAATTGAGGAATGGTTGAACAAGTTGTAAAATTTGATTGTGATAGAATAATCTTGTGATATAAGAAATGATGAACAGGAGGTTTAAAAAAAAAGCCTTGGGAAGACATATATGAACTGATGCAGAGTGAGGAGAGCAAGTAGAACATTGTACATATTAACAGCAATTTTCTGCAATGAGTAACTGAGTGACTTGGTTAGTCTGATCAATGCAAAGACAGAAGACTGTCGAGAACAATTTATGATGAAAAAAGCTATCCACCTCTAGGGAGAACTGAAGGGGTCTTAGTACATATTAAAGTATATTTTTTTCATTTTATTTTTCTTGCCTTATTTTTACAACATGACTCATGGAAACATGTTTTGCATGATTCCAAATGTGGAATTGCAATCATATTTTTTCTTTACTTCTCTATTGCCAGTGGGGGATGTAAGGAAGGATCAAAACTTCAAACTTATTTTTTATTGAATGTTAAAAATCAATAAGTTATATTGTTGAAAGGAAGGAACAAAGGGAGGGAGGGAGATAGAAGAAGGGGGAAAAGGAAGGAAGGAAAAGGGAAAAAAGGAGAGGAAAGGAAGAAGGGGAGAAAGAAATGTTGGGGATCCATCAGGGAGGGAATGAATGAAAGAATGAAGGGGAGAAACAAAAGGAAAGAGGAAGAAAAAGAAAAGAGAAGAGAGATTTATAAGGTGAAAAATAAACTTGACTATTTTAACTTTGTGTATGAAATGAACTCATACATAAACCAAAGGATGATAGCAAAATGGACTAGAAAGAAAATCTCAGCATTATTATGAATGTAATAAAAACTGAAAAAAAATTCATACAGAGTTACAGTAGGATATGGGTTTCAAGTAGCATTTAGTTCCTTAAACTGAATCTCGATTGATTTCAGCTATTCAACTCCAAAATCCAGCTTTGCCTCTGCCTTCCATTGCCTCTGGAATGATTGTTCATTGTTAAGAAAGTGCCCTTTTTCTCAAACATTTTCTTCTTGTACTGCTTCTATTTTGTTTTTTAGCATCTCACCTCTTCCCATTTCAAGAAAATTGAGTCTATTATTAATTCCCTCTTTTTTCCATTTTCTAGATGCCCCTTCCAAACTACTGTCCCCATTATTAGTCTCTCTTTTATCCTTTTTTGCCTTTGGCTCTTAATCTATTACTTAGGCCCTTGATAGCATTCCTTTCTAACTTTTCAAAAAGTTCCTCTCCCAACCTAAGCATCTCATTTTTCTCTATAATTTTCAAGCCTTCCCTGTTTGTTCATTTCTACTCTACTCCATTTCCCTCTGCCCTTCCTTTCCCTCCTGCCCCCAAACAACATTCTCATTTCCTGTCACCCCAAAAAACCTTTTCCTTAACAAATAGTCATCCTATATTTCTTTTTACTTTTCATGGCTAAACTCTTAGCTAAGGTTGGCCACATTCATTGCCTCCACTTCTTCTCCTCTCACTCAGTTTTTAAGCTCTTAAAATCTGGTTTTTCAGCTTCACTCAATTGAAACTACTCTTTACAAGATCATCAATGATCATTGACCTGCCAGATACCAGGGCCTCCTCTAAAATGTCTTAATCTTTCTTGACCCTGACGCAATACTTAATAAGCTTTAGTCTTCCTTCTGAAAATTCTTTCCTCTGTGATGTTTCAGTACATTCTTTTACCAAGTTATTCTTCTACCTGTCTACAATCCTTCAGTATCTCACTATTGTTTGCTATATTGTCATCCACATATAGCCCATTTGTATAGGTGCACTTGTGCATCACAAACTGAGCACAAGTCTCTTTTTCTTGGTAAACTGAGCACAGCTCCTTCCATCTTGTGTTATGTATTAGCTCACCAAACAAAGGACTTCTTTGCCATGCTTCCACTCTAATGACCCCTCCACAAGAATACCCTGTGTGATAATATTTGTTGAGGTAGACTTCAAAGGTTCTCCAATTTCAGGAATCAGTTTAGTCATTCAGGTCAAGGTATCTTATCTAATCACCCATCTCCTTTTGCCTTAAGCCATCCCCCTCCTTTGTGGTTTGAGCATATGTAAGCCCCATGTAAATTCACCTTGGAGAATCTTTCCCCATGCAGGTGGGTCTCCCTTGCTGGCAAACTCAATAAACTCCAGGAAAAGTTTGATACACTGGACTCTCATTATACCTACATTACTCACACAACCCATCACTTTGATCTTGGTCCTCCTATTTCTTCTGTCTACACTATCTCTCATAACCTCACCAGTTCCCAAGGGTTAATATATCATCTCTATGCAAGTGAGACCTAGAAATTAACCATCCACCATGTTCTCTCTCTGAATTCGAGGCTTACTTCACTAATTATCAATATGATATAAGTATTTTAAAAGCAACTATTCTAAAATACAACTCATTATCTCTGCTTATGACCCACCCCAACCCTCATCTCTTTTTAACTTTTCCTTTTCTTCTGAAGGCATCATACCTCCAGTTATTTAGGTTTGACACCCGGGAATTTTGCCCAACTCTTCCCTCTCACTCATGATCCACATGCAACCTGTTTTTAAGCATTGCCAATTCTATCAGCACAAAACTCTTTCAGATCCATTTTCTCAATAGTCTTGTGGCCATCACTCTAGTTCAAAACCTCATAACCACTTACTTGAAATTGTTGCAATAATCTCCTCATTGTTCTCCCTGCTTCTTGTCTCTAAGCTTCATCACTCACCATGCAGCTGCCAACCTGAAGCATATTTCTGACCTGTTCACTCATTTGCTCAAAAAGCTCTAGGGGTTCCTAATTGCTTCTAGGTTAAATTCAAACTCTTTTTGGTACTTAAGGTCCTTTAAAATATGGCCTCAGTCCACTTTTCCTGGGCTATTGCATATTACTTTTCCTTAGTTTTGTTCTATGTTCTAAACACAATAAAATATATGTATTGTTTGATTTGTATAGTGGCTAATTTCCTCCCTCCCTGAACTTGAAACTACTTTGCATATTATTTTTTCATTTACTTACCTCTATTACTGCTACTTTTATTCAACAGAATGTATGCTTTTCAAGAGAAGGAACCATTTTTTTCTTTTTATTCCCATTGCTTAACATAAGTAGGGGTTCCCTGATACTTAATCCTGTTACTGAACTTGCCCTATCAAATAAAAGCCTGGAATTATTTCTCCCATTTGCTGTCTTCACTCATATTCATATGCAGTTATGCAAAGCTGCAGAAAAATCACAAAATCTTGCTGAAAGTGTCCTCTACACATTCTGGAAGACTTTTCCTAGTTTTTGTATCAGTAAGGCAAGATTCCTGACAATGGATGACCATAAACATGCCTGTATGGTTTGGAATTGCAAAGCATGAAAAAATTTCTAGGTAGAAGACAGAGGAAGTGTAACATTTATTTAGACTCCAGAGGATAAAATCCCTAATTTGATATAGCTAATTATATTCCAAAACCCTTAAGCCTACCTCAATGCAGCAAAAGGAAATTATAACACAGTATTATAGTGAGGAACCAAGTCATTCTGTAAGCTTCCCCCCTGCTAGGGTCTTCCTGTAAACAATCACTCACGAATCCTAACTCTCAGCTCAGCACTCTTTTGTGCAGCTCTTAGATGCTGGCTCTCTCAATGTCTGTTCTTCGGCACCCTCTTGATGTTTGCTTCTCAGTTCTGCTTTCCTTCACTTCTGCTCCTCTTCAGTTCTGTCCCTCTTCAATTCTGCTTCTCTCATACTCTGGGCTCTCCTTATATACAGTCCTAGCCAGTGCCTGACTGACGAGAACTCAGGTTTCTGATTGGCTGAATTCATGATTGACTAGAACTCAGTGCAGGTACCATTGGCTCTGGTCTTAGCCACTACCCTTAGGGTTCTAAGAGCTTCACATCCAAATCAGCTTAGTACCTGGTAAGTAGAAGCTTTAGGCCTACTTACAAAGATATAATCAAGTTTTCTCACCTAGCCCCACCTGAGGACTACTGAACAGGTGGGGAAGATCTTTGAACACATTAATACTACAGTTGAACTTAATGTTCTTCCCTTCCTCTGAGATTACCTCCAATTTATCTTGTATTTGTCTTGCTTGTTCATACTTATTTTCACATTACATATCTCTTTCATTAGACTGAGCTTTCTGAAGGTAGTACTATTTTTGACCTTTCTTTATATAAGTCTCATGTACTTAGCATAGTTCCTAACAACACAGGAAACTCTTAATAAATGCTTGTTGTTGGATTGATTGGCAATCAATATCTCATATCAGGCAACAGTTTTAATGTGTGTAATATTTAGAAAGAGACAGTTGATAATGACATAAAATCCATATTAAATATGTGTATTGAATGATATAGCATTAATATAATTTGAGGAAAATATAATTGAATCAGAAGCTGACTTAGATGGTAAGATGCTAATTGGCAGAGTTTTTTCTCTCCTACGATTTTCAGTAATATAACAGAAAATCAATCAGTCAACAAGCTTTTAATAAGCAATTACTATCAACCAAATATGTTACTTAGTGTTTGGGATAAAAAGAAAGGCAAAAACATGCTCCCCATCAGCAAGGAACTCACATTTGAATGGGGGAAGAAACCTATAAATAATTGTACATACAATTGTACATACAAGATATGTAGAGTACAATTGGAACCTAAAACTCAGAGGGAATCACTAGGAAATGGGGAATGAGATCTGGAAAAGTCCTTCTACAGAAGGTAGAATTTGAGCTCAGATTTGAAGTAAAACAATAATAGGCAAAGGTGATGAAGAACATTCCAGAAATGAGGGATGTCAAGTAAAAATGCAAGTCAGGAGTTGAGGAACCCCAAGAATGTCAATGATGCTTTTTGTAGAGTATGTAGAAGAGAGTGAAATGTAAGGAGACTGGAAAGGTAGGAAGGGGCCAGATTGTGATAGTTAAATTTGAATTAATGGAAAGCAATTTTTAGGAATACATATTAGAAACTACTAAACCCAAATATGTGCTATCCAGATTAAAGTAATTAAGTGGCATTGATTTATATTTGTAAGAGTATTAAAATCTGAATCATCAAAACATGAAATAAAGAATCTAAATAATTCAATTTCAGAATGAGAAACTGGAAAAAATTATGAATGAATCCCCCAAAGGAAAAAAAAAAACCTCTGGATCTAGATAGATTTACAAGTGGTTTTTTGCTTTCTATTTGAAGAACAAATGACTTTAGGAAAGTGAACAATTCTCTAAAATAGCAAAAGAGCATGTTATCAAACTCCTTATGTGAGACAAATATTGTCCTGATGGTCAAACCAAAAACAGATAAAGCAGAGAAAGAAAATAAAAATCAATATTTGTGAAGTATATTGGTGCAATAATAATAATAAAGTTTAATTTTTAAAAAAAAGTGTTGTGACAAGATTCCATTTATACCAGGAAATCTAAGATAATAGAAAATTAAAAACTCCACAAAGATAATCAACCATATTGATGACACAAATAGTACTATTATATTAATCAATAAAAATCAGAAAAATACAGCCTTCATTTATATTAAAATATTTTAAAGAATGTGGAAAAGATGTTATTTTAACAGGATCAAGGAGATCTACTTAAAGTCAAGTGATTGCACAATTTGTAATGGAGAAACATTTGTAGATTTCCTGCTAAAATCAAGGTTAATGCAAGAATGCCAACTAATTATTTGATTTGGTGGGGAAAGTGCCAACTATAGCAAAAAAAAAGCCCCAAAGATGAAATTGGGAGAAGAATCAAAAGGAAATATGTGGCGAAAAACCCTATATTTTCATCTAATAAATATTTTGTAATGCTAAATTGATTGTACAGTGATGAAATGAGAGCCAGAAGATTAAATGAAAAGTCCATACCATTTCAACAACAAATTCAGTTTTTTTTTCATAATTTCTGACACCTATGATTATTTAAAAAAAAATCACTGGAGTACACGAAAAAAATTGGTGTTGATTGGAATTAATTTTCTGCATACTCTATTGACTATAATTTTAGTTAAACATGAAATGAACTGATTGTGTGCTTCTTAGAAAGTTAAAAAAAATCTTTGCTTCCTTTTTATGGAGACAAGCCTTTAAAGAACTATATCTTGATAACTACTTACGAAAATGGTCTACTTTTGGGTTTTTAAGTAAATGTGGTTAGCCTATAAAACCTGCTAAGTCCAATCAAGCTAGAAAATATTGAAGTATAGAGTTCAATGATAGACAATAATGTTTAAGGACAAATTTAGCTAAGTTTAGAGAGGCTCATCAGATTAATCATTGGCAATCATTTTTTTTTATCCACAAAAGCCCCTGAAAGATGATATATTAAATCACGAAGAAGTTGAAATCTGCAAATGTTGGACTAAGTATTCACATCCATGAAACAAGGGATCATTAAAGTTTTGAAGAAGGAAGATACTTGTCAAAAGTATTTTTTAGCCTCATCTCCCACGAATAATACAATTTTTACAGAATTGAGGCAAAGGGTGAAGATATGAGATGCAAAGAGAAATAAAACTGAGAAGATAAAGACAAATTTTATATTAGCAACAAAATATGCCATACTCAGAGGGCAAGTTTAAGTAAATATGTGTTCTCTATAACTAATCATTGTCTACTTGTAAAGCAAAAATAAAATTAATCCATTCTTTTAAAGAGAATAATTTGAAAGTCTCATTTAGAATGCTTACATATTATCTAATAAATTTATTAAAAGATAAATAATTTGTGAAGAGGTCATTTGAATTTTTGGACATGAAACTCTATTGGTTATATTCAGTTCCTTACTGAGTTTCTATTAATGATTCATAAGGCTAAGGCACTTAATATTTTTGCATACAAACTTCTAAATTTTTATGAGGTGGTTGTTGTTTGTCTTTCATTCTTGAAGAGGACCATGAAATCAGGAGGATGATGCCATGACTTGCAAAGGAATTGGACTTAAGTGAGGGAGGGCTGTATAAAGTCATCAGCCTCACTGTCTCCTCCAGAACCATCTGGGTCCAGTGTCAAGATATAGATCTGGACAACTGTAGATGGTCCTGGATACAGTGGGAGACCTGGGCTTTTTTAAGCTAAAGTCTTTCCCAGGTCTCACTTTGACTGAAGCAACACCTATTCAGTGATTAAGACTAAGCATAAAATGAGGCAGAGTCAAAAGAAAAATCAATCTGGGAAGGGAAGATCCTCAGGGTTTCTGAAAAAAAATAAAAAAAACAGAAACAATTACTATTTACATTCACTCTGAGACAATTGGGACCCAAAGAATGATCAATTGTGGCTTGGCCTGGGACCTAGTGTTGGCTGATCAATGAGAGCCAGAGTGATTTAGGTTTAAGGCAAGGTCCTTAAGAAAAAAAAAACCTAGCCCATAAACCCCATGATATCTAAAATATGATAAAAATTTGCATTCCTTTGGATAGATCTCCTGCAGGTAAGGGTACGATATCCTATTTGTATAGAGGGAAGGAAAAGGGAGGGGAGGGGAAGGCAGAGGACGTGGGAAGGGCAAGATGGAGGAGAGGGGAGGAAGGAAGAGAGGATGAGAGAGAAGGAGAGAGAGGGAGGAGAGGGAGAGGGAGAGAGAGAGATAGAAGGCAGAAGGAAAGAAGGAAGGAAAGAAAGAAAGGAAGGAAGGAAGGGAGGAAGAAAGAAATAAAAAAAGAACAAAGGAAGAGGAAGGGAGGAAGGAAGGAAGGAAAGAAGAGGAAGGAAGGATGGAAGGAAGGAAGGAAGGAAGAAAGAAAGAAAGAAGGAAGGAAAGAGAAAGGAAGGAAGGAAGGAAGAAAGAAAGAAAGAAAGAGAAATAAAGAAAGAAAGGAAGGAAGGAAGAAATGAAAGAAAGGAAGAGGAAGGAATGAAGGTAGGAAGGAAGGAAGGAAGGAAGGAAGGAAGGAAGGAAGGAAGGAAGGAAGTAAGGAAAGAAGAAAGAAAGGAAGAAAGAAAGAAAGAAAGAAAGAAAGAAAGAAAGAAAGAAAGAAAGAAAGAAGGAAGGAAGGAAAGAAAGAAAGAAAGAAAGAATGAAAGAAAGCTATGTTGCCCAATTGGGCAGCTCCTACTACTACTCACTGAGGTTGTTGTTCATCCTTTGTTCTCCAAGAGGACCATGATGTCAGGGAGGTGATGCCATAATATGCAAGTGAATTGAATTTAAGCTATGCAAAGTCACCAGCCTCACTTTCTCCTCTGGAGACAACTGGGTCCAGTGGCAAGACAAAGAGACAAAGATCATGATGACTGGATATGACCCTGGATGCAATAGGAGACCTTGGCCTATTTTGAGGTGAATAATAAATATAGACTAAATTGTTTAAGAAAACCAGTCCTAAGTTAGTAAAATTATGTCAGTTCATGTCAAATAAGCAAATTATTTCCTAAATCAGGGCTGTCCCACCTTAGGTTTTTATTGAAACAATAGACAATATATTTTGACTTGCCATTTTAGTGAGAGCTCTGTGGTAGGTCAGCTTCATTTACTAAAGCATTTATGTAAATTTCTATGCTTGTAGGCAGGCTTCATAAATCCCACTGTGGGCCTTCGGCAACATTTTGTACAGCCCTGTCCTAAATGATTAAGGAATAGGTACAGGAGGTAGGGGCCTCCTGTGATTTCATTAGTGTGGGTGGTTTTTAAGTAAGGAAAATCCCACTGCTAATTCATGTCAGCATCTTCTGTATAGTTTATAGTATTAGAGAGTTGCCTGAGTCACTGAGAAAATAAATGATTTGCCAGGGGTCATATATCCAGTATATGTAAGAGATGGGACTTAAACCTAGGGTTTTTGTTTTATTTTATTTTGTTTTTTTTTTTGGTTATAGGCCAGCTTTCTCTCCACTACTCCATGCTGCCTCTCATGCAAAGAATATTGTTAAAGACACAAAAGCATAGCTTCTACAGAATGATATCTTCTGTTGAGAACTCCTTGAGAACAGGGAACCTATTTTGCCTGATTTTTAGATCTCTAATTTTTTAGCATAGTGGCTGGCACATAGTAGGTGCTTAAAAAATGCTTATTGACCATCTTGACCATTAATGCTCTAGTAAGCAAAATGTGTTCATATAGACCCCAATGTACCTACAAAGGAAAAAAAATTGATATCACAGTGATAATATATGTATATATATATATATATACGTACATATACAAATACATATTTATACACATACGCTCACAAATACATGTAAATATATACATTACATTCCCATAAACATGTAAGAGTTTTCTGTTAGAAGTGCAATTGGTACCTCAGTATATAATGTTATTTGGTATGTAGTTATGAACAAAAAGACCAATACATGACCACACAGTCTTTTGCACAGAATACATGTAAATGTATTTCTATAAAAGTAAAGCCTGCAGAAAGATTTACATGATGTGATGCAAAATGAAGTAAACAGCACCAAGAAAACAAAGTGACTATGACAATTTAAAAGGAAAGAAAAACTACCACAAAACAATGGAAAATGAAAGTTGCTGACTTACAAAGAACAAGCATAGCTCCAAAGAAGACAAATGAGAAGGTGGCTCCTGCCCTACTTTTCAGAGGTGGGAGATCCAAGTTTGTATAAAATTGCATATATTTTCAAACTCTTTTATGTATCAATAATAAGTTTTGCTGATTTTTTTTTCATATTGGTTCTTTAAAAACAATTCTTGTTCTATGAGATTGTCACCCACCTCCAGAAGGAAACAGGATACTGGGAGAAATTTAGTCAATTTAACAACAAAGTATTATTTAAAGCAAAGCTCAATTAATGTTTTCTAATATTCTTAATTGATCTGTTAAGGTAAAAATAACAATGGCTCAAGTGCCATTAGAGGGCCAGAAAACAAGGTACTTCAAATATAGTGAGGATATTGTTTCAGAACTTTATCTAACATTAGGTTATCTCAACTGGCAAAGCAGGCCTTAAGACATCAGCTACATGAAATCATTCACAGGGTCACCGACATGGAACAGGGAAAATGTTGAATGCCTATTATATGAGTGTATTCTGGTAGTGAGACTGAGAGAGGAGGGTACTTCACCAAAGCTATTATTGACTCTGATGGTGCCTTGCTGAATCATACATGGTGTCAGAAGAATAGAGAATTTTCTTGAAAAATGAATACATTACATTCACCTCACATGTTAAAACTAGATGGAAATGAAGCCGAACAGTGAACAAAATGTAAATAGTTCATGATTTATTCAGTGACTACAGAAGCTGACAAAAAGAATGAAAAGCTTCAAATCTTTTTGTTGTGCTATGTACTGGTGGAAAGGGCCTTAGAGATTGATATTACATTTACATCTAAGAAAAACTGGAGCAGTTTAGCTATTATAATCCAGATGTTTTGTGAAAACTGTAGCCTCTGGTAAAAACCATCACTCATGAGAAATTATACCCGGGTGCTTTAGCTTTGTTTTGTTTTTATTGTAAGTCTGGAAACACATAGATCAACGGCTTCTTGTAGATTGTTTTCATAATATTAAAAAATGGACATCTGCATGAATTTTGGGATCTATCACTACAATCTCTGGAGATCAGAACAGGCTGGAGTAATATATTTAACATGTTAAAACTTCTGTTAAGTAGTGGTAGTGGACTTTCAAAGATACACACATATTTTTTGCACATAATATCCATGTCAATAGAAGTTTAAAAACTCTGAGTGTTTTCACTTTCTACTGTTAAAAGAATTAAATTAAATAATAATTATATGTTATATATTAATGTTATTTTATAATTAAATACATTAAATTAATTAAAAGTTATAACTGTTAAGAAAATTAAACTCCTACTGTAGAAGCACAGAATTACAGAACTTTAGGTTTGGAAGTGATTTCCCCACAAATCTAGTCTAACATACACCAAAAAGGAATTTCCACTATAACAGATCAACAAGTCAATATTCAGGTTCTGTTTAAAGACCAGCAAGGAAGTGGAACCCACAGCCTTTCAAGGCAGCCCATTCCACTTATTAGAAAATGGTTTTTTTTTTCTAGCAGTAAGTCTAAATTTTATTCACTGAAACTTCCACCATTGCTCCTGGTTTTTCCTTCTGGAGAACAGAACAAGTAGTATTCTTTTTTCATATCACTGCCCTTCAAATGTTTAATAATGCTGTTAAGCCTTCTGCCACCCAATCTTCTCTTCTCTAAATTAAATTTCCCTACTTCAAAAATCTTCATTTTATGTGGACACAAGGCCCTTCACAGATTTTTTCTCCAATACCCTTCTTTCTTCCCTTCTTCTTTCCTTCTCTTCTTTACTTCCTTCCTTCCCATTGCCCTGCTCTGGATGATTTCCATTTTATCCACATCCTTATATGATGGCAATAAGAAGTAAACAAGTCATTTCAAGCATAGCCTAACCAGAGAAGAATACCAAGAGACTATCCCTTCCTTTTTCCCCAGGAAGTTATGCTTCTTTTAATGTGACACAAGATTGCATTAGTTTTAAAGTGGTTAGAACATTCAGCATTCAAAATCAGCTCTTGAGTATTAAGGAGAAAGGCAGAAAAGTGTAGTAGAAAGTCAGGTTAATTTGGAGTCAGAGAAATGAGGCTCAAATCCTGGTTGGGGCTTACTATCAAGATGATCTCAGGGAATTAATTCAACCCCTCTGACCCTCAATTTCTTCACCTATAAAAATGAAAGGAATAAACTAGACCACGGGTTAATCTTTTAGGTCATAGACCTCATGCAATCTGATGCCATGAAATTCTCAGAATAATGTTTTTTTTTAATAATTAAGGAAATATGACATTTTAGTTAGAAGTTAGTGTAAATAAAGATGTACTTTTATCATCTAAGTACATGGACCCCTTAATATCTATTCATGAATCCCTAGTGTCCATAGGTCTCAAATTAAGATTAGATGATATCAAGGGCCCCTTCTAATTCTATGTATTATTGAAGCAATAATCACAATATAAACAATAATTGTCAAAATGCCTATGTGGTTCTGTATCACAAAATATAAGAGACTCTCCATATAGAAGGTAGAAGAAGTAAATCATTTATTCAGACACCAGAGAACCAGGTCCCAAAACCAATGAGCTCAATCCATCACAGCAGCAAAGAATTCAATACACAATACCCCAGCATAGAACCACTCCATCCCATAACCTTATGCCCCCATGCTGGGGTCTTGCCACCAACAATCACTCACAGTACTGCTAGCACATCTGCACTCCCCCTCAGTTCTAACTGCGCTCTCTCTCTCTCTCTCTCTCTCTCTCTCTCTCTCTCTCTCTCTCTCTCTCTCTCTCTCTCTCTCTCTCTCTCTCTCTCTCCCTCAGAATTTCCTGTGACACATTTTCCTTTTCCCTTTTCCTCTCAGCAAGGTTCTCCCACCACATGTGACTTAGGCTTCCTGTAGTGTAAGCAGGTCACATGGCCTATTGATGGGTGGGAAAGATTTTTCAAATCTAAATTATCATCACATTCTAAATCTATGAACCTCTAAGCCTACAAGTGTCTCAAATTCACAAACTTGAAAACAGTGTGAGTTAAATCAATACAATTCTTTCAGTAGAGAGGCTTCATAATCTTGGATCTGAAATCACAGATTGCAGGTTTAGTGATTAGCATCCTTTATCACTGGATCAGTAGGGCGGTTAAGTACAATGAAATAGCCTTTTCATGTCAAGGACAGAATTTTGAAATGGGAAATACAAAAGGCTTAAATGTTCAATTGTCTATAGTTCTTTCCTGATTGTACCTTTCCCAGACAAAGTGGTTCAATTTTAGTCCTATATCTGGCAAGAAACTATAGAGAAAGAATGAGACAAAGAAAAAAATTTAAAATGGGACCTATGAAGAAGAATATAAAGAGTGAGAGTTGATTATTTCTAGAGAATTGGGTCTGGAAGGTAACATTAGAGGATAATCCAGAAGGTAACAGGGGAGTTACTATTATCAAGGATATGAAGTGCTCTCTAAGCTCTCAAGTGATCAGCTTTTTCTCTCGTTCCAAGGACAAAAATAAGAGAAAGTTATACTAAGTAGCTGTTATGGATAGTCTAAATAAACTTGGTTTATTTATAGAAATAAACCAAACCAAACTAGATGATGACTAAGTAGATAATGCTTTTGCAAGTCAATGGGAACTACCTAACCCAACAGGTATCCAAATCTATCCTCTATGGATGTATCCTTCAAAGTCTGTTAAAATTCCACCCAGAAAGATTCATTCATGAGATTCAGAGCAAGAATGTGTCTTAGAATGCCTTTAATCTATTTCCTCTCATTTTACAGGTGGGGCAATTGAATCCTAAAGAGATTAAATGGAAAAATAGTAGCCCAGAGAGGTTAAACATCTTGGCCAAGGTCACACAAGAAATAAAGAACAGAACTGGGTTGTGAACCCAGGTTTCTGGAATCCAAAACCAGTGTTTATTTCAGTCTACCACACCACCTCTTGTTGGGCTAAATGCCACATATACTTATAAAGTATTTATTGTGTGAAGAGGAGGAAAAGTTAGGTTAGATAATACAAAATCATTTTCTCAGTGGAGTGTACAATCTAGTAGAGACACATGAACCATATAGAAATATAAATACACAAATATAAACACATCTACAAATACACACACATAGAAATACATATGTATACAAATAACGAAGAGAAGTGCATCCAATTGCTTCTTGATGCAGCTTGGGATGAACTGGTGGTAGGAAAATCATTTCTGGCTGATGGAATAAGGGTAGGCTAGTAGGGAGAAGGATAGGAGGCAATATTTTTGTCATTAAATGAGACAGGGAGAGAAAAAGAAGGTGTTTTTGAGGGATAAAGAAAAGAGCCAAATTGCTTAAGGGAAATACCATAGGGAATATTAAGAAATATGCGATGCAGTCCTTAACCTCCAAGAGCTCATAGCCTATTTAGGAAGACAAAAATAAACTTATGAAAAATTAATTAATAATTGACACTCTGGCAATTTGGATAGAGATAGACTGTGGAATCTGGTATTTGGTGGATCTGCGCTTACATTGTGACAAGCATTGCCTGACTGGAATATAATGAATAGGATATGAACAGATTTAAATGACTGTGGGAGATAACAATAGAAAAGATGTCACAAGGCTGTACATGATTAATTGTCAAATGAATTGCACAGACAATTGCATAGGCAATATTATATAGTGGGAAAAAGTAATGGACTTGAATTAAATAACTTGGGTATGAGTCCTGACTCTGAAATATACTATCACTATAACCATTGGTGGCTGACTTGAATCTTTTAATTTAAATTTTTAAATTCAACTTTATCTTTTTTTTAGATCTGAATTATCTCCCTCCCACCTGCTCTCCCCCACTCATTGAGAAGGCAAGGAAAACAAGATCCATTACAGATATGCATAGTTATGAAAAATAAATTCTAGCTTTAGCCATGGAGAAAGAAAAGAAGTAAGGAGGGAAGGAAGGAAGGAAGGAAGGAAGGAAGGAAGGAAGGAAGGAAGGAAGGAAGGAAGGAAGGAAGGAAGAAAAAATTGCTCCAGCTTTAACCATAAAACCCATTAGTTCTCTATCTAGAAATTGATAGCATGTTTTATCGTAATTTCTCTGAAGCTATAATTGGTCACTATATTAATCAGAGTTGCTGTGTCTAAGTTCACTATATTTATAATACTGTTTTTGTATAAATTGTTATCCTGGATTTGCTCACTTCATTTTGCATCAATTTATACAATTTTTCCTAGGTTTTTCTGAGACCATCTCTTTCATAATTTCTTAGAAAAAATAATATTCAGAGCAGCTAGGTGGTGCAGTGAATAGAGCACCAGCCCCGGAGTCAGGAGGAGCTGAGTTTAAATCCTGCCTCTAAAACTTACAAGCTGAATGACCCTAGGTAAGTCCTTAAATCTTTCTATCCCTTAGTTTATTTTCATCTGTAAGGTGATGGGGTTGGAGCTAATGATATTTAATGTCCTTCCCCAGTTCTAAATCTATGATCTTATGATAAATTCGTGGTAAATGACTTGGGATGGGATATGAGCAAGATCCAAAGCCCATGACTACAGGATGAACTGGGACAATACAAGAAAGGGCTGGCTGCCTGTTCCAAAGACTTGGAAATGAGAGTTATAGGAAGCCCATTCAGGAAGACAGATATACACCCATTCTTCACAAATCTAAAGGCCTTCAGCCAATATAAAATCAACAAGACATGGCAGAAAGGGGAGCATACTATAAATAATAATATAGTAAACATTTCTTAAACAAGCATTATGTACAAGGAGTTGTATGAGGTCCTGTTAATCAAAAGTCAAATGAAATCATCCCTGCCTTCAAGGAGTTTACATTCTATGCACAGAAATCAGTAAATGCAAAAAAATATTCAAAATAATTCAAAGCAATTTCATGAATTAGACAACATCTTTAAAATGTCACTGGAGGAGTATCAGAAAAGACTTTTTAGGTGAAGTGACATCTGACTTGTACCTTGAAGGAAGATAGCTAGTATTTTAACAAGTAGGGCAAAAGAGAAAGGGGAAATATCAGGGTCCTATCACGTAGCATTTTCTGAGCAACATGGAATCCAAAAGATAGGTAATGGATAGAAAATCCAACAAAGGCCGCAGTATGCCAAGCACCAGTAATTATTGTGTTTACTGATACAAGAAGGATGGGTGCCTGCAGAGTCTCATTCCATCCTGAGCACAGTAGCATCATAGAACACAGAAGGTAATGAAAGAAGAGAATAATCTAACCCTAATTTATCCTGTATGTATTCTGTTTGCATGTATTTGTTTTACACACTGTCTTCCCCAATAGACTTTGAGCTTCCTGAGAACAGGGGCTATTTTTCTCTTATCTTTGTATCCCCAGAGATAAGCATAGTGCCTGGAATACAGTAGGGCTTAAGCAATACTTTTTAACCTGACTTGACTAAGCAAGGGTAATTGCAGCAGTTGTAAAAATCAGCAACCAATAATAGGAATTTCTTGTCAAGAGTAATATAAAGAGTAACTTGAATAGACCTGTTAAATACTTAGATCAGCCCTTGCCAGTAAATATAACAAATTACACAATGCTCTGGCACTGTCCTCCTCACAAATGCACTCTTTTAGTCCTGCTTATTGGTGAGACTATGCCACACTCAGATACTGCTCACCACATTGTTCACAGATAAAATATCACTTAGTCATCCCTTTTGTTTTGACTTCCTCTCCTCCCTACATCATTATTATTCCTTGCTAGGTTTACTTGAGCTTTAAATGCTGTCATATTTATCACATATAAATGAATTCATGTAAACAAACTCTGAATAAATGTGTGAGAGGCAGTATGACATTGTGGGCTGAAGGCTAAAATCAGAGTCAAGAAGGTGGGTTCAAGTCCTGACTTTTTGCAGTCTACATGACCAGGGTTAAGTCATATAATATCTCAGTGCCCCAAGACACCTTTGTTAAACCTATAAGTTACAAAAAAGAAGTTATTGGAAGGAACTTACACATTGGGAATTTTAAATCACAGGTTCAGATATACCCCCAAATAAACTTAAAAAAATATCTTAGCAATTTAGCTTTCTGTAATGTTGAAATTATCTCAAAATGCTAAACCAAGTTCCATGGTAACTCGGTAAGTTTGTTTACCATTTCTTTCATTCTTTGTAGTATTTTCAGTATATCTAGGCCTTAGAGAATGTGGGAGATAGGCTATCATTTTTCTCTGATGATACAATATTCTGAATTAGAAAAACCTTGTGTAAGGTATGTTGACAAACTAAAAGCAGCACTGGCTAGGGCAGAGGAGAAAGGCTGTGCTTAAATAATCAAGAGTGTAGAATAAAAGCCTCTGAAAGAGGAAATCTAGGAAATGTTTCATCTAAGAAAGACACAAAGCCAGCCTATGCAGAGACTCAAGCAATTACTGAAATGTCAGGGCCACACAGCACAGAGAAACTATGAGAGCTTCATGGCCAACAATAGGATTTTAAAATTCATCTTTCAAATATTTGTAGGCAATGCATACTTTTGAGACAACATATTGAAATCTATAGAACTGCATAGGGAAAGGAAAATATGGTCATAAAAAATCTGAAAGAAGCCTATTCACCTGGATTGCAATCCTTTGCTCAAACATTTGATACTACAAAAGTGGCTAAAGGGCTCTGGCAAGACATCAAAGTTTTCTTATTCTTAAGTATTGAAGGGATTTAAGACAAAAGCCAGAAGTTTTTAGGGTCTTTGTGAAATTAAAATGAGATTTTTAAGGTACCTCAATATCAGGCACATGCAGTTTTAATATTTCATGTAACATCTTGAAATTGTAGGAATTGTAGGAATTGAGAGGCAGTATGCAGAGGATAGAATCCTGATCTTGGCATCAGGAAGGGTTCAAGTCCTGACACTTGCAGTGTGACTATAGAGGAGTCATTTAATTTCTTATCTCTCTGGGCTTTGAGACTCTAAGTTGCAAAGCAAGAACCAGTTTACATGGATAGAATGAGTAGTCTCACTAGGAGTTTTCTATACCAATTGAATCATAGATCTAGTTAAAAAAAAAGAATTAAATTACATAATCAATAGTCTTTGATTCGTGAATTGGTCAAAGAATTCATTAGGTAGTAACCAATAAATTTACTAATCACTGAGACTGTCATTAGCTAGGTTGATCCTCAGATAACAGAATGAGTCTTCTTCCTGTACCATATAAGCCTTAAAGTTTGTAAAACCTTTCAACTTTAGACTATCCTGACATAACCTTCAGGAACCTAAAGTTAATTCTCTTCCATGATGAAATATCAGAGTTGCACTTTGAGGAAGATCACTATTTATTACTTGTTGATTACCAAAAAAGTGTTTGAATGGAGAAAAAGCCAGCATTAAAGACTTTCCTACAGGAAGGAGTTAATGTTTTATGCATATCTTAAAATCAAGCCAGTTACCTTGATACATGCTACTGTATCAGAGAGGTAATTAATGATCCTTGGGTTAATAACTCAAAGTATGGTACACCACAGACCTCTGTGCACCAAAGATGTTTAGCACATCTGGAATATACCATGCACATGGTCCAAATGCAAAAGGGATGGCCTGTAAGTGTTACTGTTTGTGGATGATATTGTGTTGATTTGATCAAGTCCTAGAACATTCCATAGCCACTTACATAATAAATCAATTAAAATGAATTGGCCTAGAATCCATATGAGATAACCAAAATGGAATAAAACACCTATTTTTCAGCCTGTGTGAAGGAGATGAATGCCTTGTTCATTAACAGATATATGTACATATATACATATATATATACATATATATAGATAGGTAGATAGATATAGATACATCTATATAGATATATAGATACATATACATATCTATATCCATCTGCCATGTATTTATCTATCAATCTATCTATCTATCTATCACAATGCAAATAGAAGAGCTAGGTTGAAAATTGATTAGGAGAAAGAAAGCAGACAATTCCATTTGGGAAATTACATAGCATTTTTGAAAATCCCAAGGTACTCCCTAACTTAAAAGCCCATCCTTTTAACAAATATTTTCCTGGTGATGCTATATGGTTTCAAGCCTTGAGACAGCAAAGTATTTAAATAACCCAAACTATGGATTATCCAAAGGGACACATGGATAAATCTATGGTGGGCATATGTAGGCTAGGGTATATTTTAGCTTTTGACCCAGTGTGTGTATCAGTAAGGCAAGATTCATGACCTCAAAGATGTCCATGAACATGACTGTATGGTTCAGAATTTCAAAGTATGAAAAACTCTCTTGGCAGAAGGCAGAGGAAGTAGAACATTTGTTTTACAAATGTTACATTCACATTTGTTTAGACACCAGAGGATCCAATCCCAAGACCAATAACTCCATTTTGATATAGCAATAATGATATTCCAAAACCAGTAAGTCCACCTCAATGTAGCAACAAGGAAATCATAACACAGTATTATATAGCAAGGAACCAAGTCATCCTGTAACGTACCCCACATCTAGGGCCTTCCTGTAAACAACGACTCATAATCATAACTGTCTGCCTGTGTCCTCTCCCTCAGTTCTGAAAGCCCTTACAATTCTCAGAGTCCTTGCAGTCTCCTGGATTCTCTGGATTCTCAGTTCTTCAATCTCTCAATGCTGTAGATTCTCAGTTCTTTGATTTCCACAACTCTCTTGTCTGCACTCTCAGCTCTGCAGTCTCTTGGCACTAGCTGCCTCTATAACTTCTTGATGTCTGCTTCTCAGTTGTGCTGCTCTCAGTTGTGCTGCTCTCACATTCTGGGCTGTCTTTATATACAGTCCTAGCCGGCATCTAATTGGCTAGAACTCAGGTCTCTAATTTGTTGAATTCATACTCATCTGATTGGCTAGAATTCAGTGAACATACAATTGGCTCTGAGGGTTTCACACCTCCCATGACCTAAATAGCAAAAGCTCCTGAGGCCTGGGCAGGAAAGATCTTTAATCACATTATCACCACAGTTTGGCATATTGCTTATATATTAGCAGGAACTCTTTTGCCTATATCAAAGTAAATACAAAAGCCAAATTTATCACCCCCAAAATCCCACTTCTCATAGTAAATTTCACTGCTTATGGTTTGGTATAATTATTGCTATATTAACATTAATAATATAAGACATTGAGGTTATTTTACAGCTGTAACATAGTCCAAAACATATAACCGGGGTGGAGAACCTGCGTGCTCAAGGCCACACCTGACTGTTTAGGTCAAAGTTGGAATTCAGTCAAAGAGCCACACTTGAGGCACATGTGGCATTGAGGCTGCAGGTTCCTCACCCTTAATATAACCTTATAAACCTCATTTGCATCTTCAGGGGGCATATAGGGTATATAAACACTTTTAACTCCTTAATTTTGGATGCAACTAACACCAACTTATATTAAAATTGAATATAACATTTCATTCATATGTTTCAAAGAAAATATAAATTATGCACATAGGAATTTATACAAATAAAAAATTATGTGAACTTTTCCATAGGAAACTAATATGTGGGAGTTCAAAGACAAGTAATAAGGACTTTCTTGGAAAGCAACATTATTAATTAAGGTTAGTTAATATGATTTAATATCTATTAGTTTTTAGGAAATATATTGACTATTTATTATCCTTTTCTCAGATAAGGAAGAAGTTGCCAGCGTATCTACTATCTCCTTTCATTTTAATTTCAACCTTAGTGCCTTAGAAAGTGGGAGGGGTGTGTGTGTGTGTGTAGGGATGTATTATGTTAATTAGAAGGCTTGATGTTCAATAACAATGTTTGTAGTCAATCTTTTTTGTAAAAAAAAAAAAATTTCCCAGTATTCTCTCTTTCCTTTTGTTTGCAGTCTGGATTCTAGTTACTTGAGATGAAAACCTTTATCCAATTTCTATAGCAAATTTATTTTAAAAACATCATATATAAGAGTAAAAAGGTAATCTATTTCATTTGAACATATTTATAACAATAGCAATAACATTTATATGGTGTCTATTATTTCTCAGTATGATATTACTAGTAAGTGGAACAAGTAAGAGATACTGTCAGTCAGTCTGTCAGTCAGTTCATCATTTGTGTCATAGCAAGAGGAGAAACTTTTCTTTATACTTCCAGATCAGAAATGGAGAAAATTTGTCAATAAACACATATATTCCATTCATCCTTTGTAATTTGTTACTGAACAAAGTAGCATTTCTTAAATGTAAATACATCAATTCACAAACCCCACAAATAACTTTGATTGGTCAGCATTTCACTTTTTCTTGTCTGATCTTGGTCCTACCATGCCATTTCTTGGCTATCTTCAACCCATGCCACTGTGTAAATAATGGCACAAATCCACTCTAGCAATCCTGGACAGGGCATCTCTATCAACTGGATGGTTATTTTAATAATCACTCTCTCTGACTTCCCTCTCTAAAACATTTCCACTTCCCTATTTTATGTGGGTAGGTATAAATGCATATACAATCACCTATACATAGATATATAGATACAAATGAATAAATATGTATACATGTATATAATATATAATATTCCTCAATTAGAATATAAGCACATTGAAGGCAAAAACTGCCTTGATATCTTTTAAATATAATATCTATTAAGGTAAGCATTATTATTACAATTGAGGAAACTGAGGCAGAAAGTGGTTAAGTGACTTGTCCATGGCCATAAAGCTAGTATGTGTCTGAAGCCAGATTAGCTCCTCCTGACCCAGGGCTCTGTCCACATGTCACCAGCTGTCTTCATTCATTTATTCATTCTTTAAAGTTCATGGGGTATCATCTTGATGTTTTAGACTATTGAATACAAAATGATTTATATTTGTCTAAAGTTAAAATCAGTATATTAAGCAAGTATTTTTAATGGCCATTATTTAGCACTATATAACTCAGTAAAATATAACTCTATGAATAAAAATTGTGTTAAACCACACAGGACAATTTGTTTTGTAGTTTTATTCCCCTGTTAAGATATCATATTTTGATAGTCTAGTTGTATGCTAATTCAGGTTCAATACATTTTTCAAATTATCATTCTTTACATAAATTTCTAAACATAAATAAGCAAGGCAATAAATACAATCTAGTGACTATGGACCTGGGATTTTGTCTTAGGAATTTCTTTTTTTTTTCATGCGTTGGCATTTATTATTTAAATTCAAGAACAGATTGTGAAGGGGTTGGGAGTGGGGGGCCTAGTGGAGAGGGAGGAAGGGAGGAGACAGGGAGATGAGAGCCTCTCTGTGTCTGCTCTAGACGGGATTGATCTTGATTTCTGAGCCTTGGTCCAGGGCACACCACGAAGCACGAGATAAGATGAAGTTCCGGGGGTTCAGGTTTAGGAAAACTTGGTGGGGTGGGGACAGCCAGAGTTACACATCCAAGCAGAGGTGGGGGCTGGAATTCTCCTTGGGATCAGCAGTACCGCTTCTATTTTAGGAATTGAAACATAGTGGTAAGTTCTATCCCACTTATTTCAGCTCTTATAAAACATTCTTCTAGTTAAAAGTCTTTGTGCTAAAGAATTCTTTCATTGCCTCTCTAACTTCTGTACTTTGCTTCTAGTTTCTTTGAATATGCATCCAACTTGTAGGCTGCCTGCTCCAGAGCTGCTACTTGCTCCTCAATTAAAGCTATATGATCCAGATAAGGCTGAAGTGCTGCATATTTCTGGTTTAAGTCCTTTAGGTTTCTACTTATGTTTACTGCAGTATCATTCATTTATAGATACTTCAAGCTAGTCAGTTTGTTCATATTTTCCGCCCGTCAGGTACGTGGCCATTTTGGAGAACACGTCCTGGTACACCGTGACGTCCTCCTCGGCGGGTTCGGTGGCCCCTTCGTCTGTCTCCACCACGGGATCGTCTAGGCCGGGGAAGGGAGGAAAGGAGAAAGGATGGAGGGAAGGATGGAGATGAGGAAGGGTGGGGAAAGGGAGGAGAAGGGAGAAGGGAGGGGAAGAGAGAGAGGCAGGAGTGGAGGTGAAGGAAGGAAAGGGGCTTAAGGACTGAAAGCTGGGGCTATCATGATTGCTACTAGTTGGTGATGAGGAAAAAAGAGAAGAAGCAAGAGGGAGAAATTTTAAAAAATAAATTTCCAGAAACCATTACAATAAAAGAGTAAAGGCAGTAATAGAAGCAAATCATTTCTGTAAATTATAGCCTTGGTTTTCAAATTTTTAGAGAAAATATCACAAAGTAAATTATTTTATTATCAGGAAACTGAGTTGTCTAAGCAATCATTTTTGTAATTTTATTACACTTAAATTCTAGTTCATGTCATTTCTCTTAATTGACCAATGGTTAGCTTGTCCATATAGAAACATTGTTCATAAATTTTAAAATGTCCATGCAGCTTTAAAATGCAACATATTTTAGAAGAACACAGATTTCTGCAGAATATAAAATCATTTCTGATCCTCACTTAAATTTCAGCTGGCAGCTTCCTTTCACCACTCAAAAATTGTTCCAGAAACTTAATAATATATGATTTATCACATTTAAACATCAAGGAAAAGGGCTGTTTTATCTATTTGAGAACCTTAAAAATTCTCATAATTCTGTCACAAAAAAACATGGATGCTAATTAATGAAGTAGCCTTTCAGGTAATAAGGAACAAACAATAATTTCTTAATACAATGTGTTATTCTTTGTAGGGAGTTGACATAGGTATTATTTGAGGTGCCTGAAATCTCAAGGCTGAAATTTATCTTTTCAAATCTAGTAATGAGATTCTAAATTCAAAGGTTAGAAAAAATATTATAGGTTTCTAAATTTCTCAATTTCTTCATTGAAGTAGGAATTATATTATCTCTTGTATAAGTTCACTTTTCTCCACTCATATAGTCACTGCCCTTGTATTATAAGCCCTCATTATCCTTCACCTTTACTAAGACAATAGCTTTTTAATTGGTGTCTGTCTCACCTTTCCCCACTCCAATCCATTTTACACCAAATTGCCATAGTGGTTTTTTCCTAAATTGAAAGGAGTAACAGGAAGTCACTGAAGTTTAATTGAATAGGGGATTCTGAACACTGAACACTGAAGTTTATTGACTTCCATTCTCAATAAACTCCAGTGGCTTCCTATTAACTCAAAGATCAAATATGAACTCCTCTGTTTAACATTCAAAGTGCTTCACAAATTTGACCATATCATTTTTCTTCCCCCTTACTCTGTTCCATAGATTCTACCTTCCAGCTTTCCTGGTCTCTTTTTCCATATACATACACAGAACTTATCTTCTGACTCCATCTATTTCCACTGGCTGTCTCCCTTGCCTGGCATTTTCTCCCTTCTCACCTTTGTCTCCTCTTTTCTTTGACTTCCTTCAAAGACTCAGGGCAAATTTTATGTTCTGTATGAAGCCTTTCTTATGCTGCCATCGACACTGTATATATCTTGTTTGTATCTAGTTAGGTGCACATTGTTTCCTCCACTAGAACAGTCAAGCTGTTTGTGAGGAGGGGTGTTTTTAGTATTTATTTTGCATTCCTGGTGTTTAGCACAGGGCCTGCCACATAGTAAGTTCATGTTTGTTGATTGAGGATTGCATTTTCAAATATTAACACAGGCTCAGATTGATTTATCATTAAGACTGCTCAGTTTTCAATTAAAAAATTTATCTTAATCTTTTTCATTTCACTTTTCAATTTTTTCATTCATAACATAAAGCAGTTTTACATTTTTTTGGGGGGGGAGGGTGTTTCCAAATATATATTTTTAAAAATTCATTTGAAGTGAAACAATTATGGATATTTCAAATAAAAAAATTCAAAGACACTTCGGACACTTGGGACATGGATAATATAGCTCAGAACTTTTAGTTAGAAAGACCTGAGTTTAATTTAGCCCCAGAAACTTACTAGTTATATGAACCTGGGCAAGTCATATTGCTTCTTAGTGCCTTAACTTCCTCATCTACAAGATGGAAATAAGAATATCACCTACCTCACGGTGTTGCTTTGAAGATCAAATGAGTTACTACGTAAAGAGCTTTGCAAAGCTTGAAAGGCTCTGTAAATGTAAATATTTTTGTTGCTATTTCAGAAACCATTGCTTACAAAATGGAACAAAGCAAAAAAAGGTAAGTTCTCCATCCAGAAGAAAATATAACAAAAAAAATGCTGTCACATAAACTTCCATATTCTACATGTTGTGCCTCAGCAATAGTCAAGTACCAGAAAATGTTGGAACACAGTATTCATTGTGCCATCTCCTCCTCCAGCTCATTTTACAGGTGAAAAAACTGAAGCAAAGAGGGTTAAGTGACTTGCCCAGGGTCACATAGCTTGTAAGTGACTAAGGCAACATTTGAACTCAGGACTTCTGACTCCAAGCCTACACTCTTGGGTCATGAAGAATTCAGACATGACCAAATAATAACAACAAACATAATTACAACTGCTTAAATTTGCTTGGGGTTTTCTTCTACCCAGGGGACCTTCTTACTAAAACAAAACAAAATAAAAATTCATCATACAAGCCCTACTAGAGCAAGGAAGCACAGAAAGGGAAACATTTCTTTCTTTCTTTTTTCTAATCTGGTTGTTTGAGATTGAGAAAAGATTTCTGCTCAGACAATACAGCAGCTCAATTCATCATATACAAACACATGCGCGTGCGCGCACACACACACACACACACACAAATTTCAAAGCTTTCCTTTCCCCTTCCAATTCAGCAAACAAAAAAAAAATTCTTAGCTTCATATACATACTCACACATAAAGAAAAAAAAGATTCAAATCTAGGCTCCCCTCCCCCCCACTTCTTAAATATAGGCTCATAGGATCATAAATTTGGAGGTGAAAGGGCAAACTTGTTATTTTATAGATGAGTTTGGATCCAGAATTTTAGGTGACTTGCCCAAGGTCATACAGCTCATATGTGCTTAAGGCAAGATTTCCCTGACATGAAGTTCAGTGATGTATCGATTATACACATCGCCCCTCTGACAGTACTGTAGTTAAATCTCAGAAGCACGATAAATCATATAGATACTGGGGTACCCTTACTGGAACTTACTTCAATGGACCTGTCCTTTTCAAAGACAAAAATGGGGAAGGCTAAGAGGGGTTATTAGCTCTTAGCCACAAGGCTGACAGCCAAAGTCATGGACTGGTGACAGATTTCTAGCCTCCAGGCAAATGGGAACACTGGTTGTAGAGATGAGAAATAATCTGACAAAATCAGAAGAATAAAGACTTCAGGAAGGAAAGTGGTGGGGTGGCCTTCTAGGTTCTTGGGTGGGGCCTTTTGACTGAGTCCAAGTTGTACAAAACAAATCCTTACAAATCCTTCGAAGGGTTTGTCAGGTGAAGTTTGGATTCAGTCAAAGGGCCACTCTTGAGGACCTAGAGGATCACATGTGTCCTCAAGGCCCCAGGTTTTCCACCCCAGGAATACACAATGAACTAGAAAGTTCTCAAATCTTAAAGAAAAGTCTCTAGGGACTGATAGGTCCTTATATTGACACCCCCACAACAGTTAAGGGAGGTAATAAATCAGATTTTTTTTTGTAACAAGCTGCTGTATCTTTTTTTTTAATTTTAAATTTATTTATTTAACATATTTAGTTTTCAGCACCGATTTTCACAAGAGTTTGAATTACAAATTTTCTCCGCATTTCTACCCTCCCCCCCACTCCAAGATGGCATATATTCTGGTTGCCCTGTTCCCCAATCAGCCCTCTCTTCTGTCATCCCACTCCCCTCCCATCCCCCTTTCCCTTCCTTTCTTGTAGGGCAAGATAAATTTCTATGCCCCATTGCCTGTGTATCTTATTTTCTAGTTGCATGCAAAAACTTTTTTTTTTGAACATCTGTTTTTAAAACTTTGAGTTCCAAATTCTCTCCCCTCTTCCCTTCCCACCCACCTTCCCTAAGAAGTCAATTCAACATAGGCCACATGTGTATCATTATGTATAACCCTTCCACAATACTCATGTTGTGTAAGACTAACTATATTTTGCTCCTTCCCAACCCATCTCCCTTTATTGAATTTTCTCCCTTGACCCTGTACCTTTCCAAAGTGTTTGTTTTTGATTACCTCCACCCCCATATGCCCTCCCCTCTATCATCCCCCCCCCTTTTTTATCTTCTTCCCTCTTCTTTCCTGTGGGGTAAGATACCCAATTGAGTATGTATGGTATTCCCTTCTTAGGCCAAATTTGATGAGAGCAAGATTCACTCATTCTCCCTCACCTGCCCTCTCCCCTCCTCCCACAGAACTGCTTCCTCTTGCCACCTTTACACGAGATAATCCACCCCATTCTATCTCTCCCTGTCTCCCTCTTTCAAGATATTCCTGTCTCATCCCTTAATTTGATTTTGTTTCTTTTAGATATCTTCCCTTCATCTTCAACTCACCCTGTGTCCACTCTCTCTCCCTCTCTCTGTCTCTGTCTTTATATATATATATATATATATATATATATATATACACACACACACACATATATATACACATACATATATACATACATATACATACACATACACATTCACTTATGTATACATAAACATATATATGTGTGTGTGTGTGTATGTGTATATATATGTATATATATATATATATATATATATATATATATATATGCATATTCCCTTCAGCTACCCCAATACTGAGGTCTCATGAATCATACACATCATCTTTCCATGTAGGAATGTAAACAAAACAGTTCAACTTTAGTAAGTTCCTTGCAATTTCTTTTTCTTGTTCTTTTTCTTGATTACCTTTTCATGCTTCTCTTGATTCTTGTGTTTGAAAGTCAAATTTTCTATTCAGCTCTGGTATTTTCACTGAGAAAGTTTGAAAGTCCTCTATTTTATTGAACATCCATATTCTGCCTTGGAGCATGATACTCAGTTTTGCTGGGTAGGTGATTCTAAGTTTTAATCCTAGCTCCATTGACCTCCGGAATATTGTATTCCAAGCCCTTCGATCTCTTAATGTAGAAGCTGCCAGATCTTGGGTTATTCTGATTATGTTTCCACAATACTCAAATTGTTTCTTTCTGCCTGCTTGCAGTATTTTCTCCTTGATCTGGGAGCTCTGGAATTTGACAACAATATTCCTAGGAGATTTCTTTTTGGGATCTATTTGAGGAGGCAATCGATGGATTCTTTCAATTTCTATTTTGCCCTGTGGCTCTAGAATATCAGGGCAGTTCTCCTTGATAATTTCTTGAAAGATGATATCTAGGCTCTTTTTTGATCATGGCTTTCAGGTAGTCCAATAATTTTTAAATTATCTCTCCTGGATCTATTTTCCAGGTCAGAGGTTTTTCCAAGGAGATATTTGACATTGTCTTGCATTTTTTCATTCCTTTGGTTCTGTTTTATAATATCTTGATTTCTCAGAAAGTCATTAGCTTCCACTTGCTCCAATCTAATTTTTAAGGTAGTATTTTCTTCAGTGGTCCATTGGACCTCCTTTTCCATTTGGCTAATTAAGCCTTTCAAGGCATTCTTCTCCTCATTGGCTTTTTGGAGCTCTTTTGCCATTTGAGTTAATCTATTTTTTAAGGTGTTGTTTTCTTCAGTGTATTTTTCAGTATCTTTTTGGGTCTCCTTTAGCAAGTCATTGACTTGTTTTTCATGGTTTTCTTGCATCCTTCTCATTTCTCTTCCCAATTTTTCCTCTACTTCTGTAACTTGCTTTTCCAAATCCTTTTTGAGCTCTTCCATGGCCTGGGACCAGTTCATGTTTTTCTTGGAGGCTTTTGTTGTAGGCTCTTTGACTTTGTTGACTTCTTCTGGCTGTATGTTTTGGTCTTCTTTGTCACCAAAGAAAGATTCCAGAATCTGAGACTGAATCTGGGTGCGTTTTTGCTGCCTGGCCATATTCCCAACCAACTGACTTGACCCTTCAGTTTTTCAGCGAGGTATGACTGCTTGTAGACTAAAGAGTTCTATGTTCCATGTTTGGGGGGGATGCACCAGCTCTGCCACACCAGCACTCCTCCTTCCCCAAGAACCCCCAACCCGGACTGGGCTTAGATCTTCAGCAGGCTGTGCACTCCTGCTCTGATCCACCACTTAATTCCTCCCACCTGGTGGGCCGGGTGCTGGAAGCAACTGCAGCTGTAGCTACCCCACCTCTGCTGCCCCGGGGGCAGTGGCCGAACCTCGACCTCCTTCCACTCCTGCAGCTTTTCCCACTAACCTTCTCCGCAGTCTTTGGTGTCTGTGGGTTGAGAAGTCTGGTAACTGCCACAGCTCACTGAATCAGGGTGCTAGGGCCCCCTCCGCCCGGCTTCTGGTCTGAATGGTCCACGCCACTCAGGCTGGGCTCTGCTCCACTCCGTTCCCAGCTCCCAGCTCCCAGCTCCCATCTCCGAGCTCCGTGTGGGATAGACCTCACCCAGAGACCATCCAGGCTGTCCTGGGCTGGAGCCCTGCTTCCCTCTGCTGTTCTGTGGGTTCAGCCATTCTATAATTGGTTCAGAGCCATTTTTTATAAGTTTTTGGAGGGTCTCCGTATGGAGCTCACATTATTCCCTGCTTACCAGCCGCCATCTTGGCTCCACCCCCCTAGTCCTGCAATTCTTAAATTAACTCTGATAGATCTATTTTTCAGGTCAGTTGTTTTTCCAATGAAATATTTTACATTTTCTCCTTTTTTTGCATTCTTTTGAATTTTGTTTGACTGATTCTTGATGTCTCATAGAGTCATTAGATTCCACTTGCCCAATTCTAACTTTTACAGAATTTTTTCTTTCAATTAGCTTTTGTACCTCCTTTTCCATTTGGCCAATTCTACTTTTAAAGGAGTTTTTTTTTTCTTCAGTGGATTTTTTCCCCATTTGGCCAATTGTAATTTTAAAGAATTGTTTTCTTCACTCAATTTTTGTCCTTCCTTTTCCAAGCTGTTGATTCTCTCTTGCATAACTCTTATTTCTTTTCCCAATTTTTTTCTACCTCTTTTATTTGATTTTTAAAATCCTTTTTGAGCTCCCCCAAGAAGACTTCTAGGACTTTGAGACCAACTCTCATTCCTCTTTGGGTCTTCTTCATATGGAGGCATGTTGCCATTATTGTCCTCTTCTGAGTTTCTTTTTTGATCTTCCCTGACACCATAGCAGCTTTCTGTTGTCAGGTATCTTTTCTGATTTTTTGCTCACATTTAATCTATTTCATCACTTTTAAAGTTGAGCTCTACTTGTAGGGCACAGCAGACACTGTCCCGAGCTTCTTGTGCTGGGGGCTAGGGTTCTGGTCACTGGCTTTCTGTGCTGGGATCTCAGGTGTTGGCAGCTTGCCCACTGTGCTGGTGTGGCCTGGCCTAATTGCACTTGTGCACTTGAGTTCTGGAGCTGGAGTCCTCATAGCTGGCATGCTGTTCTACTGGCCTGCAGAACCAGGATAGCAGGGCATCGGTTGCTGATAAATGCTGTAGCTAACAACCTCCCACTGGCTTCCCCAGACACCATCTTCACTGGCCTATGCTCCTCTTTTACCCAAGTGAGAGTGAACTTTCCTGAAGTCTTCTAAGTTATCTTAAACTGGAAAAATTCTTTCCCTTCATCTTTTTGTAGGTTGCGTCACTTCACAATCCATTTAGAGGCTTGATTTAATGTTGTTTCTGAGGAAAACTGGGAGAGCTTAGGCAACCCCCTGGCTTTTCTCCACCATCTTGACTCTAACCCTGCCCCCCCTCCCCTGCCCCAGACACATGCTTTTGTTAGGAATTTTTGTCAAACCTTAAAACTGTATTCATTTGTAAAATTATTTTTACATTTTGGTAATCTTTTAGCAACATACTAGGTTCTGTTGAGAGCTGATGACCCTAACCTCCCCTTGGGAGGCAGGGGAAGCTATATTCCATTTAGTTTCATCATTCAGCTTACATTCAGTGAGTGTCAATATATCTGTAGCCAGTCATGTACAGTAATATGATGTAACACTGTAATCATATAGCAAAATAACTAGGTTGGTTCCAATAGGTAGTGGGTCAGGTATTTGTTTATGATACTTTTTAAAAAAGTCAACACATCTGGTGAATATAATCATATATCTTGCATTAGTAATAGTCATAGTGAAAGAGGAGATATTATGGAAGGGTGTAAATAAGAAGGTTGAAGGCATTGGATGGTTAAAATTATTCATTAATTATTGCATTCAATTCTCCTAGCATCAGCATCTCTTTTTATACATTATCAATTTAAACTCCAGAAGAATATTAACTTACTTTAATTTTATTTATATGTGTGTATGTGTAATGTTAATTAATTTTGTTAGAACAAATAGCCTGTGTTCATAATGTTCTTCTTTACTAAAATCTTATAGTATTGAGAAATACACCATTATCTGGTGCAATTTATATATCACATAAAGCCAGAATTTATTGGAAGTAGCACATTTTTATATTTGGCCACTTTCAAAGTCTTGGAAGACAAGGACAGCTCTAGTCCTTTTCCTTCCAGAAGAAAAGTCCTGCATAAATCTGTTTTCCTAACATTGTATAACTAATAAATTTGCCAAAACAAAAAAGAAATATTTCTGACACAATGATCATAGGGAAATTTAATAGACCATATCACCTAAGTCTCTAGCAGGTCTCTAAAAAACTGCTGCCTAAGTGAGTGTGAAATACCTTCTCAAAAAGCTGGCTAAAAGTCAGTCAAGTAAACTCTATTTACTGCTTAGCAAGGAGAAACTCTTTAAAACTTCCTTTATTAAAGTCTCAAGAAACTTTTAATCTTAGCTTCTATTTTGATGTTTCTGTTTTGATGCTCCTGGGCAGACTATCTCTACTTTTAAAAGTAAATTATAAGCATGGAGTTTGAAAGCTGGAAAGGGTTGTATAAATCATGTAATCCAACCCACTCAATTTACTGGTGAGTAAATTGAGGCCTAGAGAGATTACATATCTTTTCTCAGATTAACCAGTGAGCTAGAGGAAGAGTAGGGAGTAAGACTCAATTAAACAAACTCAACAGCCATTTATTAAGCTCCTGTGCACAGAGCATTTTGTGAGGCACTAGAAGAGATAAAGTTTAGGAAAGGCATGTTCCATGAATTTGTAGAGTTTATGTTCTAGATGGATGATGATGGTGGTGGGGGTGGGAGTGTGTGTGGGGGAGTGGGAGGTGATATGATGATAGAAACAATGATTAGTCTCTATATTGTGTTTCAATGTTCACAAGGGTCTTTACATATGCTTTCATTTGATCTCCATAACAGCTCTGTTTAGTAGGTGCTATTATTATCCTTTTTTTTTTTACATAATGTTTAGACAAACATAAACACAAAGCTGAAAATTACCCTATAATCAGGGGTTCTTAATCTGTGTGTGTATCTATGTATGTGTGTGTGTGCATGCGTGCGTGTGTGTACTATAGAACACTTTGACAAACTGGTAAAATTTGTGACCCATTCTGAGAATAATGCATGCATAACATAAAATATATAGAATCACAAAGGTAATTATACTGAAAGACAGTTTTCTTTTTGTTTAAGTTCATATTCCCTAGGTTGAGAACTCCTACATAATATAGTTAGTTCATTAGAGTGGTATAATATAGTTAGTTCATTAGAGTGGTATAAAAGAAACTGCAATGTGATATCCAGTGGGGAAAAACATAAGTAGGGTTGTCTATTTCTAGTTATACCAATACTGTAGCTGGGCTTAGGTGAGATTATTAAGGAAAATAACAACCCATAGTGAAAGATTGTTAGTGATTACCAAGAAACATTAATTACAAGCCAACTTTGGCACTCAGGATATCAACTCAAAATTATAACATTCTTTAGCCTAATGGAATCACATGTCATTGTTGAGGGGCATGTATGTATATGTATACACACATACATATATATGCATGTATATATACATATACACATACATATAGAAAATTATTCAAAAGAAACACAAGGTATTTGCCAGGGTGGGAAGGAAAGTGTTTATTGGGATAGGACTCTACAAAAATCTCATAAAGAGGCAGCATGAGAGCTGAGATTTGATGGAAACTAGAAATTATAAAGAGGCTAAAGTGTAAAAAAGGGAAAAGGACCTACATGTACAAAAAATATTTTTTTTTATAAATTTCTTTATTTATTTTTAGTTTACCACGCACAGTTCTACATAGTTTTGAGTTCCAGTTTTTCTCCCCTCCCTCCCCAAGACGGCATGAAGTCTCATATAACTGTCATGTATAACTTCTCATTGAATTAATTTATGCACTAGTCAAGTCGTGGAGAAGAATTTTGACCAATGGAATGAATCATGAGAAAGAAGAAACAGAACCAAAAAAAAAAAAAAACCCAAAAACAAAAACAAAAGAGAAGCAGAAAAGGCGAGCATGTAGAGTGCCTCAGTCTGTATTCAAACTTCGCAGTTCTTTGTCTCGATGAAGATAGCATTCTCCATCGTGAGTCCCCTGGAGTTGTCCTTGCCCCTTAGGTTGCTGAGAAAAGTGCAGTTTGTCAGGGTTGGTCCTCACGGAGTCCATATATCTGTGGCTGTGCACAACGTTCTCCTGGCTCTGCTCCGCTCACTCAGCATTATGTCGTGTAGGTTTTTCCAGGTTGTTATGAAGTCTGCATCATCCCCATTTCTTATGGCACTATAGTATTCCATTACCTTCATGTACCACAGTTTGTTCAGCCATTCCCCAATTGATGGGCATCCCTTTGATTTCCAATTCTTGGCTACCACAAAGAGAGCCGCTATAAATATTCTTGTACATATGGGTCCTTTTCCCGCTTGCGTGATTTCTTTGGGATACAACCCTAGAAGTGGTATTGCTGGGTCAAAGGGTATGAACATTTCTATAGCCCTTTGGGCATAGTTTCAAACCGCCCTCCAAAATGGCTGGATCAGCTCACAACTCCACCAGCAAT
Source organism: Trichosurus vulpecula (assembly GCF_011100635.1). NCBI lineage: Eukaryota > Metazoa > Chordata > Mammalia > Diprotodontia > Phalangeridae > Trichosurus > Trichosurus vulpecula. The sequence continues at coordinate 203,486,054 of NC_050574.1, read as the reverse complement.
GCAACAATGTTCCAATTTCCCCACATCCTTTCCAGCATTTATCATTCTCCTGATTTGTTATTTTAGCCAATCTGACAGGAGAGATGTGGTATCTAAGAGTTGTTTTGATTTGCATTTCTCTAATCAGCAGCGATCCAGAGCATTTTTCCATATGCCTGTAGATAGCTTTAATTTCTTCCTCTGAAAACTGCCTGTTCATATCCTTTGACCATTTCTCAATTGGGGAATGGCTTGTATTCCTATATATTTGGCTTAGCTCCCTGTATATTTTAGAGATGAGGCCTTTATCAGAGATACTAGTTGCAAAGATTTTCTCCCAATTTTCTGCTTACCTCCTAATTCTTGTTGCATTGGCTTTTTTTGTACAAAAACATTTCAATTTGACATAATCAAAATTATCCATTTTGCATTTTGTAATGCTCTCTATCTCTTGTTGGGTCATGAATTCTTTACTTTTCCACAAATCTGATAAGTAAACTATTCCTTGCTTTCCCAAATTACTTAGAGTATCAACTTTTACTCCTAAATCATGAACCCATTTTGACTTTATTTTGGTATATGGTGTAAGATATTGGTCTATGCCCAGTTTTTGCCCTACCATTTTCCAATTTTCCCAACAGTTTTTGTGAAATAGTGAATTATTAGCCCAGAAACTGGCTTCTTTGGGTTTATCAAAGAGTAGATTGCTAAACTTGTTGATTTCACCTATTTGTGTACCTATCCTATTCCACTGATCCACACCCCTGTTTCTTAACCAGTACCAGGCAGTTTTGATGACTGCTGCTGTGTAGTACAGTTTAATATCTGGTGTGGCTAAGCCACCATCTCTAGCATGTCTTTTCATTGATATCCTAGATACTCTAGACCTCTTGTTTTTCCAAATGAATTTTGTTATTATTTTGTCCAGCTCAGTAAAAAAATTTTTTGGTAGTTCGATTGGTATGGCACTGAATAGATAGATTAATTTAGGTAGAATTGTCATTTTTATTATATTAGCTCGGCCTACCCATGAGCAACTGATATTTCTCCATTTATTTAGATCTTATTTTATTCACGTGAAAAGTGTTTCATAGTTATGTTCATATAGGCCCTGGGTTTGTCTTGGCAAATAGACTCCCAAATATTTTATAGTGCCTTCAGTAACTTTGAATGTAATTTCTCTTTCTATCTCTTCTATCTCTTAAAGCACCTCTTTTGGGGGTGGCAAAGAATTGGAAATTGAGGGGATGTCCATCAATTGGAGAATGGCTGAACAAGTTGTGGTATATGAAAGTAATGGAATCCTATTGTTCTATAAGAAATGCTGAACATGTGGATTTCAGGAAAAACTTGGAAAGACTTGCAGGAATGCTGAGTAAAGTGAGCAGAACCAGGAGAACATTGTACACAGTAACAGCAACATTGTATGATGATCAGCTATGATATACTTAGCTCTTCTCAGCAATATGATGACCCAAGACAATTCCAAAAGACTTATTATAGAAAATTCTATCCATATATAGACAAAGTCTGAATGCAGATCAAAGCACACTATTTTCACTTTTCTCTCTTTTTTTTCTTTCTCATGAATTTTCCCTTTTGTTCTGATTCTTCTTTCACAACATGACTAATTTGGAAATATGTTTAACATGATTATACATGTATAACCTATATCAGATTGCTTGCTGTCTTGGGGATGGGAGGAAGGGAAAGAAAAAAATTTGGAACTCGAAATCTTGCAAAAATGAACGTTGAAAACTATCTTTACACATAATTGGAAAAAAATACTATTAAGTGCAAAAAAGAAGTTGATGTGGAGTGCTTTCCAGGCATAGGGGACAATTTGTGCAAAGGCATGGAGATAGAGATTTTAGCAATGTTAGCTATATTCTCATAACTTCAACCTGTCGATTTCTTAAATTTTGTATTTTAAAGAATTCTTTGACTAAAAATATTGCTTCTATGTCTCACTATAATGTCTGGAATGTTGGAAAGGTCTAATTATTCTGCCAAAATGCCTACCAGCACACTTACTAGCTCTATCTATGTATATGTATTATTTGTGTGTGTGTGTATATATATATATATATATATATATACACACACACATACATATATATATTCATAATACATATACCTATGTATATAGACACCTATGTAGATACATACATGTATATTATTGTATGTATGTACATAAACACTGTAACCATAAGATGCAAATATCCATAGGAAGGGGAATACATTGCAGACTAAAGTATAGGATCTGAGTCTTCTTTCTTTGCAGCTCAGTCCTTTACCTCTAATCGTTTGCAGAATAATGACCATTATTTCATGAAGAAGTTAGAAGTATGGATGACCCTACCTGCAAGCATAGGCAGATGCCTATACAATTTTATTTTGATGCTTTGAAAATGAACAAAAACAACTCTATATTTCCTACTAGAAGGCCTGAATTTGAAAAACATCAAAGTATCTTCTCTCACCCATATTTTCCTCCATTGGCCTGTCACTTCATGTCCCTCTCACCTCATATCTAGTGTCATACCCATACCATTAGATTTAACAGTGGTAGCAGATAGCAAGAATATCTGTAGTTCCATACAGTTAATATCCTGACATGTGTTTGTTCATGTTGATTAGTTACTTTAATACCTTGGCTACTAGTGGCCATGCCTATAGGGAAGGGTTGACAGCTTTCTATACTATGCGATTTCTGGGATGCTTGGATATGTCAAAAATAGCCATCACCACTCTTACCTACTCCCTAATACCTGGTATTTCTTTAACAGTGGAAATGCCCTTTAATTACCCAATTAAAACTTAGCTTAACATTACTTGAAAGAAGAAATATGAGAAGAAAATCTCACCCAACTCCATTGCAGAAATAGGAGTGTCCACAAATGTTGGTCACTGTATATGTTTGAATCCTTTTTAATGTATTGATCATTTATGCTGATTTTTTCCTCTTCTTTCTCTTTTTCAATATTTAAAAAAAAGGATTGTTTGCATATGTAATAGCTCTCTGGGATGGTGAGGTTAAGGAATGGGGGGGAATATAGTATGTAAAAATCAAAACACATCAATAAAACATTGAGGAAGAGAGATTATATAGATATACAATGCCTTTCTAGAAAAAAGAGGAAAGCATGTGGTATCAAAAAGAAATGGGGAAACCAAAGAAGAGATTAACAACACTGAAGGGAAATTTTGTCTACTTAAATTATTTTTTCAAGTGCTAGCTTTGATCTGGCACCTAAAGGGAAGTGATACAGTACAAGATAATTTTCATGGCACCACCAAGCCCTGAGGGTACTGTGCCACAGGTAAACCTGTAGTGTTGAGGTATCTATTGGGGATGTGAAGTTTATAAATGTGTCAGAATGCTGATGCATTCTGAAGGTAAGCTACCCAGAGCTGCTGATTTTAGAGGAAGGAACAGGCGCTTAACATATCCACTCAACCTATGTCAAAAGTGAAAACACAGGTGTGTAAAGTTGTCTCAAAAATGAAGCATATCAATGACTGATCTTCAAATATCTTGTTAGTTGTGGTCATCTTTTAAATTCTCATCTGAAACATTTGGTTTAGCATTTTTTCTTCAGAATGAGTTATTTTTAAAATCAAAGATGTTAGAATAAATTAAGCTTATAAACCATGGATTATCATTCTTATTGAATTAAATTACAAAGGGACAATATTAGCCCAAAAGACATCTAATAATTTACTGATCATCATTGCTTCCAGCTAAGTTCCTTTGACTGATCTATTTTGCAAATCATCACACGACCTAAAAGAAGAGCTTAAATTCATATATTTGAATGGCTTATAAATGTGTACCACTTATCACTGAAGCAAAATTTTTCCATTATTGATCTAAATAAAGAAAAATATTTATTTTGATAATTGGCTTTTCTATGAGACAGTAAATTGCAGCTAATGAATTATTCATGTGATCTGGTTTAATGTGATTACTCTCTAAAGACCATATTTTACATTTCAGGCATAAATGATATTCATTCGTTAATCAAATTCAAAAATTCTAAGTGTTCTTACCAGACTGACCAATTTGACTATATAAGCTTATCCAACCATTTCTATTGCTTTTGGGCCGAGAATTACACAGGAACATGCTTCTGCAATCATCTCCTTTGAGAATCCTCTGTAACAGAGATGCTAGAGTTCAAAAGGGCAGGAAGTTGCTTCTTACAAAGATCAATGCATTTGGAAAGACTGGTTCAGGAACAATCACTTGAGAATAACAAGAAGTTCCACATTTTTTAATCCTATGAAAGAGGCACACTGGAGGTGTCATCATGATCGTAATTTGGAGGAGATTGTCATTTAACCTTTCTGAGCCTCATCTATAAAATGAGTGATAGGAGTATATGATCTCTAAGAACACTTCTCTCCCACATTTTATGAATTCTATGATTATTTTTTTCTGCCATACTAAGAAGTGCAAAAAATGCAACCTCTGTCACAGATTTATTTCTAGCTCTCTCCCCACCTGAAAAGATTAGTTAAGTTAATACAGCCAAAGTTTTAATACTCACTATAAATTATCATACCTCAATGTTAGGCTTTTAAAATTAATAATTTAACATACTTATACATTCAAAATTTTGGAAATTTTGGGTATTTAGAGATGGGACATTTATGTCCTCAAGCCATTTGGAACATAGGTGAGTGGTCTGATATCATGGGAGTCTTAGAAACATGTTTAAGGGAGGTAGTGTGTCCCTCTTTATTGATCCATCAACTGTTCCACATCAAGTATATGCACCAAAGGTTCATAGATTTCTCTTATTTATGGAACAAAACCAATGCTGCATGTTAGCTTGCAGCAAAATGTCTGGTCCTGTACCTTAGACCAGGTGCACTATCTTGTCTAAAGTCATATTTCAATATGTCCTGATTTTTTTTCTTTTGCCTAGTCAGTTTCAGACTAATTACATTTCACTTAACCAAATTAAAATTTTTCACTATCCTACCAAAATACACTTTTTATACTTGTATCCTCCAGTGATGCATCCATGATTGTGATATCTGTTAATGGTTCACACTGAATAGGTGAAAAAGAAAAAGAAAAATTAAGTGGCAGTGTCTGTTTTCTTAAGATAGACTTTTTTTCTTTTCTTTTTGGAGGGGGGGAAGGCAGGGCAATTGGGGTTAAGTGACTTGCCCGAGGTCACACAGCTAGTAAGTGTGTCAAATGTCTGAGGCCAGATTTGAACTCAGGTCCTCCTGACTCCAGGGCCAGTGCTTAAGATAGACTTTTAACCTAAATATTGAATTATTCCAATATTCAACTAACTTAAAGTGATATATTTTTTAAATATGTTTATTTAATTAAACATTTCATAGTTACATTAAAATTTAACTTTTTTGTAATGTGTAGTGAAGCCAAGATGGCAAGTGAAATGGCAGGAAGTTGCCCAATCTCTCCCCAGTTCCCTCAAAACAACTTTGAATCACACATTAAAATTAAGTCTGGAGTGATAGAACTCACAAAAAGAAAGTGTAAAACAATTTATCAGCCCAAGATAACTTAGAAGGACTACAGGACAGGTCTGACTCACTTGGACAAAAGGGGAATACAGACCAGTGCAGGTGGCATCAGGCAAGGCACTGGGAGGTCTCTAGCCCTAGCACAGATGAACAACCTGACTCAGCAGGCCAGCAGCACAGTAGACCAGCTGCAAGGACTCAAGTGCTAACACAACAGGTGAGTTTCCGGCCCTGGAGGCCCAGCACAAAATGCATGACTAGGCCAGGTGACCACAGTACAACAGGCAAGCTGCCACACCAAGTAAGCTGCAAGTGCAAGAAGCTTGGGACAGTGCCCCTTGCACCCCAGAAGCAGAGAAGAGGACTGACCATAGAAAGCTAACATGGCAACAGGGAAGATCAAAACACAAATTCAAAAGAGGATAATTATGTCAAAACACCTACATGGGATGCATCCAAGAGAAATAAGAATTGGTCTGAAGCCCCAAAAATCCTCCTAGAAGAGCTTAAAAAAGATTTTTAAAATTAGAGAGGTAGAAGAAAAAATGGAAAAAGAAATGAGAGTTATGTAAAGGAATCATGAACAAAGAATCAACAGTTTGGTAAAGGAAACAAAAAAGTGGCTGAAGAAAACAACTCCTTCGTTGGCCAAGATGGCGGCTGGAAGGCAGGGACTAGCATGAGCTCCCCACCGAGCCCCTCCAAAAGCCTATAAAAAAAGGCACTGAACCAATTCTAGAACTGCAGAACCCACAAAATAGCAGAGGGAAGCAGGGCTCCAGCCCAGGACAGCCTGGATGGTTTCTAGGTGAGGTCTATCCTGCACCTAGCTGGGCACGGAGCAGAGCCCAGCATGGGCGGCATGGACCAACCAGACCAGGAGACGGGCAGAGTGTGCCCTAGGTCCCTGAATCAGTGAGCTGCAGCAGTTACCATACTTCTCAACCGACAAACACCAAAGACAACAGAGAAGGTTAGTGGGAAAAGCTGCTGGGGACAGAGTTGAAAAAGGAGTTCTGGGTTCAGCCACCACCCTGGGGGCAGAGGAGGTGGGGCAGCTACAGAACTACAGTTGTAGTTGCTTCTGGCCCCAGTCCCACCTGGTGGGAGTAATTAAGTGGCGGATCAGAGCAGGAGCAAAGAGCCTGCTGAAGATCTAAGTCCAGTCCGGGTTGGGAGTTCTTGGGGAAGGAGCAGTGCTGGTGTGGCAGAGATGGCACATCCCCCCAGGGTTGAAACATAGTTCTCTTAACTCTACAAGCATTCATACCCAGCTGAAAAACTCAAGGGTCAAGTTAGTTGGCTGGGAATATGGCCAGGCAGCAAAAACGCACCCAGATTCAGTCTCAGACATTGGAATCTTTCTTTGGTGACAAAGAAGACCAAAACATACAGCCAGAAGAAGTCAACAAAGTCAAAGAGCCTACAACAAAAGCCTCCAAGAAAAATATGAACTGGTCCCAGGCCAAGGAAGACCCCAAAAAGGATTTGGAAAAGCAAGTTACAGAAGGAGAGGAAAAATTGGGAAGAGAAATGAGAAGGATGTGAGAAAACCATGAAAAACAAGTCAATGACTTGCTAAAGGAGACCCAAAAAGATACTGAAAAATACACTGAAGAAAACAACACCTTAAAAAATAGATTAACTCAAATGGCAAAAGAGCTCCAAAAAGCCAATGAGGAGAAGAATGCCTTGAAAGGCTTAATTAGCCAAATGGAAAAGGAGGTCCAATGGACCACTGAAGAAAATACTACCTTAAAAATTAGATTGGAGCAAGTGGAAGCTAATGACTTTCTGAGAAATCAAGATATTATAAAACAGAACCAAAGGAATGAAAAAATGCAAGACAATGTCAAATATCTCCTTGGAAAAACCTCTGACCTGGAAAATAGATCCAGGAGAGATAATTTAAAAATTATTGGACTACCTGAAAGCCATGATCAAAAAAGAGCCTAGATATCATCTTTCAAGAAATTATCAAGGAGAACTGCCCTGATATTCTAGAGCCACAGTGTAAAATAAAAATTGAAAGAATCCATTGATCACCTCCTCAAATAGATCCCCAAAAGAAATCTCCTAGGAATATTGTTGCCAAATTCCAGAGCTCCCAGATCAAGGAGAAAATACTGCAAGCAGCCGGAAAGAAACAATTTGAGTATTGTGGAAACACAATCAGAATTACCCAATATCTGGCAGCTTCTACATTAAGAGATTGAAGGTCTTGGAATATGATATTCTGGAGGTCAATGGAGCTATTATTACAACCAAGAATCACCTACCCAGCAAAACTGAGTATCATGCTCCAAAGCAAAATACGGACTTTTAATAAAATAGAGGACTTTCAAGCTTTCTCAGTGAAAAGACCAGAACTGAATAGAAAATTTGACTTTCAAACACAGGAATCAAGAGAAGCATGAAAAGGTAATCAAGAAAAAGAACAAGAAAAAGAAATTGCAAGGGACTTACTAAAGTTGAACTGTTTTGTTTACATTCCTACAGGGAAAGATGATGTGTATGATTCATGAGACCTCAGTATTAGGGTAGCTGAAGGGAATATGCATATATATATATATATGTATGTATGTATATGTATATATATATATCTTTATGTATATATATGTATATGTGAGTATGTATGTATGTATATATGTATGTGTGTGTATGTGTATATATATATATATATATATATATATATACACATATAAACAGAGAGAGAGAGAGAGAGCAGGCACAGGGTGAGTGAAGATGAAGGGAAGATGTCTAAAAGAAATAAAATAAAATTAAGGGATGAGAGAGGAATATATTGAGAGAGGGAGATAGGGAGAGATAGAATGGGGTAAATTATCTCGCATAAAATGGCAAGAAAAAGCAATTCTGTAGGAAGGGAAGAGAAGTCAGGTGGGGGAGAATGAGTGAATCTTGCTCTCATCAGATTTGTCCTGAGATGGCAATACCATACATACTCATTTAGGTATCTTACCCCACAGGAAAAAGGAGGAAGAAGATAAAAAAGGGGGGATGATAGAAGGGAGGGCAGATGGGGGTGGAAGTAATCAAAAACAAACACTTTTGAAAGGGGACAGGGTCAAGGGAGAAACTTCAATAAAGGGGGATAGGTTAGGAAGGAGCAAAATATAGTGAGTCTTTCACAACATAGGTATTGTGGAAGAGTTATACATAATGATATGCATGTGGCCTATGTTGAATTGCTTGACTTCTTAGGGAGGGTGGGTGGGAAGAGAAGAGGGGAGAGTCAAAGGGTAGTCAAAGGGGTAGTCAAAGTTTTAAAAACAGATGCTCAAAAACAAAAAAAAAGTTTTTTCATGCAACTAGAAAATAAGATACACAGGCAATGGGGTGTAGAAGTTTATCTTGCCCTACAAGAAAAGAAGCAAAAAGGGGATGGGAGTGGAGTGGGGTGACAGAAGGGAGGGCTGACTGGGGAACAGGGCAACTAGAATATATGCCATCTTGGAGTGGGGGGGAGGGTAGAAATGGGGAGAAAATTTGTAATCCAAACTCTTGTGAAAAATCAATGCTGAAAAGTCAATAAAAAAAATGTAAAAAAAAACAACTCCTTAAAAAGTAAAATTGGCCAAATGAAAAAGGAGATACAACAAGTTAACAAAAGAAAATAATTTCTTAAAGCTTAGAATTGGGCAAATGGAAGCAAATGACTCTGTAATACATCAAGAATCAGTCCAACAGTGAAGCTCAAATACTGCTCTTCTCCCTCCCTTCTTTCCCTCTACCATAATATGTTTTTGTGCCTCTTCATTTGGTGTAATTTACCCTTTTCTACTACCTCCTTACCTCTTCTCTCATAGCCCTACCTTTACATCTCTTACTTATGTTTTTTTATCTTTACATCAGTTAATTTATACAGGCATTCACAATCTATGTGTATCCCTTTCAATTGTCATAATATCTGTACCATTCTCAAGACTGACATATATATGTATATATATATATATAAAACATCCATAAGATGATATAATCCCACATAAAGATGCAAACAACCTGCCCTTATTGATTAATAAGGTTTGTGGGGGGTTTTTCCCCCTGGTTACCTTTTTATGTCTCTCTTGAGTTTTGTATTTGGAGCTCAAATTTTCCATTGAGTTCTGGCCTTTTCATCAGGAAGGTCTGGAATTCCCTTATTTCATTGAATGTCCATCTCCTTGCCTGAAAAATTATACTTAGTTTTGCTGGGTAGTTGATCCTTGGTTGTAGTCCCAGCTCCTTTGCCCTTCGGAATATCATATTCCAATTTCTCCTGTCTTTTAATGTGGAAGCTGAGAGGTCCTGTGTTATCGTGACTATAGTTCCACAACATTTGAATTGCTTCTTTTTGGCTGCTTGCAGTATTTTCTCCTTGAGTTTATAATTCTGAAATTTGGCTATAACGTTTCTTGGTGTTTTCACTTTGGGAACTTTTTCATGGGTGATCGGTGAATTCTCTCAATGACTATTTTGCCCTCAGGTTCCAGGACCTCTGGGCAGTTGTCTTTGATAATTTCTTCGAAGATACTGTCAAGGCTCTTTTTTTCATTGTGGATTTCCAGTAGACCAATAACTCTTAAATTGCCCATCAATTGGGGAATGGCTGAACAAGCTGTGGTATATGAAGGTAATGGAATACTATTGTGCCATAAAAAATGGGGATGATACGGACTTCATAACAACCTGGGAAAATCCTACACGACATAATGCTGAGTGAGTGGAGCAGAGCCAGGAGAACATTGTACACAACCACAGATATATGGATTCCGTGAGGACCAACCCTGACAGACTTCGCTCTTCTCAGCACCCAAAGGGAGTGAGATGTCAGAGAGCCAGACCCCTCCCCCACACCTCAGGAAACTGAAGGAAAGCTGGGACAGAGAGCCCTGAGCCCCAAAGGCAGAAACTTGTTGTAAAGCCAGGAAAAGGCAAACCAACATGAAGAACACACAAAAAAAGACTGAGGACAATAGATTCTTTTTATGGAGACAGGCAGGATCAAAATACCAATATGGAAGATGACAGCAATTACACCATAGATACATCGGATCCCTCAATAGGTAATGTGTACCTATTTACACAACACAAGGTGCAAAGACAACTCCAAAGGACTCATGATGGAGAATGCTATCTACAGCCACAGAAAGAACTATGAAGTTTGAATGCAGATTGAGGCACACTTAATGCTCGCCTTTTTTTCTTCTCTTTTGTTTTTGTTTTTGGGTTTTGTTTTTTTTTGGTTCTGTTTCTTCTTTCTCATGATTCATTCCATTGGTCATAATTCTTCTCCACAACTTGACTAGTGTATAAATTAATTCAATGTGAAGTTATACGTGGTAGTTATATGAGATTCCATGTCATCTTGGGGAGGGAGGGGGGAGGGAGGGGAGAAAATCTGGAACTCAAAATTATGTAGAACCGTGTGTTGTAAACTAAAAATAAAACTTTAAAAAAAAGAGCTGAAAAATTTTCCGGTGATATAAGACAAATTTAATAAAAAAAAAGAATCAGTCCAACAAAATCAAAAGAGGTAAAAAGAGAAGAAAATGTAAAATACCTCATTGGAAATACAACTGACCTGGAAAACAGATCCAGGAGAGATGATTTAAAAATTATTGGATTGCCTGAAAATCATGATCAACAAAACATCCTGGACTATAAGAACACAATTACAAAACACTTCACAAAAATAAGGTTACAACTAAATATTTGGGAAGATATCAGTTGCTCATGGGCAAGTCAAGCTGATATAATAAAAGTGACAATTCTACCTAGATTAATTTACTTATCCAGTGCCATACCAATCCAACTACCAAAAATTACTTTATAGAGCTAAAAAATAATAACAAACTTCATGTGGAAGACCAAATCTCCAGAATATCAAGGGAATTAATGCAAAGAAATGCTAGGGAATGTGGTCTAGCCAAACCAGATCTTAAATTGTATTATAAAACAGTAATCATCAAAACTACTTGATACTGGCTAAGAAATAGAGTGGTAGATCAGTGGAAGAGGTTAGGCACACAAGAAACAATAGTCAATGATTATAGTAATGGCTACAGTAACCTATTATTTAATAAACTCCATGACTCCTTCTTCTGGGATAAGAAGTCACTATTTAACAAAAACTGCTCAGAAAACTGGAAAATAACATGGTATAAACTAGGCATAGACCAACAGCTTATACCATATACCAAGACAAGGTCAAAATGGATACATGATTTAGACATAAAGAATGATACGCATAAGAAAATTAGGAGAGCTAGGAAAAGTTTACCTGTCAGATCTATGGAGAAGAGAAGAATTTATTACCAAACAAGAGATAGAGTATTATTATATGTCAAATGTATAATTTTGATTATATTGAATTTAAAAGGTTTTGTACAAACAAAACCATTGCAACCAAGATTAGAAATAAAGCTGAAAGCTGGGGAACTATTTTTATAGCAAATATCTCTGATAAAGGACTCATTTCTCAAATAAAACAAGAGTCAAATTTACAAGACTACCAGTCATTTCCCAATTGATAAATGGTCAAAGGACATGAATAGGTAGTTTTTAGATGAAGAAATCAGTTATCTGTAGTCACATGAAAAATGCTCTAAATCGCTATTGATTAGAGAAACACAAATCAAACCAACTCTGAGATACTACCCCAGACATATCAGATTGACTGACATGACAGAAAAAGAAAATGACAAATGTTGGACAGGATGTGGGAAAATTGGTACAGTAATGCTCTGTTGGTGGAGTTGTGAACTGATCCAACCATTCTGCAGAGCCATTTGCAACTATGCCCAAAGGGCAATCAGTCTATGCATATCCTTCAATCTTATAAAACTATAACTAGGTTTTTATCCCAAAAAGATCATGAAAAAGGGGAAAGGATGAATTTATACAAGAGTGTTTATAGCAGCTTTCTTTCAGTTTCAAGGAATTGAAAACTTCAATTGGGCATTAGCTAAACAAGTTGTGGTATATGAATATAATTGTATATCATGCTGCTATAAGAACTAATGAGCAGATGTTTCAGAGAAACCTGGAAAGACTTACATGCACTGATGCAAAGTAAAATGAGCGGTTCCAAGAGAACATTGTACACAGTAAAGACAACATTGTGTGATAATCAACTATGGGTGACTTAGCTCTTTACAGTAATACAATTGTCCAAGACAAGTCCAAAAGACTCATAATGGAAAATGCTATACATATCCAGAGAAGGAACTGATGGAGTCTGAATGTAGGTAGCAGGATTAATTTCTACTTTTTTATGCTTTTCCCCTTTTGTTCTGTTTCTCCTTTTACAACATGACTATTATGGAAATATGTTTTAAATGGTTTCACATAAATAACCTATATGAAATTGTTTACCATCTTATAAAAGAATGAGGGGAGGGAGGGAAGGAGAAAATTTAGGACTCAAAATTGCATATGAAAATCAATGTTGAAAATTGTCTTTTTGTAATTGGAAAAAATAAAATGCTATTGATTTTTTTTTTGCAGGGGGGAAGGCAGAGCATTTGGGGTTAAGTGACTTGCCCAAGGTCACACAGCTAGTAAGTGTGTCAAGTATCTGAGGCTGGATTTGAACTCAGGTCCTCCTGACTCCAGGGCCAATTCTCTACTCACTGTGCCACCTAGCTGCCCCATAAAATGCTATTTAAAAGAAAAAAAATTTGAGTTACAAATTCTCGACCTCCTTCTTGCCCTTCCCCCACTCCTTGAGAAGGCAATCAATATGATATCAATTATACTTCTGAAGTCATGCAAAATGTATTTCATATTAGACATGTGGCAAAAGAAAACACACACACACACAAACAAGAAAAATAAATAAAGTTTTAAAAGAGTATGCTTCAATCTGCATTCAGAGTTCATCATCTCTCTCTGGAGGTGGATAGCATTTTTCATCATGGGTCCTTAGGAATTGTCTTGGGATCATAGTCTTGATCAGAATAGTTAAGTCTCTCACAATTGATTATTGTTACAATATTTGTTACTGTGTACCATGCTCTCCTTGTTTTGCTTACTTCCCCTTGCATCAGTTCATATAAGACTGCTGAGGTTTTCTGAATCATCCTATTTGTTTCTTTTTTTGTTTTGTTTTGTTTTATATATTGCCTTCCTTTTTTTTTAAATTTAATTTATTTATTTAACATATTCAGTTTTCAGCATTGGTTTTCACAAGAGTTTTAATTACAAATTTTCTCCCCATTTCTACCCTCACCCCCCACTCCAAGAAGGCGTATATTCTGGTTGCCCTGTTCCCCAGTCAGCCCTCCCTTCTGTCACCCCACTCCCCTCCCATCCCCTTTTCCCTTACTTTCTTGTAGGGCAAGATAAATTTCTATGCTCCATTACCTATGTATCTCATTCTCTACTTGCATGCAAAACCTTTATTTGTTTTGAACATCTGTTTTTAAAACTTTGAGTTCCAAATTCTCCTCCCTCCTCCCTTCCCACCCACCCTCCCTAAGAAGTCAAGTAATTCAACACAGGCCACATGTGTATCATTGTGTATAACCCTTCCACAATACTCATGTTGTGAAAAACTCACTGTATTTTGCTCCTTCCCAACCCATGCCCCTTTATTGAATTTTCTCCCTTAACCCTGTCCCCTTTCAAAAGTGTTTGTTTAGGCTCTTTAGGCTCCACCCCCATCTGCCCTCCCCTCCATCATCCCCCCCTTCTTTATCTTCTTCACTCTTCTTTCCTGTGGGATAAGTTACCCAATTGAGTATGTATGGTATTCCCTCCTCTGGCCAAATCTGATGAGAGCAAGATTCACTCATTCCCCCATCACCTGCCCTCTCCCCTCCTCCCCCAGAACTGCTACCTCTTGCCACCTTTATGGGAGATAATCCACCCCATTCTATCTCTCTCTATCTCCCTCTCTCAATATATTCCTCTTTCGTCCCTTAATTTGATTTTGTTTCTTTTAGGTATCTTCTCTTCATCTTCAACTCACCCTGTGTCCTGTCTCTCCCTCTCTCTCTCTCTCTCTCTCTCTCTCTCTCTCTCTCTCTCTCTCTCTCTCTCTCTCTCTCTATATATATATATATATATATATATATATATATACCCATACATATATACATACATACACATTCACTTATATATATACACATAAACATATATATATGTGTGTGTGTGTGTGTGTGTGTGTGTGTGTATATGCATATTCCCTATAGCTACCCTAATGCTGAGGTCTCATGAATCATACACATCATCTTTCCCTGTAGGAATGTAAACAAAACAATTCAACTTTAGTAAGTCCCTTGCAATTTTTTTTCTTGTTCTTTTTCTTGATTACCTTTTCATGCTTCTCTTGATCCTTGTGTTTGAAAGTCAAATTTTCTATTCAGCTCTGGTATTTTCACTGAGAAAGCTTGAAAGTCCTCTATTTTATTGAAAATCCATATTTTGCCTTGGAACATGATTCTCAGTTTTGCTGGGTAGGTGATTCTAGCTTTTAATCCTACCTCCATTGACCTCCAGAATATCGTATTCTAAGCCCTTTGATCTCTTAAGTAGAAACTGCTATATATTCTGTTATTCTGATTGTGTTTCCACAATACTCAAATTGTTTCTTTCTGCCTGCTTGCAGTATTTTCTCCTTGATCTTGGAGCTCTGGAATTTGGCAACAATATTCCTCGGAGATTTCTTTTTGGGATCTATTTGAGGAGGCAATCGATGGATTCTTTCAATTTTTATTTTGCCCTGTGGCTCTAGAATATCAGGACTGTTCTCCTTGATGATTTCTTGAAAGATGATATCTAGGTTCTTTTTTTGATCATGGCTTTCAGGCACTCCAATAATTTTTAAATTATCTCTCCTCGATCTATTTTCCAGGTTAGTGGTTTTTCCAAGGAGATATTTCACATTGTCTTCCATTTTTTCATTCCTTTGGTTCTATTTTATAGTATCTTGATTTCTCAGAAAGTCACTAGCTTCCACTTGCTCCAATCTAATTTTTAAGGTAGTATTTTCTTCAGTGGTCCATTGGACCCCCTTTTCCATTTGGCTAATTCTGCCTTTCAGGGCATTCTTCTCCTCATTGGCTTTTTGGAGCTCTTTAGCCATTTGAGTTAGTCTATTTTTTAAGGTGTTGTTTTCTTCAGTATATTTTTCAGTGTTTTTTTGGGGGGGGTCTCCTTTAGCAAGTCATTGACTTGTTTTTCATAGTTTTCTCACATCCTTCTCATTTCTCTTCCCAGTTTTTCCTCTACTTCTCTAACTTGCTTTTCCAAATCCTTTTTGAGCTCTTCCATGGCCTGGGACCATTTCATGTTTTTCTTGGAGACTTCTGTTTTAGGCTCTTTGACGTTGTTAACTTCTTCTGTCTGTATGTTTTGATCTTCTTTGTCACCAAAGAAAGAATCCAATATCTGAGACTGAATCTGGGTGCGTTTTTGCTGCCTGGCCATATTCCCAACCAACTAACTTGACCCTTAAGTTTTTCAGCGGGTATGACTGCTTGTAGACTACAGAGTTCTATGTTCCACATTTGGGGGGGGGAGGTACCAGCTCTGCCACACCAGCACTACTCCTTCCCCAAGTACCCCCAACCCAGTCTGGGCTTAAATCTTCAGCAGGGTGTGCACTCCTGCTCAGATCTGCCACTTAATTCCTCGCACCAGGTGGGCCTGGGGCCGGAAGCAACTGCAGCTGTAGCTGCCCCACCTCCACTGCCCCCAGGGCCAGTAGCCGAACCTCGAACTCCTTCTAGTCCTGCAGCTTTTTCCCACTAACCTATTCTGCTGTCTTTGGTGTTTGCATGTTGAGAAGTCTGGTAAGTGCCGCAGGTCACTGATTCAGGGTGCTAGGGCATGCTCTGACCGGCTCCTGGTCTGGTTTGTCAGCGCAGCTCACGTTGGGCTCTGCTCCACTCTGCTCCCAGCTCCCAGCTCCCAGCTCTGTGTGGGATAGACCTCACCCAGAGACCATCCACGCTGTCCTAGGTTGGAGCCCTGCTTCCCTCTGCTGTTTTTGTGGGTTCTGCAGTTCTAGAATCGGTTCAGAGCCATTTTTTATGGGTTTTTGGAGGGACTCGGGACGGAACTCATGCTAGTCTCTGGTTTCCTGCCGCCATCTTGGTTCCACCCCCGGAACTTCATCCCATTTGTTTCTTAAAATACAATAGTATTCTATCAAATTCATATAACATAACTTGTTCAGTCATTCCTCAATTGATGGGCATCCTCTCAGCTTTCAATTCTTTGCCACGCAAAAAAGCTGCTATAAATATTTTTTTTTGTATAAATTGATCCTATCCTCCCCTTTTAAAAAATGTCTTTGGGATAAAATCCAAGTAGTGCTAAATTAAAGTCTCTGCAAAGTTTTATAGATTTTCAAGCACAGTTCCAAATTATTCTCCAGAATAGTTGGAGTACTTCACAACTTCACCAACAATGCATTTATTTCCTTGTTTTTCTAACCCCTCTTTAGCATTTACCATATTCCTTTTCTGTCAAGTTAGCCACTCTGATAGGTATGAGTTGTAACTTAAGAGTTGTTATAATTTGCATTTCTCTAATTAATAGTGATTTAGAACAGTTATTTTCATGTAACTATTGATAGCATTATTTTCCTCTTTGGAAAACCTGCTTTTTCATATCTTTTGACCATTTATTAATTGTGGAATGACTCATACTTTTTTATAAATTTGGCTCAGTTCCCTATATATTAGAAAAATGAGGCTTTTACAACAAAATTTGCTTTAATTTTTAAAATATTTTCTTGCTTTCCTTCTGGTTTTGGCTATATTACTTTTATTTGTACGAAAAAAAAATTTTTTTCATTTCATGTAATCAAAACTATTCATTTTACTTCCTATTACCTTCTCTTTTTCTTTTTTGGCCATAAACTTTCCCCTAAAGGATAGATATTTTTTCCATGTTTCCCTAATTTACTTATCATGATTTTTGTTTAAATCCTTTATCCATTTTTGCCTTATTTTCATATACAGTGTGAGATGTTTGTCTATGCTTAATTTCTGCCAAACTATTTTGTAATTTTCCCAGAAATTTTTATCAGTTGGTGAATTCTTACCCCCTAAGCTAGCATCTTTGAATTTATGAAACACTATATTACTATGGTCATTCATTACTATGTATTTTTGAAGTAATTGATTATATCAAGCCACAATTCTATTTTTTAGCCAGTATGATTGTTTTCATGATAAGTGCTTTGTAATATATTTTGAAATCTAATACAGCTAGTCCACCTTCCTTCACATTTTTTATTGATTCCCTTGATATATTGACATTTTGTTCTTTTAGATGAATTTTGTGATAATTTTTCTAGTTCTATAATTTATTGCTACTATGGCACTGAATAAATAAATTAGGTAGAACTATCATTTTTATTATATTGCCTCAGTCTACCTATGAGCAATTAGTATTCTTTAATTGGTTAGATTTGTCTTTATTTGTGTGAAAACTGTTTTGTAATTGTGTTCATACAATCCTTGGGTTTGTCTTGGTAGGTAAACTTGTAATAATTTTATATTGTCTACAATTATTAAAATAGATTTTCTATTTCTAATTCTTCTTGGTGGATTTTCTTGGTAGTTTATAGAAATGTTAATTATTTATGGCATATTATTGTATATCTTTAAGCTTTGCTAAATTTTTATGCTCTTTCTTTGAACATGGATTTCATGTAGTGAAATATTTCTTAAACTGTCTCTCCAATCTATTTTCCAGGTCAGTTTTTTTTTCCAATGAGATCACATTTTCTTTTATTTTTCACTCTTTTGACTTTGTTTTTATTTTTTCTTGATGTCTCATGGAGTGACTAGCTTCCACTTGGCCAATTCTAATTTTTAAGGAATTATTTTCTTCAGTGAGCTTTTGTACCTCTTTTTCCACTTTGCCAATTCTGCTTTTTAAAGAGTTATTTTCATCAGTGAAGATTTGTATGTCTTTTTATTATTTGGCCAATTATACTTTTAAAGTATTACTTTCTTCAATATTTTTGTACCTCTTTTACCAAGCTGTTAATTGTCTTTTCATGATTTTCTACCCTTGATTTCATTTCTTTGCCCATTTCCCCCCTCCCCCCCTGAACCACTCTTATTTGATTTTGAAAATCATTTTCAGTCCTTTAAGGAATTCTTGTTGGAGTTGTTTCCAAGTCACATTTTCCCCCTTTGAGGCTTTTCTTATATCTGTTTTGACATCATTTTCTTCTTCTGAGTTTGTGTCTTGATTGTCCCTGTCTCTACAGTAGATTTTTATAACTATGTTCTTTCTTTGTTGTTAGCTCCTATCCCCACTCTATTCCTTGACTTTGAACTTCATGTTAAAGTTCAGCCCTGTTCTTGGCAAAGGGTGGGGGTGAGGGTGGGTAGGAACCAAACTTCAGGCTTTTTAGCCATGCTTTCTTCAGAGCTAGTTCTGGGGGTTTTGAATGTTTTGGTGTTTCTAGGGCAGTGCGGCCTGGAGAGAGGTATTATCATGGCTCTCATCTACACTCTGGTCTTTACAAGGGAATCCCTTGGGATTACAATTGATACTGCTGCTCAAGGTCCTGCTCCCTTGGGACCAGAAGTAACACTGTTCCTCAGAGTCATTAATTCCTTGTGACCAAAGGCAATACTGTTTTTCAGGGTTTTGCTTCTTTGGGATAGCAAGTGACACTGCTGCTCAGGGCCCCTATTCTTTTGTGAATGAAAGCACTTTTCCCTGCCCTTGCACTCTCAACTGTGTATATATGATGCAGCTGCCAAATAACTGGTCCTTGTTCAGTGCTATTACAGGGGTTTTCTATAATCTCTTTTGGATTGGTTGCTAGATCCCTTTATTATCTCTGGCTTGAGAGCTCCTGAGGATACTATTGCTGCAATACCAACTCACTACCAGTGTTGTATCCACCCCAAAGTCATATTTCTCCTTCAGGCCTCCAAATTCATCTTGGGCTGGATCAATGTCTGACCTTGAAATTTTGTTGAGTCTGTCCTCCAGAACTTGATTTGTGGTCTTCTTTTGAAGTTGCTTAGAGGGGAATGTTGGGAGAACTCAGCTGAGTGCTTCCTTCACTTCACCACCATGGCTCTGTCCCACTATATTTTCTTAATATTAAATTGTCTGTAAAAAAATCCAAAAGAAGGAAAAAATTATAAAGATGTTATGATTTAACAAAGTAGAAACAAACTTTTTCAACAAAGAAAAAAAAGGTACCAAGTTAAAGTTTTTTTTTTCTTGTTTGCTCTTTATCTCTTTTTCCAATCAAGAGATTTATGTGTTGCTTTCTTTCTTCTTTTTTTCTTATTATGAATACAGAAGTTATGAATATTTTCATGTAGCTAGATTCTTCTCCTGCAATCTTTTTTTGTATCTTTAGGACAGAATCCTAGAAATTAAATCACTGGGTCAAAGGTTATTATCCATTTCATTGCAGCTTTTATTGTGATGGAGTGCTTGGGTGCTTGTGCTTGAACCCTAATTCTAATAGCCTCTGCTTGGGTGCATGTGCCTGAACCCCAATTCCAAAACCACATCCAGTTCTAAAATCACATCTCTCCCTAGCTTCAAAGCATTGGCCCTAGCAGTTACTCTCTAGCAAAGCAGGGCAGCATGTCCTAGCAAAATACTTATCTGTCCTCCTGATACTGTAGGCAGCTGTGTCTATCTACCACCTGTATACTGATAATTGACTGTGCACTGGGTCATGACAATATTCACTACTTACTGACCTTATCCTAGATATAGTTGAATGTACACACTCTTACATTTATTTTGTCTAAGAAGACATTTGATGAAAGCCACTTAGATATTCCCAGTCAGCCCTGACCAATCATTAACTTAGTGGCATTTCACAGTCAAAACCATACCCCCAGTAGCCCACCTTGGGCTGTTTCCCAGTGAACCATGGGTAATACGCCTGTGCAGTAGATACAAAAAGTACATGTTCCTTTAAGAACTGACCACCCCTTAACCACTCCCTAATCCCACCTCAAAACACCTAATTGACGTGTTTCACCCCTAAATCTCTTATAAAAGCTCTCCCTGTACCCCTTTAAGGTTGCAAGTTCCCCAAGAACTCTTGCCCAACGTAAAGCTTAATAAATCTTTGCCACCTTGACTTAAAGAAAGCTTGAGATTATGAATTCATTCCAGGTAGCCCGACTCTCCCTAGTACTCGGGTCCTTGAGGGGCACTCCCCCTCAATGACCCTGTCTGGGAACTTTAGTTTTGGGATCCCTGAATCCCTGCTTTTTTCCCCCTCAACAATTGCATATTATCAATCAATCAATCAATGAACATTTATTAAGAGTCTACTATATGTCACCCACTATTCTTAAGTCCTAGGGATATAAAAAGAAGCAAAATACAGTTCTTGCCTTCAAGGAGCTCAAAATCTAATGGGAGAAACAACATTCAAACAAATATATGTGAACCAAGCTAAATAAAGGAAAAATAGGAAATAAATAACAAAGGAAGACTCTAAAACTAAGAAGGTTTAGGAAAGGCTACCAGTGTAAGGTAGGACTTTAGTTGGAACTTAAAGGAAGTCAGGGAGGTCAGTAATCAGAGCAGAAGAGAGAGAGCATTCCAGGCCAGGGGGACAGCCAAAACAAATATTCTAAGCTGAGAGTCAGTGTCTTGTTCTTGGAACATCCCAGGAGGCCATTGACACTGGATTGAGGCACCTATTGTAAATGGCCTTTTTGAGAAGCTTATGAACAAAAAGTAGAAGACATATAGGATGATCATCACTGAGGGGGAAGGGTTAAGTGAGAGATTTTCAGGAACTGGGGATATGGGCATGTTTGTAAGCAGTGGGGATTAAGAAAGTAGAGTGGGAAAGATTGGAAATAAACTAAAGAGTGAGGATGACAGAGGTAACAAACTGTTAGAGGAGATGGGATGGAAACAGATTGCTTGAACTAGTAGAGGGGTTAGCCATTGTAAGTAGTAAGGTCTGTTCATGATAAGGGATAGAACAGAAGGAGGAGAAAGTGGCAGGAGGCACCTGAGTAAAGGGAGATGAAGAAGAGAGGGAAAGAGGGAGTTCATAGCAAATGGTCTCAATTTTTCTGGTAATATATGAGGCAAGGTTGTTGGCTGAGAGAGTAGGGGAAAGGTAGCCCTTGGAACTTTGAGAAGGGATGAAAAGATTTACGAAAGCTGCTGTGGAGAGTGAGATAGTAACCTGATAAGGGAGATATAGTAGGATTCCTAGCAGCAGTGAGGGTTTAGTTGGGGCTATGCAACATAAATTTGTAATGGATCAAGTCAGAATTAGTGATTTTTTTCCACTTTCATTCATCAGATGAATCATGGAAGTGATCTAAGGCTGACATTGAACTAGAGATAATCAGTGACATGATAAATGGGCTAGGTATTCAAGAGAAGAGGACAGTGTAGAATTGTATTGGATTACCAAGGAGTCAATATGGGGGGAAGATTGCTTGGGAGAGAATTGATGGTTCAAGGGATTGGAGGTCACTGATAGAGGGTAGCATTATGTAAGGGAAGGCAAAGGGAGAGGTGAAAAACCAATAAGAGGATTTCAGAATTTTCGAACACGGAGGTGGTATATCTATGGGTGATAAAAAGATTAAGAGTATGACTATCTTCATGTATGGCTAAGGTAGGGTGAATAAATCTCTTATGGGAAGTGAGTAGGTTGAAGAACTGTATGTTAAAGTTTCCTAGTATGAAGGTAGGTGTAGGAGAAAGGAGGAAAGTTGCAAGCTAGGTAGCAGTCATTGAGGAAGTAAGGGGCATGAGGAGTAAGACCTTCTCACTCTGGAACATCTGCCTACCCCTAAGGCCTTCTTATCTTGGAATATCTATAAGCCACACACATCTCCACTTCTCTTTATTGAGTTCCTCCTATTGCTTCAGTTTTGGGAGGTTCTTGGGCTAGCCAATCTTCGTTCCACTCACAGCACTGGTTCAGAATTTCTGGACTCAGATGTGCCCCTTTCATGTCCCAGTTTTTCTGTTTTCTCCTGTGTATTGTCTTCCCTCAACTCAATTAGAATTTATGTTCCATAAAGGGATGGACTTTTTTCTTTTTGCTTGTATTTGCATGCCCCGCACTTATTCCCATGTTTGGCACAGTTAAGTTCTTTGCCTGCCTATGCATTCTATTAGTATGTAAGACATCCTCCACGGCAGTAGTAAATACCTTCGGTTGGAATGTGTAAAGAAGAGTAGTGGCAGATAAAGATGGAAAGGCAAATTGGGGCAAGATTATAGTCTTCAGTGAAATGCTAAGGAGTTTTGACTACTCAACAGTCAATATGGCACCCCTAAAGATTTTTGAACAGAGGGTGGCATGATTATTTAATATTCAGGAAAATAATTCTGACTATGGTATATAAGATAAATTATAGAGACTAGAATCAGTGATACATTGGAAAATTCTAGGTGAGAATTAATGGTTTGGCTATTGTAGCACCAAACGAATGTTGTTCAAAGAGTCATTTGGATAGGATCTGGTTTCTTTCATACTACCTTGACTTAACACTAAATATAAATGTCATAGAAATATTCCTACTAGGCCATATTCTATTTCAGAGGCACTGACCTTGTCTTGAGATAACAAGAAATGACAGTTCACATTAATATGTAACCCAGACTTGTCTAAGCATGCCTGGTCTGCCTAACATGATTATTATGGATATGTTTTGCAGGACTACTTATTTGTAACCTGTATTGCATTACTTGCCTTCTCAATGAGGGGGCATGGGAAAGGAAAGAGAGAATTTGGAACTCAAAGTTTTAATACAGCATTCTTCTCTTCATTTGGCTTTTTGTACCTCTTTTACCATTTGGCCTAGTCTGTTTTTAATGTGTTATTTTCTTCAGTATTTTTTGTGTCTCCTTTACCAAGCTACTTACTCATTTTTCATGATTTTCTTGCACCACTCTCATTTTTCTTCCCAATTTTTTCTCTACCTCTCTTACTTGATTTTCAAAGTCCTTTTTGAGCTCTTCCATGACCTGAGACGAATTCATATTTTTCTTGGATGCTTTGGAGGTAGGAGTTTTGACTTTGTTGTGTTCTAAGTGTGTGATTTGATCTTCCTTCTCACCATAGTAACTTGCTATAGTCAGAGTTTTTTTTCCCATTGTTTGCTCTTCCAAGACTATTAGTCAGTTTTTAACTTTTTGTTAAAGTAGGGCTCTGCTTCCAGGGCGGAGGCTACACTGCCTCTCCCAAGATTCAGTGATTTTGTGCAGCTGTTTTCAGAGATACTTCTAGGGACTGGTAAGTTTTCGGTTTTTCCAAGGTGATATTATCTAAGGAGAGGTGTTTATTACTCTCCTCACTTGTGCTCTCTGGTCTGTGAGTAACCACAAGCACTCCTTTCTGCACCTGACATTGTGAGGAAGGTGCCACTCCACTGCTGCCCCAAGCTCTGCTATATTAGTTCTCCTCCTTGCCTTGGGACTGCCACCCAGAACTTCAACCTGAATAGAAATATGGGTCAAGCAACAGAATCCTACCTCAGTGCTAGCAAAAAGACCTCTGTAAACTCCTTCTGACCAGTTGTTTGACCCCTTTACTGTTTGTGGTCTGGGAGCTCCAGAAGCGGCAGCAGCTGCTGCTGATTCAGTGGCATCCAAGGTCTGCTCCTGGTTTGCTCAGGCCAGGGCTGTGCTGATGCAATCTGAGTTGGACTGTGTTCCACTCTCACCCAGATAAGACAGATATTTGCAGCTGATCTTCCAAGTTCTCTTTGGGGTCTGTGGGCTGAAAACAGCCACCACTACTGCCAGTGATTCAGTTGCCCCAAGTCCTGCTCCAAGTTTGCTAGGGCCTGGCCTGCACTGGACTGCACTCCACTCTCACCCTGGTGCAATAGACCTTTACTGTCAACCTTCCATGTGGTCTTGGGCTGGAAATTTGTTTCATTGTGTCTTTTTGTGGGTTCTGTTGCTCTAGAATTTGCTAGGAGTCATTTTTAAAGGTATTTGGGGGAGTTTGGGAAGAGCTCAGGAGAGTCCCTGTCTTTACTCCACCATCTTGGCCTGCTCCTTCTTTTAAAGTGGCTCTGAGGGATAGGTCCAGCGGTATTTGATTCTGTTAATTTGTTGTTTGTCTTTGGTTTCAGGTGCCTGAGGTGATTTTAAGCAGAAGTTCATACCATGTTGACCTTGGAACTGGGACTACAGGCAGAATGGTCCATCGAATCAGCCTGGCCTTGAAGCCCTAGGGAGCTAAGATACCTGGGACTTGAGCCTGAGGGAGGTTTTGGAGTTGGAACTGTGCTCTATGGAAACCAAGCTAAGCTATGAACCTAATCCTTTTGTCCTCACCAGAAACTTAGGCGGCACAGGGGTATCATGGGAGGGAAAAGTAAGCCTTTCATGTTTTGGGGAAGTAAGTTTATATACTTGTGATTATACCTTTTGAATTAAGATTTCTGTGTAAAAACTAATCTCACTGTTAATCATAGAATGGAACTGAGTTACAGGGACCACTCACCCTACACCTGGGGAAACACTGTCTTTGGAAGCTGAAATCATTAGCAGAGAACCTAGACACCACAAATCCCCTTAAGGATACTGAAGAATCACTTGATAACTTTCCAGTGGTGGTGGCCAGGGTGGTCTGTTTTACATATGTAATCTAAATTGTTTATAAGGTTATTTCTTCTTTAAAATTTATTGATTGTCAGTTTTCAACATTCACTTTTAAAAGATTTGGAGTTCCAAATTTTCTCCCCTCCCTCTTACCTCCTCCCCAAGATGGTAGGCAATCTGATACAGGCTATATATGTACAATCACATTAAACATATTTGCACATTAGTCATGTTGTGAAAGAAGAATCAAAACAAAAGGGAAAAACCATGAGAAAGAAAAAAAAACAAAAACAAGAGAAAATAGTGAGCTTTAATCTGCATTCAGAATCCATAGTTCTTTCTCTGGATGTGAATAGCATTTTCCATTATTACTTTTTGGAATTGTCTTAGAAAAGCTGCTGAGATAAGCTAAGTCTATCAAAGTTGGTCATCACACAATGTTGCTCTTACTGTTTACAGTATATTCCTCATTCAGCTCCCTTCACTCAGCATCTTTACACTCATATCATTACATTTCATGTAAGTGTTTCCAGGTTTTTCTGAAATCTGCCTACTCATCATTTCATATGGAACAGTAGTATCCTGTTACAACTTGTTCAACCATTCCCCAATTGATGGGTGTCCCCTAAATTTCCTATTATTGGCTACCACAAAAAGAAGTGTTATAAATATTTTGTACATGTGGGTCCTTCACCCCTTTTTATGACCTCTTTGGTATACAGACCTAGTAGTGTATTGCTGGATCAAAGGGTATGCAGTTTTATATTCTTTTGGGTATAGTTCCAAATTGCTCTCCAGAATGGTTGGATCAGTTCCCAACACCAACAATGACACATTAGCATTCCAATTTTCCCACATTTTCTCCAACATTTATCATTTTCCTTTTTTCCATATTAGCCAATCTGATAGGTATGAGGTAGTATCTCAGAGTTGTTTTAATTTGCATTTCTCTATCCATAATGAGTTAGAGCATTTTTTTCATATGACTATAGATAGCCTTAATTTCTTCCTCTGAAAACTTCTTATTCCTATCCTTGGATCATTTATCAATTGGAGAATGACTTGTATTCTTACAAATTTGACTCAGTTCTCTATAAATTTTAGAAGGGAGGCCTTTATCAGAGACACTGGCTATAAAATTTGTTTTCTCACTTTCTGCTTCCCTTCTACTCTTGGCTACATTGGCTTTATGCAAAAACGTTTTCTAATTTAATATAATCGAAATTATCCATGTTACATTCCGTGATGTTCTCTTATCTCTTATTTGGTCATAAATTCTTCCATTCTCCATATATCTGAAAGGTCAACTGTTACTTGTTCTGCTAATTTGCTTATGGTATTATTCCCTTTTATGTCTAAAGCATGTACCCATTTTGACCTTATCTTGTTATACAGTAGAAGATATTGGTCTATGCCTAGTTTCTGCCATACTATTTTTTAATTTTCCCAGCAGTTTTTGTAAAATAGTGAGTTCTTATCCCACAAGCTGGAGTCTTTGGGTTTATCAAACAGTAGATTACTATAATAATTGAATATAAGGTCCTTTCTTCAAACTCGTCTCACATTGTGAGATACTAAGTACAAATAACTCTTTATGCATTTTACAGATAAAGGTACTGAGCCTTAGAAAGGTCAAAGGATTTTCATAAAAGCACACATCAGATAAATCCTGGATCTAGGACTAGAAACTAAGTTGTTTTTTTTTTCTATTGTATAGCAACAGGCTTTGGTTCATTTTGTTTCGTTGTGGACATTTCTAAACAACAGCACTGTTTCTGCTTTTATCTTTATTGTCATCTCAGTTAATTAGGATGTGCTTGTAACTAATTCAGGCTACTTTGTGTCTTTTGATCCATTTTCTAATTTTGTTGTTATTTTCTTGAATTTGGTGAGTAAAGTACATCATTTCTAGTAATTCCTCAAAGTCAAAGCCATTTCTATATGCCATGCTTTATGGAAAACAATCATTTAAGGTTTGCCTCTAAGCTAGTCAGCTTACATGACTTTTGCAGCAGCAGTTGCATTTTCAACACTAAATCAGTGAAGAAACCTCTGGGGAAAGGCATGTGCATAAGGTGTTCATCATCAACTGATTCTAACATTTAATTTAATCCTAACATTTCAATAGTTAAGGCTGGCATACCAAAGACTTGAAATTGTGGCTTGAAGGTTTAGCTAACACTGTGTGGCCTATAACATAGTACAAAGCAGCAAGAGATTCTGATTAAGCTAAATGATCAGAAAATTTAAAAAAGTCCTTGTACATTTCAATATTACACTGAAGTCTCCTCACCACAGGTTATGTTAGCAGCTTCTTTTTACTTCAGAATTAAAGTAGCAAAACGGACACACACACACACAGTGGGTTTTTAAAATTACATTATTTCTAGATTCATTAGTCAGTCTAGATTTTGTCTTTCAAAGTACTATAATATTTTGTCAAAATATATTAAGAGAATATTAAGATTCTGATAGCAACACAAAATTTCAGTCACTCAAACTATAGCACAGATTAAAGAAGATGGAATCTTTGAACTACATGGGATAAAAAAGGAAGAGACACCCAACCATGGAATTTGTAGTACATCCAAGACATATTTGTACACAACGTAAATCTTTTTACGTCATTTTCAATGCTTGAACAGTTTCTACATCTACATTTCAGATGTCAGCTACCTGGCTAGTTAATTGTTAGCTCATTTGGATAGAATATGGTACTAGTAAGGTACAGATCACAGGTAGTTTTGCTCACAGTCAGCTTAGCTTTGAACAAATAAATTCATTTAATAACCAAAGAGCAAAATCCTGCAAATGCTTGTTGTTGGTTACAAAGGAGAAAGTAAGAGAGTAAAAGTGAGCAATTTTAGAAAACAACTTAAGGGTGTAGGTGCTCTAAGTCAGGATCATTGTGTCATCTTATACAAATGATAACATTTGGCTCCCTCAAATGCATTTAAAAAATATTAAGGTTACTAGGGAGCCAAACATACATCTTCTCCATTTGAGTAATTCCTAAAAGACTTGCTCCTTAGAAACAAAACAAAATGAGCTTGAACATGGTTTTAGTTAGA
Source organism: Trichosurus vulpecula (assembly GCF_011100635.1). Lineage (NCBI taxonomy): Eukaryota > Metazoa > Chordata > Mammalia > Diprotodontia > Phalangeridae > Trichosurus > Trichosurus vulpecula. The sequence continues at coordinate 203,457,945 of NC_050574.1, read as the reverse complement.
CTGTCAAAAATGAAACCCAACAACATAATTGCCATTATAGAATTTCACACCTTGAGTCACAAGTCCTGGGATTTTGACTAGATATTTTTTTTTCTTAAAAGAAGAATCAAATCTCATGTCTGTCAGCCAGCCAACAAACTCAAAATATTAAGTGAGTCTCA